>NC_133504.1:102517424-102820454 GCF_049354715.1 Callithrix jacchus | reverse complement strand
ATTACCGGCATGAGCCACCACACCGAGCCTGCACTTTTTTTTTTCTTTTGCAACAGAGTCTTGCTCTCTCTCCCAGACTCACTGCAACCTCTGCCTCCTGGGTTCAAGTGATTCTCCTGCCTCAGCCTTCCGAGCAGCTGGGATTACAGGTGCACACCACCACACCTGGCTAATTTTTGTATTTTTAGTAGAAATGGATTTCACCATGTTGGTCAGGCTGGTCTCAAACTCCTGACTGCAAGTGATTCGCCTGCCTCAGCCTCCCGAAGCGCTGCTATCACAGGTGTGAGCCACCGTGCCTGGCCAGTGTGTATTTATCTTGCAAGGCAGAGACTTCTGCAACATCCTTAAGGGAGGTTAGAAGGACTGGCCTTCAACAGAGACGAGTGGGCCACTTCTTCAGGCTCAAGGGGTTCAGCAGACTCTGAGATTTCAGAGTTCTTGATTGCATTGACCCAGATGTTCTTAAGTCCCAGGTCCTTTCCAATCAGGGTCCTGTAATCAAACCAGATTTGGGACTACAAACTTCTAGACATCACCCCCTTTCTAATTAAGTCTAATGTTTGATGCTTAGCTTTTTCTGCCCTCTAGCTGCAGAAGATGAACCTCTTTATAAGGACAGTCTGCCAAGGACAGTCTATAACTTGCACTTTTTAAGTTGTTGATTCATCACCATTGTCTTCTTTGTCTTTTTTCTAATGCATCAATAATACCCAGCAACAGCCATCTAATTCCATGGTCCTTAAAAACACCACTTCCTCCATGCTGCTTAAATGCCTGAGACAACAGCCCGCTTCAGAGCCTTCCTTTCCACCGGTATTCTATACTCCTTAACCTCTCGTGAACAATTGCACCGCTACAGCTGCCAGGAGCTTTTTGGTACTCCACCTGCTGAGCCCCTTCCAAAGCCCCACTGCAGAGCTGCTTCCTAAGAATACTTCCAGTACCACCTCCTAGGCTGGGTTTCCTGGAAACAGATGCCAAGATGAAAGTTTGCATTGCTGCATGCTCCTGGAGCAGCACTTACAAGGAAGTAAGAGAAGCATAATTGAGAAGAGGTGGCAACATAGACCTCCATTGATCCCACAGGGAGCTCTGCAAGTGCAATGGACCTTCACAGGTGACCTGAGTTAAAGCAGGAGCGCCTGGAGACTCCAACTCACATAAAATGGTGATTAGGTATAAATAGTCCCTGAGGATGGGACATAATCTTGGGTGAGGCAGCTACCTTTGGCCAAAAATAATTCCCAGAGAGGAATGCCATTGTAAGCCATGAGCAGTCAAATTATTACTATATTATAACTTCAGAACAGGGGCGGGGAAAGGAAGGATAGGTGCCTTGGGCCGAAGCGGGTGGTCAGGTGGTGCCCCACAGCATCACTACAGTTAGGAATTTCAGAGGTACTGGGGAGGGGATCGGAGAACAGGATTTCAAGGAAGAAGGAAAGATGAACGGACTCATGTCCCTCCAGCTGGCTTATCATTACCACTTTCTAATTCGACCAAGATGTGGGAAAAGCATGAGCTTTGGAGTCTCACACACATGTGTTCAAATTACAGTCTGAAACTTGTTAGCTGTGTGACGCTAGACCCTGGTCTAGCATCAGAACTTCTTAAGAATGGTCATGTCATTTATGGAGCTCTTGCTATATGCTAGGTGCTTTTCTCAGTGCTTCACATGTACAAGCTCATTTACCTATACTAACCCTATAAGGGAAGGATTATTACGTTTCACATGAGGAAACTGAGCACGAAGATGTTTGGAACCAAGCTCAGTGGCTCACACCTGTGATCCAAGCACTTTGGGAGGCCAAGGCGGGTGGTGACCAGCCTGGAGTGAAACCCCATCTCTGCTAAAGATACAAACATTAGATGAGTGTGGTGGTGTGCACCTGTAATCTCAGCTACTCAAGAGACTGAGGCAGGAGAATGGTTTGAACTCAGGAGGCGGAGGTTGCAGTGAGCCTGGGAAACAGAGCGAGAGTACATCTCAAAAACAAACAAAAACAAAGATGTTTGATACTTTGGCCAAGATTTCAAAGCCAGTAAGTGGTAGAGCTGGGGACTGGAACCCCCAAAATCTTCACAGCCTTAGCCTTTATTTTTCTGCACTGCCTTGTTTTCTTTACATAAAATATTTTATTGTAAGAACTCACGTGTGTAGGGTGCCTGCCACAAAGTAGACTCCTGATAAATGTAAATTTCCTTGTAGTTTCCTCGTGGATGGATTTCTGGAATTATCTAGTCTAGATTGGTCTTCCGGCCCTGGTTCTAGAAAAGCTCCAATTACCCTCCCCGAGCAGGGCTAAGTGCTTTGACATGTATGAGCCGTTGAGACTAGCGTTTAGATGCTTCATTCATGCCTTGTATTCATATATCGCCTGTATCGTTGCCAGAATAGATGCTCTGAACATTAACAAAATAAATGAAAGAATAGGTAATGGATATTTTTCAAAGGTAGTTCCTGGAAATGTTCTATTGCAAGATTGCGGTGGTGGTAAAACTACTGGGTACATTTGTCAAAACATATTTCTTTATGCACTTCAATGGGTAAATTTTATTGTATGTAAATTAATCTTCAAAAATGCTAATTTAAAACAGTTTCAACTCTTAGAGAAATGAAAAAGAAGTTCCTGTGATACATTTCATCACATGGGATGCTGGGGGCAGTTTTCTGTCACTAGAAAGGGAATGTAGTAGTACAATTAGGTCAGCCATTGCAGAAAGATTAAGTTTCTGGTTCAATCAAGATAATATAACAACTTGAGCTCAGTGTTTCTTTAATTGATTTACTGTTTCCTCTATGATGCTTCTGTTACTGAGAATACTTCGAGTAAGTTTTAATTTTAAACATGACTTACAACATTTTCTAGGAAATTGAACCTCAATAGTGCTGTCATCTTGACCATATTCATAAAAGGTAATGGACAGGAAACAACATATTGTTTTACAGTTCCAAATAGACACAAACGGTCATCTCAACCAGCCATGTTCACACAGGCAGAAATTCCACATGATGATAAGAATCTGAAAGAAGAATTCTTCAGATGTTCTCTTATTTTTTTATTTTCTGAAAGTTGAGAGTAGAATAAATTTGTATGTTTATTTTCTTAAATTGTCAAGCCCTAAAAATTAACTTCACATATCTTATGGTTATGGATAACATCACTGAAAATCATGTCATTCCATTTGGAAATACAAATTGATATCTAGTTAAAAGAATCAACTGTGAGAATAAATCTTGAAAGTGTTGTTCAAGAGCAACTTACCTTAGTTTTCTTTTTCTTTCTTTCTTTCTTTTTTTTTTTTTTTAAGACAGTCTTGCTCTGTTGTCCAGGCTGGAGTGCAGTGGTGAAATCTCGGCTTGCTGCAACCTCTGCCTCCTGGGTTCAAGTGATTCTCCTGCCTCAGTCTCCCAAGTAGCTGAGACTACAGGCACGAGCCACCATGACCAGCTAATTTTTGTATCCTTAGTAGAGATGGGGTTTCACCAAGTTGGCCAGGCTAGTCTTGAACTCCTGATGTGACCCGCCTGCCTCAGCCTCCCAAAGTGCTGGGATTACAAGCATGAGCCACTGTGCCTGGCCACTTACCTTAGTTTTCTAGAGCATTAATTCCTTCTGTTTTGTGTGTGTGTGTGTGTGTGTGTGTGTGTGTGTCACGCTAATAAAGAGAAGATAATAGGATATATTGGGTTTAAAAATATTTATAGTATTAGGTTTATAGATATAATTTTGTTTACATTATATAGGTTGAAAAAATATATCATTTTATTTAATTATTGGTTTGTTGCTAACTCTCATGTTTTTGTTTGTTTTTAAGCAACAGAACTATAAGTTTTTCATCTTCGTCTTCCCAGCCTTATTACAATACTAACATTCAATTAATACCTGTCTACTGAGTGCATGTGAACAGAAGAGGCCGTTGTGTGTTACTTTGAGAATAGCTATTAGGCACACTGAAGGCCGCAGAGACAGCTCTTCCCAATGCAGACAACAGGTTATTGCTGGGAGAGGCTTTAGAAATCTCAGTCTATTAACAAGCGCAGTTAATAGAAAACAAAACTGAGGTCCAGCGAGGTTGTGGTGATTAGTTCAAGGTTATCTAGCAGAACCAGATCTTGAATTTAGGACTCCTGTGTTCTAGTTCATTTCTCTTTCAACTACCTGATACCAGCCCCATGGATTTTTAATCATCAGATAAGCATTCACTCATTCAGTTGTAAACAAATACCTATTGCACTCCTGCTAATGTCAGATACTATCCTACACATTGAGGATAAAATAGCGAACAGTACACATGCCTTACTTTGTGAAGCTTAGAGTTGAGTAGGAGATGCAAATATAAATATGCAAATAAAGCACTCATTAAATTTCACTTTATTATAAGAAGAATTATAGCAAATTTAAAAAATAATGTATTCTGTTAATAATGTCACATTGCAGGCACTATGCTAATAGTCATATAACCTTATTTAGTGCTCACCAAAACTCTCTACATATTTATAATTATTTCCATTTTAAGGATGAAATAAGGAAGGTTTCTAAGGTTGGGTAAATTGCCAGGGCCTGGGTTCTTTCAATGTTCTGCCCAGAGGGTATAGATTACGGGGCCAACATTAGAAACCTAGATGGAAGAAGGAGGCTGGGTTTCTGGCATTCAGAAAGCAAACATTCATTTAAGCCCCTGACAGGAAATGTGCTATACCCCCAGTCCAGAGCCTCTGTGGTTTTGCCCTCTCTACAGAATAAACTTTATTTTTGTTTTCCTCGAGGATGAGGAAGGAACTCACCTAGATATGATGGAACCTAGGACTCAGACTGCTTCTGAAACAGACTTCCAAACAGTCTACACTACCTCTGCCCTGCTCCCTTCACCCTACTGCAGAGACACTAGTAAGTATACATGATACATTGCGATCATTGCATGTAAATGTTTGGGTATGTCTAATTATTTTCTATGGTTATTACTAGAAATTGACAATGTAACATTCAAAACTATAACATGTAATAGTAGTAGAAATAGAATTGCTGAACTAAGAAGGCATGAAAATTTTCGATGTTAGTCATACGGATCACCAAAATATTCTCCAAAAAGTTTGTACAAATTTATATATCAATCTGTTTTTATGAGTGCTCCTGTCTTCACGCCCTCGACAATATTGGATATTCATAGCATTATTACTGGGTAATTAGAATGTGTGTGTATCTTATTATTTATAATTACATATTCAATACGTATATTTTTTATTGAAGAGATTGTATGGTGCGGTAGGAGAGAGTTGGTTTTGGGGCCAGGCATGGTGGTTCATGCCTATAATCCCAGCACTTTGGGAGGTCAAGTTAGCAGATCCCTTGAGCCCAGTAATTTGAGACCAGCTTGGCCAACAGGGTGAAATCCTGTCTCTGCAAAAATACAAAAATTAGCTGGGCCTGGTGGTACATACCTGTGGTCCCAGCTACTCAGGAGGCTGAGACAGAAGTATCACTTAAGCGCTGGGGCACAAGCTGCAGTGAGCTGATATCCCACCATTGCACTCCAGCCTGGTTGGCAGAGTGAAATCCCCCCTGAAAAACAAAAGTTGGTTTTGGGACTGCGCTGCCTGGGTCCCATCTGCACCTCGTGCTGATGGGCTCTGTCCCTATACCCCGGTTTTCTCATTTGTAAAGAGGTAGAACCCACCTGTTAGGATTGTTGGGAGGGGTAAACAAATAAGTCAGCACATCTAAAACTTTTAGGAAAAGAATGGCCGACAGTAGACACTGAATATCAATTAATATTATTAAAAGTTGTTTGCCAGGTGAAATATGTCATCTTCTTTGGATTACTGAGTGAGAATGTTCTCTTTCCATATGCCTAATGGCCAACTGTATTTCTTCCTTTTTGCATTACTTTCTCATATTGTATGCCTTTAAAAAACAGACATGATGATGTTCTCTGAATTGATACCTAAGAGCTCATTAATCCTAAGTCCTATAATTTTGCAATAGGTATTCCTTTTATGACCACTTTTTATGTACCTCTTGAATTTGGCTCTGAATATCTTCCAGTAACTTTATGGAATGAACTTTAATGATCCTTCAGTGGCCCCTGTACACTTTGAAGCACTTCCCAAGAAGGCAGAGGGTAGCCGCCACCGCTCTTTTTCAGTGTAGTGCCTATATACTCCAAGTTGCTGTCACTCTGTAGCAGCAGCCCCAGCCATTCCGTCACCTGTGCACTTACATAGCATTACATTTTAAATTTTAAACTGTTATAAGAATTTTTGTTAACATCATTTTTTTGGTTTTGTTTTCATGATTATTTCAGAAAACTTTGAAAAGCTTAAACAGGAAAACTCAGCATATATATCTTTTATTCAGACACAATAACAATTTATATATTAGACATTTCTTCTGGTCTTTCTCATATTTCTTCAATTTAATAGCAGATAAAATGTGGAAAACACTTTTTTTCTCATGACATTATGCAATATGCATACTGTACATCATTTCAAATAATTTATTGTCATTTTCATAGCAACATATTATTCTGTTATCTAACTGTATCTTTTCTATTCTCCCAGTGATTATTTTGGCCATCTGCAGCATTGTGATAAACAACACTGTAGGAATAAATTTGCTCATAAATCTTGTCTTTTAGATTGGATATCTTTAAAATAAACATTTCAATGTATGGACACTTAATTTTTAAGTAGTCAAATATACACTGTGGTTCACATTTTCTTGAAGATATCATTAATTTTTCTGAGGTCATGAAGATACTCTGTTCTTTGACTTCACCCCACATTTAAATTGTAATCTGTCTGGATGTTTGTCATCAAGACCATTTCCTTCTCTCTTCTACCTCCCTCCTTCCCTCTTCTCTCTTTGTTACTGTCTCTCTCTTTTTCTTCCCTTCTTTCTTCCTTTTCGAACAGCTAATCTATGGTCTTACCAGCATTTACTACAGAGTTTACCATTTCCCCACTGTTTTCAATGCCAGTTCTATCATATATCAAGTTTCCACACATGTGGCTTTATTCCTTCATTCTCTGACTCTATTTCATAGGTCAGTTTATCCACATTTGTACCAATACCAGACTGTACCCCCTACCCCAGCTCATCCAATTGGTCTTTCTTCTTTGGTAGTCTCTTGGCTTTTTCATCTCCATGTAAATTTAAAATCAGCATGTCAAATTCCATACACCCTCATAATATTCTGAGATTTTCATTATATTTCATTACAATCTATAGATCCATTTGGGAAAAATCAACATCTTTATGATGTTGAATCTTACAATTCATGAACATGGTATTATTCTCCATCTTCTTTAGTATCATTCCAGAAACTCTACAGTATTTTTTTGTAAAGTTTCCTTATTTTCTGGGTAGTTTATATTTTATGGTATTGTATATTAAATGGCATCTCTTGGAAATTATATTTCTATTTGTTTACTGCTGGCATATAGAAATACAACAGAGTATTGTATATTTATTTTGTATTCACCAGCCTTACTAACTTCAAAGAATTACTCTGAAGATAGTATTTTTTCACGTAGACAGTCCTAGCATTTGTGAATGATCACATATTTCATTCTTTACAATTCTTATCCTTTGACTCTTTTCTCCAATCTTCTTGTGCTGGCTTGGACCTCTTATAAGTATGCAAGAAGTTAGGAAAAATTGTGTTAACTTTTATATAAATACCTAAAATTTAGCATATAATTATGTTAAATAACTGAGCTGACAAACATCTGATTGATTCAGAATTTTCTACTACATTAATGTGGTGGTCCCTATCTGTAGACAACATAGTAAATCAAATCAGATGTAGCGCAAAAAGTATATACTTTTTTTAAAATTTAGAACATGACATTTAAAATTCACTTTTTCTCTTAAGGCAATGCATTTGACCAAAATATATCTTTATTTAATACATTAAAAAGAACTAATATGCTTCTTGAATCATCCTTTCCCACCTCTGAACGTTTTCAGTGCTCTTTCTTCTCCTAAGAGTCCTCTTCTCCCTTGCTTCCTGTATGCCTAACCTGTCTCCTGTTCATTTAGAACTTCTCTGTATCCCAGAGGCAGGTCTCTGCTTAAATATCACTTCATTAGGAAAACATCCACTGGTCCCCAGATTATATGCATTCATGGAGATCAATCATTCAGAGATTACACAAATGTAAATTAAGAAATTATGTGTGGGGGACTCAAGATGGCGCGGTGAGAACAACCCAGGATTGAAGCTCTCGGTGAATGCGCGGAGGGCCGCATTTCCAGACAGATCTTTGTTGCCCACAGAACAGGGAAATTCCCAGGTATAAAAGAGACGCGGGACGCCAGGCAGAGGTTTTGGCTGGTGCAGCCGGCAGCCAGTGCACCCGGCGGCCGGCACTGTAGCACGGCGGTGCTCCACAGCGCTCCGCACAAAGCGCACTGGTCCGGGTGCCCTGTTGAACCGGCAATCTGAGACTTGAGAGGGCTGAACTTGAGACTGAATGGGACTTTGACAGTGAGCCAGGCCAGGAGATTCCAGGGAAAAAGCGTTTGGGGTAGCGCAGTGGGACAAACAAAACGGCGATTCCAAACGCTCCGGGTGCGGGTACAGCTGAACCCAGGATGGTGAAGCTCCGTGGGGGAGGGGCGTCCGCCATTACAGAGGCAATCTGCCCCTACTGAGATACACGCCCATTGCTGACGCAGCCTGCCGTTGCTGAGGCAACCCACCACAACAGAGAGACTCTGCCGCAGGGCGTAGCCCGTGGCAGCAGGGCGGAGACCTCAGCAGCAGGGCAGAGCCTGCAGCAACAGGGCGAACCTAACACCAGCAGGGCAGAGCTTCGGCAGGCAAGTAGTGACTAGACTGCCTCCTAGCTGGACAGGACAGCACAACGGACACTCACAAAGAAAGCCCCAACCCCCCGAGACAGAGCATCTGAGAAAAAAAGGGTTTTTTTAAATGAATTCTGCTGCAGCAGAATTAAACGTAGCAGCCTAACAGCCCTGAATGAACAACAGAGCTCAAAGCTCAGCATTGAGCTCCTTTAAAGTACAGACTGTCTCCTCAAGCAGCTCCCTGACCCCACTATATCCAAAAGACTGACATTTGGCAGACATCATTCTGGGACAAAGATAGCAGAAAAAGAAACTGGTAGCATCCCTCACCGTTCTGCAGCTGCTATAGGTGTACCCCAGACAAGCAGGGCCTGGAGTGGACCTCAACAGTCATACAGTGGAGGGGCTAGACTGTTAGAAGGAAAACCAAGTAACAGAAATATTTCATCATCAACAATCTGGGCATCCACTCAGAGACCCAATAGAAAAGTCAGCAACTACGCAGACGGCAGGTGGATAAATCCACAAAGATGGGAAGAAACCAGCGCAAAAATAAGGAAAACACCCGAAACCAGAACACCTCGCCTCCTACAAAGGACCAAAACTCCTCACCAGCAAGGGAACAAAGATGGACAGAGAATGACTGTGACGAAATGATGGAATTAGACTTCAGAAGGTGGATGAGAAACTTTTGTGAGCTAAAAGAACATGTTTTAAATCAATGCAAAGAAACTAAGAACCTTGAAAAAAGATTCGAGGAAATGATAACAAGAATGGATAACTTAGAGAGGAATATGAATGAACTAAAGGAGCTGAAAAACACAATACGAGAACTTCGCAAAGCATGCACAAGTTTCAACAGCTGAATTGACCAAGCAGAAGAGAGAATATCAGAAGTCGAAGATCAACTCAATGAAATAAAACGAGAAACCAAGATCAGAGAAAAATGCGCAAAAAGGAATGAACAAAGTCTCCAAGAAATGTGGGACTATCTGAAGAGACCTAACCTACGTTTGATAGGTGTACCAGAATGTGACGAAGAGAATGAATCCAAGCTGGAAAATACTCTTCAGGACATTATCCAGGAAAATTTCCCCTACCTAGCAAGACAGGCCAACACTCAAATGCAGGAAATACAGAGAACACCACAAAGATATTCCGCAAGAAGAGCAACCCCAAGGGACATAATCATCAGATTCAACAAGGTTGAAATAAAGGAGAAAATACTAAGGGCAGCCAGAGAGAAATGTCAGGTCACCCACATAGGGAAGCCCATCAGACTCAACAGTAGATCTCTCAGCAGAAACACTACAAGCCAGAAGAGAGTGGGGGCCAATATTTAACATCCTTAAAGAAAAGAACTTTCAACCCAGAATTTCACATCCAGCCAAACTGAGCTTCATAAGTGAAGGAAAAATAAAATCCTTTGTGAACAAGCAAGGACTCAGAGATTTTGTCACCACCAGGCCTGCTTTACAAGAGCTCCTGAAAGAGGCACTACACATAGAAAGGAACAACCAGGACCAGCCATTCCAAAATCACACTAAATGCTAAACAGCATCAACATAATGAAGAATCTACAACAACTAACAGGCAAAACAGCCAGCTAGCATCAAAATGGCAGTATCAAATTCACACATAACAATATTAACCCTAAATGTAAATGGACTAAATGCACCAATGAAAAGATACAGACTGGCAAGTGGGATAAAAATCCAAAACCCATCAGTGTGCTGTATCCAGGAAACCCATCTCACATACAAGGATACACAAAGGCTCAAAATAAAGGGATGGAGGAAGATTTACCAAGCAAATGGAGAGCAAAAAAAAGCAGGAGTTGCAATTCTCGTCTCTGATAAAATAGACTTTAAAGCAACAAAGATCAAAAGAGACAAAGAAGGCCATTACATAATGGTAAAAGGATCGATACAACAAGAAGAGCTAATGATCCTAAACATATATGGACCCAATACAGGAACACCCAGATACATAAGGCAAGTTCTTAATGACTTACAAAGAGACTTAGACTCCCACACAATAATAGTGGGAGACTTTAACCCTCCACTGTCAATATTAGATCAACCAGACAGAAAATTAGCAAGGATATCCAGGGCTTGAACTCAGACCTGGAGCAAGCAAACCTGATAGACATATACAGAACTCTCCACCCCAAATCCACAGAATATACAATCTTCTCGGCACCACATCACACCTACTCTAAAATTGACCACATAATTGGAAGTAAAGCACTGCTCAGCAAATGCAAAACAACTGAACTCATAACAAACAGTCTCTGAGACCATAGTGCAATCAAGTTAGAACTCAGAATTCAGAAACCAACCAAGAACCGCACAGCTTCATGGAAACTGAACAACTGGCTCTTGAATGTTGACTGGATAAACAATGAAATGAAGGCAGAAATAAAGAGGTTCTTCGAAACCAATGAGAACGAAGACACAACATGCCAGAATCTCTGGGACACATTTAAAGCAGTCTCTAGAGGAAAATATATAGCAATAAGTGCCCATATGAGGAGAATGGAGAGATCTAAAATTGACACCCTATCGTCAAAATTGAAAGAGCTAGAGGAACAAGATCAAAAAAACTCAAAACCCAGCAGAAGACAAGAAATAACTAAGATCAGAGCTGAACTGAAGGAGATAGAGACACGAAAAACCCTTCAAAAATCAATAAATCCAAGAGCTGGTTTTTTGAGAAGATCAACAAAATAGACAGACCACTAGCCAGATTGATTAAAAAGAAAAGAGAGAACAACCAAATAGATGCAATAAAAAATAATAAAGGGGAAATCACCACAGATTCCACAGAAATTCAAACCATCATCAGAGAATATTACAAACAACTCTATGCACATAAACTAGTAAACCTGGAAGAAATGGATAAATTCCTTGACTCCTGTGTCCTCCCAAGCCTAAACCAGGAGGAAGCTGAAAATATGAATAGACCAATAACAAGGTCAGAAGTTGAGGCAGCAATTAAGAGCCTACCACACAAAAAAAGCCCAGGTCCAGATGGATTCACAGCCTATTTCTACCAGACACACAAAGAGGAGCTGGTACCATTCCTTCTGAAACTATTCCAAATAATCCAAAAAGAGGGAATCCTTCCCAAATCATTTTATGAGACCAATATCATCCTGATACCAAAACCCAGCAAAGACCCAACAAGAAAAGAAAACTTCAGGCCAATATCCATGATGAACATAGATGCAAAAATCTTCAAAAAAATATTGGCAAGCCGATTGCAACAGCACATCAAAAAATGTATCCATCATGATCAAGTAGGATTTATCCCAGGGATGCAAGGCTGGTTCAACATATGCAAGTTTATAAACATAATTCACCACATTAACAGAACCAAAAACAAAAACCACATGATTATCTCAATTGACGCAGAAAAGGCATTCGACAAAATTCAACAGCCCTTTATGCTAAAAACCCTCAATAAACTCGGTATCAATGGAACGTATCTCAAAGTAATAAAAGCTATTTATGACAAACCAACAGCCAATATCATACTGAATGGGCAAAAACTGGAAGCATTCCCTTTGAAATCCGGCACTAGACAAGGATGCCCTCTTTCACCACTCCTATTCAATATAGTACTGGAAGTTCTAGCCACAGCAATCCGGCAAGAAAAAGAAATAAAGGGTATTCAAATAGGAAAGGTGGAAGCCAAATTGTCTCTATTTGCAGACGACATGATAGTATACCAAGAAGACCCCATCGCCTCAGCCCAAAAACTCCTGAAACTGATAAGCAACTTCAGCAAAGTCTCAGGATATAAAATCAATGTACAAAAATCATAAGCATTCCTCTACACCAATAACAGACTTAAAGAAAGCCAAATCAAGAATGAACTGCCATTCACAATTGCTACAAAAAGAATAAAATACCTAGGAATACAACTCACAAGGAAAGTAAGGGACCTCTTCAAGGAAAACTACAAACCACTGCTCAACGAAATCAGAGAGGACACAAACAAATGGAGAAGCATTCCATGTTCATGTTTAGGAAGAATTAATATCGTGAAAATGGCTATACTGCCCAAAGTAATTTACAGAATCAGTGCTATCCCCATCAAGCTACCATTGACTTTCTTCACAGAACTGGAAAAAACCACCATGAACTTCCTATGGAACCAAAAGAGAGCCCACGTAGCCAGGTCAATTCTAAGCAAAAAGAACACAGCAGGGGGCATCACACTACTGGATTTCAAACTATACTACAAGCCTACAGTAATCAAAACAGCATGGTACTGGTACCAAAACAGAGATATAGACCAGTGGAACAAAACAGAGGCATTGGAGGCAACACAACCTATCTACAACCATACAATCTTTGATAAACCTGACAAAAACAAGCAATGGGGAAAGGATTCCCTGTTTAATAAATGGTGTTGGGAAAACTGGCTAGCCATGTGCAGAAAGCAGAAACTGGACCCCTTTCTGACACTTTACACTAAAATTAACTCCAGATGGATTAAAGACTTAAACATAAGACCTGGCACCATAAAAACCCTAGAAGGAAATCTAGGCAAAACCATCCAGGACATAGGAGTAGGCAAGGACTTCATGAACAAAACACCAAAAGCATTGGCCACAAAAGCCAAAATAGACAAATGGGACCTAATCAAACTCCACAGCTTCTGCATGGCAAAAGAAACAGTCACTAGAGTGAATCAACAACCAACAGAATGGGAAAAAATTTTTGCAGTTTACCCATCTGACAAACGGCTGATATCCAGAATTTATAAAGAACTCAAACAGATTTACAGGAAAAAAACAAACAAGCCCATTCAAAAATGGGCAAAGGATATGAACAGACACTTTACGAAAGAAGACATATATGAGGCCAACAATCACATGAAAAAATGCTCATCGTCACTGGTCATCAGAGAGATGCAAATCAAAACCACATTGAGATACCATCTCACGCCAGTTAGAATGGCGATCATTAAAAAATCTGGAGACAACAGATGCTGGAGTGGATGTGGAGAAAAAGGAACACTTTTACACTGTTGGTGGGAGTGTAAATTAGTTCAACCATTGTGGAAGACAGTGTGGCAATTCCTCAAGGCCTTAGAAATAGCAATTCCAATTGACCCAGCAATCCCATTACTGGGTATATATCCAAAGGACTATAAATTGTTCTACTATAAGGACACATGCACACGAATGTTCATTGCAGCACTGTTTACAATAGCAAAGACCTGGAATCAACCCAAATGCCCATTGATGATAGACTGGATTGGGAAAATGTGGCACATATACACCATGGAATATTATGCAGCAATCAGAACTGATGAGTTCGTGTCGTTTGTAGGGACATGGATGAATCTGGAGAACATCATTCTCAGCAAACTGACACAAGAACAGAAAATGAAATACCGCATATTCTCACTCATAGGTGGGTGATGAAAAATGAGAACACATGGACACACGGAGGGGAGTACTAAACACTGGAGTCTATTGGGGGGATAAGGGGAGGGCCAGCGGGGGGTGCAGCTGGGGAGGGATAGCCTGGGGAGAAATGCCAAATGTGGCTGAAGGGGAGAAAGGAAACAAAACACACTGCCATGTGTGTACCTATGCAGCTGTCTTGCATGTTCTGCACATGTACCCCAAAACCTAAAATGCAATAAAAAATTAAAAAAAAAAAGAAATTATGTGTGTCAGATGATGTTTTAAGCACATGTGTTTTGGAGGTAGATAATGATTGAATAATTATTTAATGATTATTTAACTATAAGCACCATAAGGAGGGGGATTCTGTTTGGTTCATCATTGTCTTCTCCAGATTCTAGAATACATCTGGCATAGAATAAGTCCTCAATAAATATGCAGTGTGTTGATAAATTAAGGTATGCAAGAAGTCATTTTGAGGCTGATAATAAGTCTTTCAGTGTCATGGCCTACATTAATGCCAGAGATTGGCTGGGCAAAGTGTCCCATGCCTGTAATTCCAGTACTTTGAGAGGCTGAGGTGGGTGGATCACCTGAGGTCAGGAGTTTGAGATCAGCCTGGCCAACATTATGAAACTCCGTCTCTATTGAAAATACAAAAAATTAGCAAGGCACAGTGGTGCACCTGTAATCCCAGCTACTCAGGAGGCCGAGGCAGGAGAATCTCTTGAACTGGGGAGGCAGAGGTTGCAGTGAGCCGAGATCACCCCATTGCATTCCAGCCTGGATGACGAGAGTGAAACTCCGTGTCAAAAAAAGAAAAAAGCCATAGATTATTCTATATTGACCATGCTACTTAAAATGATGTCTCAGGGCCTGCAGTATCAATCTCTTGGAGCTTGTTAGAAATTCAGAATGTCAGGCCCCATCTTACAAATGCTGAATCTGCATTTTAAAAAGATCCCCCCGCTGGGTGCAGTGGCTCATGCCTGTAATCCCAGCACTTTGGGAGGCCGAGGTGGATGGATCACGAGGTCAAGAGATCGAGACCATCCTGGTCAACATGGTGAAACCCTGTCTCTACTAAAAATACAAAAAATTAGCTGGGCATGGTGGTGCACACCTGTAACCCCCGCTACTCGGGAGGCTGAGGCAGGAGAATTGCCTGAACCCAGGAGGCAGAGGTTGTGGTGAGCCGAGATCGCGCCATTGCACACCAGCCTGGGTAACAAGATCGAAACTCCATCTCAAAAAAAAAAAATAATAAAGATCCCCAGGAAATCTTTATCATATTAGTATAGGAATCTGCTATGGTTTCAGTTTGTCCCCTCTGAAATTCATGTTGAATGTTGGTTCTTCATGTGGCAGTCTTGAGAGCTGGGGCCTTGTGGGAGTTGTTTGGGTCACTGGGTTGATCCCTTATGAATAGACTAATTCCCTCCTTTGGGTGTGAGTGAGTTCTTGCTCTTGCAGAAGAGGATTAGTTACCAGAGAACGGGTTGTTATAAAATGAGTCTCTTGCTTCCGCTTGTGCTGTGTGATCTCTTTGCGCATGTCTTTTCCACTCCACCCTGTATTTTTTTTTTTTTTTTTTTTGAGACAGAGTCTTGCTCTGTCGCCAGTTGGAGTACAGTGGCACCATCTTGGCTCACTGCCTCTGCCTCCTGGGTTCACATGACTCTCCTCTCTCAGCCTCTGAGTAGCTGGGACTATAGGCACATGCCACCATGCCCAGCTAATTTTTGTATTTTTAGTAGAGAGGGGGTTTCTTCACCTTGTTGGCCAGGGTGGTCTTGATCTCTTGACCTTGTGATCTGCCTGCCTCTGCCTCCTAAAGTGCTGTGATTACAGGTGTGAGGCAGTGTGTCCAGCCTTTCACCATGTTTTGACCAGCACATGGCCCTCACCAGAAGTCAACCAATTGTGAGCTAAATAAACCTTATTTAAAACACACACACACACACACACACACCAACAACAAAAAACAAAATATTGAATCTTAGGTATTCTTTTGTAGCAACACAAAATGGACTAAGACAGTTGCTGCTATGCGTGATGCCTTCTGGATTACCTGATCTAGGATTCTTTCAGATTTAATCTTTTTCCATGTGCCTGACTCTTTCTAAAAATAGTGACAATTCTCCTGTATCCAGCCACTTTGCTGTCTCTAATACATGTGAATGTCCTGGGAATTAGGTAAAGTCTGTGATTTTTCTGCTCAAAGGGCAAGGATTTCCTTCAGTAGCATAGTCAATCTAGGATATTGATAATCTTAATAGAGAAGCTAAAAGTTTCCCCCCTTTTTTCACCAAGAAATTGCTGAGGATATTTGAGAGACTATGTTCAAATTCATCATGATCTGTATAATACCAGTTCTTTGAAATGCATTAATATTTGCCATCACGTGGCAGAATGTTGTCAGTGTTCTCTGGGTACTTGAAAACAATGTATATGCTACATTTGTTGAGTGCCAATCTCTGCAAAATTTGAAAGATCATGAATTCAAGTTCAATTCTTTGCCTTTTTTTTTTTAGACAGAGTTTGCTGTTGTTGCCCAGGCTGGAGTAATGGTGCAATCTCAGCTCACTGCAACCTCTGCAACCCGTGTTCAAGAGATTCTTCTGCCTCAGCCTCCCAAGTAGCTGGGATTACTGGCATGAGCCACCACGCCCAGCTAATTTTTGTGTTTTTTAGTAGAGATGGGGTTTCACCATGTTGGCCAGGCTGATCTTGAACTCCTAACCTCAGCTGATCCACCCACCTTGGCCTCCCAAAGTGTTGGGATTACAGGTATAAGCCACCATGCCCAGCTGATTCCTTGTTCTTGTTGAAAATATATTTACTTTATAAGTATAATGGATTAAGAGTTGTGCGAACATTTCATGTCTCATCTCCAGACTCAACTGTTTAGTACACACAGCTTCCGCTTAATCATCTCCACTTAGGCGTCTCATACCATAACCTTGGGTTCATCATGTCTAAAATGAAGTTTCATCACTTTCTCACTAAACAAGTTCTGTTTCCACTTTTACTGTTTCAGGAAATGGCACCATCCACTTTCTTAAACTAGAGGCCTGAAAATAATCCTTCCTGTCTTTTACCTCCGTTCCCCATATGTCATTTGCCAAACTCTGTCATTTCCAGTTTCTTAAAGATTCTTGAATCTGTCCACTGATCTCCAATCCCTGGGCCACTACCTCAGTTAAGGCTACCAAGATTAAAATTCTGATTGCTGTTACAGAATGTGTCTCCGTCTCTGCTTTCACCCATCTCAAATCTGTATTCCACATCTCACTCAGATTGGTTGTCCTGAAACAAAGATCCAAACATGTCACTTATCAAAAATCTTTTATTGACTCCCCATTCACCTCAAGGTAAAGAATGAACTCTTTAAAATAGCTATCATTTTATGAGCATGCATTATTTCCTCAAGACAAGCCCATAATGCAGATACTATTGTAATTATTATCATCCTCTTTTGAGATAAAGAAACAAGCATAGAGAGTTTAAGCAACATGTTCCATGTATCAGTCAGAGAAACAGATCCACTGTGTGTTATAAGATAAGGGATATATTATAGAATGTGTATATATAGCCGTATGAGATGCTGGGGAAGGAAAATCTGAAAGGGAGATTTGGAAGATCCGAGTGGTTCCCAGCCAGTCAACACAAAAAACCAAGAACATCCAGCCACCCAAGTGGGACTGTGAAGCTGCTGGCAGATAAGTCTGTGGGAAGATTTTGCCTCTGTGGGTTTGTAGTCAAGCATTCAGTGATGGTCCTAGGGCTGTTCCTAGTCAGAAGAGCCAGAGCAGAGAAGAAGAGCTGGAAGTGAAGTGGAAGAGAGTAAGCACAAGCTGGGATCCTCTAGGGACCTCTGTGTCTGTTCACTACATCCAATCACAATGACTTTTAGAGAGTAATGGCTGTGGCTTCATTTCTACCTTCTAAATCTTGTAAAAGTTCTCTATTTGGCCATGCTAACAGAGTACTATCTGTTTAAAAATGTGAAATGTGGCTCTCAGATTAACTAGGTTGACAATAGAATGATTCCCCATACCTAAAGCTGTTAAGACACGGTTTATGTCTGAACCAGGATTTGAACCCAGGCAGCCTGGCTCAGATTCCATTAAGGTCCACTTTATTATGTCCTCCATGGTCTGATAAACTACTTATCTCTGCTTTCACAGAATCCTGTTGTACATCCTCTACTTCAGCCACACAGGGCTACCTCTAGAAACCTGACAAGGGGGTGCTCTTCTGACTTTTGGGCACCTGCTAGTCCCATGCAGAAAACTCTGCCTTTCCTCACCCATAAAATGGCTATGTGTTATTTGCCTTTTGGGTCTTAGATAAGCTGTCACTGTCTTTAGAACAACATCCCTGTCCCCCAAAGATGGTGTTAAGTACTCCCTGTGTGACAAGATCTAATGCTTGCTGTTCTCTTAGGACTTAATACACACCTCCTACCGGGGCAGAGGCCTGTCTGCCTTGCTCACTACTGTATACCTGACACTTAGCACAGTGGCTAATGAATCATGAATAAACAACCACACTCTTCAGTAACTACTTTATCTAACTCCCTTTTTGGACTTTACACTCAATTGAAACAGAGATTTTTGTCTTGCCTAATGCATTTTCAGCATCCAGCATAATATCAATCTGTTCAGTATTTGTTGAATTAATGAGTCCAAAGATAACGGGAAAACACTGAAAATTCAGATTATTAATTGTGTATGTTCTCTACATGGTATATTAGATAGTAAAAAATCTTGAGTGAGAATTAACTTGGAATTGAATATTCTTCTACTTAGACCATTAGGATCATTAATCACTCTTTTCTGTTCATCTTCTCAGGCACAGCTAGTAAGGCAATTTTATACCATAAAATTCTTGGTTGTCTTTCTGGTTTCATTGACACCACAGTAGACCTTAAAATGATTTGAAGGTCCCCAACAATAAAAACATGAATACATTATTGCTGTTAGAGAGTGAGAGAAACACCCTAACTTCCTGTGCTGGGTGTTGCTGATTATCCTGTTGAACTTGATTACTGATTACTGAGAGTTGCATGTTAGAGTTCTGCTTGTTCATAGTTCTGAAGAAGTCTAGGGAATGAGTAATTACAGTGCTCATTCAGAAGAAGGCTGCAATCCAGATGTAGTACTTAGGAAGGTAGAGTAGTTAGTATGTTTTCCATGAAAATATACCGGTTTCCACAGGAAAACCAAAGTGAAAGAATATGCCGTATACAAAAGTGAATCCTATATCTTATAAATGCCTCTATGAGAAAAAAGATGAAGGAGGAAATTACAGGAACTAGAATCTGATCTAAGAAAAGATATGCAATGTATACTTAGTGCCTATATTTGTATGCTATAGGAGAAGGATATCCTTTTTTTTTTTTTTAGATGGAGTCTTGCTCTATTGCTCAGGTTGGAGTACAGTGGTACGATCTCGGCTCACTGTAGACTCTGCCTCCTGGGTTCAAGCGATTCTCCTGTCTCAGCCTCCCAAGTAGCTGTAACTACAGGTGCCCACCACCATACCCTGCTAATTTTTGGATTTTTAGCAGAGACTAAGTTTCACCATGTTGATCAGGCTGGTCTCAAACTCCTGACCTCAAGTGATTTGCCCGCCTCAACCTCCTAAAATGTTAGGATTACAGGTGTGAGCCACAGTGCCTGGCTGGGATATGAAAATTTTTCTAAAGACAAAGTCAATAGTATCAGAAACCTAAGTCAAACATTAAGAGAAGATAAGCCTTTGAAAGATAAATGAGAAAGTTTTAAATAAATTATTAGCATGTCATAAAGTTTTACTTATTTTAAGGTGAAACAAAAATGTTAGTTAATAAATGATGGTAGAAATATTAATTAGTATGTTTATGAACCATTATTCTGTTTATATTCTCTTATGAAGGATAATTTTGTGTTAGTATAAGATTTTATTTCTCGATTATGAATGTCAACAAAAGCAAGTGTTGGCTGAGCCTGGGTGAAACACAAGATATTTATAAAACATACACAATTGTGACAATTCAAATGCAGAACTTTCTGTTTAAACAAATGATATGGTTAAAGCAGAAGTATAAACAGGGCTGTAATTCATGACACATCCAATTCTTTTTCCTGCTGCAGTCATTAGTTTCTCACCTTTGCAGTAACACCCATATGAGTGCAACAAAACAGACCATGACGAAAGGATTTGGTAAGATCTTGCTCTACAAGAAAACAAAAAGAAAAATAAATAAGACGTTAAGAAAAAGTACTACGAATTGCTGTTTAATGCATTCCCTATGCTTACAGAACTGTGTAGCTAGGCTACTGGGAATTTAACTGTCTGAGTCTTCTTTCATTTCCAGACCAATAATACTTACATTGACATAGTCTCAGTCTACATTATATAAATTAGAGCCAGAACCAAAATAATTTCCTGGCTTTTAGTTTTAAAGAAATGAAAATCTTGGTATGAAGGCTTTCCTGTTGCTACTGTATCAAGATCTATTTGGTGTATATGGTATCAAAACCTATATGATACATGTGTAGTATGTAGCTTGATCATGGTTATATAGAAAGACTATTCTTTTTAAGTAAGGCTGCTCCTTTTTAAATAACAGTAAAACATAGGAATCTTCAAATCAGAAGTCTATTTTTCCATGGGTATGATGAAATGATGCTTTCAAACTATTACAAATTAACTGGGTAGGTAAGTAATAAAACAGAATGACAAGGAATTCTGAGGTTTATGTCTTTTTGGTGTAACAGACAGTAAAGTATGTAGGTAATTGGATTCCTAACCTTGTCCCCTCACTGAGTGTTATATATGCCCGCTCTTCTACTATACTCCCATGGGGAAGTAATCCTGGAGCATGAAGATCATTAAAACAGCGCCAGTGGCCACAAACATGGTATTGAGGTTATTACCTTGGTTATCTCTGTACTAATTTCATGTATATTATATGCATATCTACCTGTTTTCACAAATGCTGGGTACCAAGTAGAAAATTTTCAAGTTGTTAAATGTAGAAATTAGGAATATTAGTAATTTTAAGCTTATGATGAGTTGCAGATGTAGTAATAATTCATGTGAGATGTTCTGTCAAATGATTTGAAAGTCATTAAAATCCTTCACCCAGAAATAAATCCATGCATTTACGCTCAATTGATTTTTGACAAAGATGCCAAGGACACACAATGGGGAAAGGAAAGTCTCTTCAGTGAACGGTGCTCATAAAACTGAACATCCACATGCAGAAGAATGAAATTAGATTCTCATCTCACAACATATTAAAAATATTAACTCAGAATCCAAAGACCAAAGACTTAAATCTAAGAACTCTAACTATAAAACTACTAGAAGAAAACACAGGGGAGAAGCTGCATTACATAGGTCTGGGCAATGATCCTTTGGCTACGACTCTCAAATCCAGGTAAAATAAAAACAGATGAATGAGATTATATCCAACTAAAAAGCTTCTGCACAGCAAAGGCAACAATCAGCAGATAAAGAGATAACCTATGGAAGAAGAGAAACTATTTGGAGATTAAATGTCTGATAGAGGGTTTACCATCTAATAAGAGATAATATCCAAAATATATAAGGAATTCGTTTCATAAGAAAACAACTCAATTTAAAAATGGGCAAAGGACCTGAATAGATATTTTTAAAAGAAGATATACAAATGGCCAACAGGTTTACAAAAAATGTCTTGCCACCATTATCATCAGAGAAATGCAAGTTAAAATCACAATGAGATATCACATCATGCTTGTTAGAATGGCTATGATTGAGAGTACAAAAGATAAGTGTTGTTGGCAAGGAAAGATAAGTGTTGTTGGCAAGGATGCGGAGAGGTAAGGCTTTGTGGTAAGAATGTAAATTAAAATAGCCATTATGAAAAGCACCACGGGGGCTTTATAAAAAATTAAAAATATAACTACCATATGATCCAGCAATCCCACTTATGGGTATATACCTAAAGGATATGAAATTAGTATGTCAAAGAGTAAAATGGTGGTTACCAAAGGCTGGCGGGTGGGGGAATTGGAGAAATGTTTGTTGACGCATACAAAATTTCAATTAGACAGAAGATATGACTTCAAAATATGGTGACCAGAGTTAATAGCAATGTATCGTATCTTTAAAAATTACTACTAGAGTCTGGGAGAGGTGGCTCAGCCTATAATCCTAGCACTTTGGGAGGCTGAGGTAGGCAGCTCACAAGGTCAGGAGATTGTCACCATCCTGGCCAACACGGTGAAACCCCATCTCTACTAAGGATACAAAAACTAGCTGGGTGTGGTGGCACACGCCTGTAGTCCCAGCTACTCTGGAGGCCGAGGCAGGAGAATCGCTTGAACCCTGGAGGCACAGGTTGCAGTGAGCCAAGATCATGCCACTGCACTCCAGCCTGGTGGCAGAGTGAGATTTCTGTCTCAAAAAAACAAAGAAAGAATGACTACTAGAGTAGATTCTTAGTATTCTTACCACAAAAATAAGAGGATGTGAGGTAATGCATACATTAATTATCTTGATTTAGCTATTCCACAGTGTATACTCATAGCAAAATATCATGTTGTACATCATAAAATATACAATTATTATTTGTCGATTTAAGAAATATGCCCTCATTTTCATAAATTTTTTGTTCAATTGCTCTCTCTTCAAGGGAAGTACTGTAACTACACCAGAATAAGGAGCAACTTTATTAATGAGTGTTCAAAGCAAAAGAATCCTTTTTCCAAGTGGACTTTTTACTGTCCAGAGAATGCTCATCATAATTGTTCAGCGTCCCTGGCTTCGTAGCACCATTCCAAACACTGTCTTTAGTTTCTGTATCGTGTGCACAGTAGACCATTGTCACTAGGCACCAGGCTTCTTGTTGGCTTTCAGAATTCTCTTTCTTGCAGGGTTAATACTTGAGGTGAGAAGGATTATGTATTTCTGTTTGAGAATTCATATTAAGGTATCAGCAGGTTTTTTATTTATTTTATTTTATTTTGAGATGAAGTCTTGCTCTGTCACCCAGGCTGGAGTGCAGTGGCATGATCTCAGCTCACTGAAACCTCTGCCTCCCGGGTTCAAGAAATTTTCCTGCCTCAGCTTCCTGAGCAGCTAGGACTACAGGTGCATGCCACCACGTCCAACTAATTTTTTGTATTTTTATTAGAGACGGGGTTTCACCATATTGGCCAGGCTGGTCTCAAACTCCTACCTCGTGATCTACTCATCTTGGCCTCCCAAAGTGCTGGGATTACAGGCGTATGCTACTGAGCCTGGCCTATTTATTCTTTAATTCTGACCTATGTGTTCTCAATATAGATAGTATGATTTGTCTATTCATTGAGCATGTATTTAATGTTGGTTAATGTGCCACAGAGTGTGCTAAATGCTAGAGGCACAAACTACAAGGATACAGTCCCAACCTCAAGAAGTTTAGTAACTAGTGGAGGAGAAAGGGACACGGAGAGAGGAACAACCCATACTGGGGCCTTTCAGAAGGTGGAGGGTGGGAGAAAGGAGAGGATCAAGAAAAATAATTAATGGGTACCGGGCTTAATACCTGAGTGATGAAATAATCTGTACAACAAACCGCCATAACACAAGTTTACCTATGTAACAAACCTACACTGTACCCTGAATTTAAAATAAAAGTTAAAAAATATATATATTTCTGATGCATAAGTGATTTATTCAAACACAAGTGACATGTCAAAAATATCAAAATAAAGCATGGAAATTGTATGTGATAATTGAAAAAGCTTTTATAAGTATAAAACAAAAGAGTAATTTAGCATGAAAAGAATCAATATAATTTCAAAGGTTTAAAACTCTTAACAGAAGGAAAGGAAGATGACAAGTTAAAGTATTTCTTTACTACTTCTTAATGTTGGGATTTCAATCTAGCATAAAAGTTTAATCTTTAACATCAGATGATATTAAAAGTCCTCTATGATACGTGCATGATAGCTTTGTCATTAGCATTTTATGATCTGTGACATCATGTCCACAGGTAAGAACAGTGAAGCAACTTTAAGGCAATAAAACATTATAAATTATCTTCAATCATTAATGTTTTATCTCTTTTGTTTCACAATAATACAGTATTTCAAGGTAAGTCCATAGTTCTAGAAACATCTGTTACTAACAGCAAAAAGAACAAAATGATTGATCCATTTAGAAGTGCCTCATCTCATGGATTAGCTTGTGCTTTAAATTATAGATAAGTGTGTGACCATATTCAGAAAGTCTAAGGGGCTGTTCTAGTTAAGAGTGAGATATACAGCTTAAAAATCCTGGCTTTAAATATCCACTCCATCACATACTGCTCTGTGACTTGGCAAAGTTACTTAGTTTACCAAAATCTCATTTTCTTCATCTGTAAAATGATGGTATTAATAGTATCTCTGATTAAATAACAGAATAAGTTCTACAGTAACTGGCACATAGTAAGCAATGAAGAAATAATGACCATTATTTTTACCATATTATTATTGTTCTTATTTTGGTTCACTCCAATTTTACTTGGTCAGTAATAAGACTGTGTGTAAGAAGAATCAATTCTGTCCTTATTCTGCTGTAATAGCATTTGGTGGATGAGACAGTAATACCAGAAATTGATGTACATTGTTACATTACGTTATTCATCCAGTCTTTATGTGTTTGTGAAATCTGTGATATATATTAGATATCAGATTACTAATTCTGTATGTACTCAAGGAGCTTTCATGTGCATCAGAAAACATCTTGGGATACTTTCTGTTTAGAATGTAAGAATGCTCACACACATGCTCAGCTGTGTGGTTTTTTTATTTTTGAGAGAGTTTCAATCTGTCGCACAGGCTAGAATGCAGTGGCGTGATCTTGGCTCACTGCAACCACCATCTCCCAGGTCAAGCGATTCTCCTGCCTCAGCCTCTCAAGCAGCTGGGACTACAGGTGCATGCCACCATACCCAGCCAGTTTTTGTATTTTCAAAATTTTTATTATTATACTTTAAGTTCTGGGATACATGTGCAGAATGTGCAGGTTTGTTACATAGGTATACATGTGCCATGATGGTTTGCTGCATCCATCACCCCATCATCTACATTAGGTATTTCTCCTGATGCTATCCCTTCCCTAGCCCACCACCCCCTGCTTTCCCTCCTGTAGCCCCAACCCCCTGACAGGCCCCAGTGTTTGATGTTCCCCTCCCTGAGTCCATGTGTTCTCATTGTTCAACACCCACTTATGAGTGAGAACATGCAGTGTTTGGTTTTCTGTTCCTGTGTCAGTTTGCTGAAAATGATGGTTTCTGGCTTCATCCATGTCCCTGCAAAGGACATGAACCCATCCGCATCCTTTTTTATGGCTGCATAGTATCCCATGGTATATATGTGCCACATTTTCTCTATCCAGTCTATCATTGGTGGGCATTTGGGTTGGTTCCAAGTCTTTGCTATTGTGACCAGTGCCGCAGTAAACATATGTGTGCGTGTGTCTATATAATAGAATGATTTATACTCCTTTGGGTATATACTCAGTAATGGGTTTGCTGGGTCAAATGGTATGTCTACTTCTAGATCCTTGAGGAATCGCCACACTGTCTTCCACAATGGTTGAACCAATTTACACTCCCACCAACAGTGTAAAAACGTTCCTATTTCTCCACATCCTCTCCAGCATCTGTTGTTTCCTGATTTTTTAATGATCGCCATTCTAATTGGCATGAGATGGTATCTCTATGTGGTTTTGATTTGCATTTCTCGAATGACCAGTGATGATGAGCTCTTTTTTAAATATGTCTGTTGGCCTCATAAATGTCTTCTTTTGAGAAGAGTCTGTTCATATCCTTAGCCCACTTTTTGGTGGGGCTGTTTGTTTTTTTCTTGTAAATTTGTTTAAGTTCTTTGTAGAGTCTGGATATTAGACCTTTGTCAGATGGATAGATTGCAAAAATTTTTTTCAATTCTGGGGTTGCCGATTCACTCTAATGATAGTTTATTTTGCTTTGCAGAAGCTCTTTAGTTTAATTAGATCCTATTTGTCTATTTTGGCTTTTGTTGCTGTTGCTTTTGGTGTTTTAGTCATGAAGTCCTTGCCCATGCCTATATCCTGAATGGTACTGCATAGTTTTTCTTCTAGGGTTTTTACAGTGTTAGGTCTTATGTTTAAATCTTTATTCCATCTCTAGTTAATTTTTGTATAAGGTGTAAGAAAGGAATCCAGTTTCAACTTTCTGCATATGACTAGCCAGTTTTCCCAGAGCCATTTATTAAATAGGGAATCCTTTCCCCATTTCTTGTTTTTGTCAGGTTTGTCAAAAATCAGATGGTTGTAGATGTGTGGTGTTATTTCTGAGGCCTCTATTCTATTCAATTGGTCTGTATCTCTGTTTTGGAATCAGTACCATGCTGCTTTTCTTACTGTAGCCTTGTAGTATAGTTTGAAGCCAGGTAGCGTGATATACCTCCAACTTTGTTTTATTTGCTTAGGATTGTCTTGGCTATGTGGGCTCTTTTTTGGTTCCATATGAAATTTAAGGTGCTTTTTTTTTTTTTTCCAATTCTATGTAGAAAGTCAATGGTAGCTTCATGGGAATAGCATTGAATCTACTATAAATTACTCTTGGCTGTATGGTCATTTATATGATATTGATTCTTCCTAACTGTGAGCATGGAATGTTTTTCTATCTGTTTGTGTACTCTCTTATTTCCTTGAGCAGTGGTTTGTAGTTCTCCTTGAAGAGGTCCTTCACCTCCCTTGTTAGTTGTATTCCTAGGTATTTCATTCTCTTTGGAACAATTGTGAATGGGAGTTCACTAATGATTTGGTTCTCTGTTTGTCTATTATTGGTGTATAGGAATCTTGTGATTTTTTGCACATTGATTTTGTATCCTGAGACTTTGTTGAAGTTGCTTATCAGCTTAAGGAGATTTGGGGCTGGGACGATGGGGTCTTCTAAACATACAATCATGTCATCTGCAAATAGAGACAATTTCACTTCCATTTTCCTAATTGAATACCCTTTATTTCTTTTTCTTTCCTGATTGCACTGGCCAGAACTTCCAATACTATGTTGAATAGTAGTGAGAGATGGCATCCTTGTCTAGTGCTAGATTTCAAAGGGAATGCTTCCAGTTTTTGCCCATTCAGTATGATATTGGCTGTAGATTTATCATAAATAGCTCTTAATATTTTTAGATACATTCCATCAATACCTAGTTTATTGAGCGTTTTTAGCGTAAACACTTGAATTTTGTCAAAGGTCTTCTCTGCATCTCTTAAGATAAGCATATGGCTTTTGTCTTTGGTTCTGTTTATGTGATGGATTATGTTTGTTGATTTGTGTATGTTGAACCAGCCTTCCATCCCAGGGATGAAGCTGACTTGATCATGACGGATGAGATTTTTGACGTGTTGTTGGATTTGTTTTGCCAGTATTTTATTTAGGATTATTACATCAATGTTAATCACAGATATTGGCCTGAAATTTTCTTTTCTTTTTCTTTCTTTCTTTTTTTTTGAAATGAAGTCTCACTCTGTCACCAGGCTGGAGTACAGTGGCACAATCTGGGCTCACTGCAACCTCTGCCTCCTGGATTTAAGCAATTCTCCTGCCTCAGCCTCCTGAGTAGCTGGGACTACAGGCATGTGCCAACATGCCCAGCTAATTTTTGTATTTTTTAGTAGAAATGGGGTTTTACCATATTGGCCAGGATGGTCTAAATCACTTGACCTTGTGATTCACGCACCTCTGCCTCCCAAAGTACTGGGATTACAGGCATGAGCCATCATGCCCAGCCGAAATTTGCTTTTTTAGTTGTGTCTCTGCCAGGTTTTGGTATCAGTATGATGTTGGTCTCATAAAATGAGTTTGGGAGAATTCCTCTCTTTCTGTTGTTTGGAGTAGTTTTATAAGGAATGGTACCAGGTCCTCTTTGTACCTCTGGTAGAATTTGGCTGTGAACCTGTCTGGTCCTGAACTTTTTTTTGGTTGGTAGGCTATTAATTGCTGCCTCAATTTCAGACCTTGTTATTGGTCTATTCAGAGATTCAACTTCTTCCTGGTTTAGTCTTGGGAGGGTGAAAATGTCCAGGAATTTATCCATTTCTTCTTGATTGTCTGGTTTATTTGCATAGAGGTGTTTGTAGTATTCTCTGATGGTAGTTTGTATTTCTGTGTAATCAGTGATGATATCTGCTTTATCATTTTTTACTGCATCTATATGATTCTTCTGTCTTTTCTTCTTTATAATTCTGGCTAGTGGTCTATCTATTTTGTTGATTTTTTCAAAAAATCAGCTTCTGGATTCACTGATTTTTTGAAGGGTTTTGTGTGTCTCTATCTCCAGTTCTGCTCTGATCTTAGTTATTTCTTGTCTTCTGCTAGCTTTTGAATTTGTTTGTTCTTACTCCTCTAGTTCTTTTAATCAGGATGTTACGGTTCTGATTTGAGATCTTTCCTCCTTTCTCTTGCAGACATTTAGTGCTTTACATTTCCCTCTACTCAATGCTTTAATTGTGTCCCAGGGATTCTGGTACATTGTGTCTTTTTTCTCATTAATTTCAAAGAACATCTTTATTTCTGCCTTCATTCTATTATTTATCCAGTAGTCCTTCAGGAGTAGGTTGTTCAGTTTCCATGTAGTTGTGCGGTTTTGAGTGAGTTTTTTAATACTGACTTCCAATTTGATTGCACTGTGGTCTGAGAGATTGTTATGATTTCCATTCTTTTGCATTTGCTGAGGGGTGTTTTACTTCCAATTATGTGGTTAATTTTAGAATAAAAATGATGTGGTACTGAGAAGAATGTATATTCTGTGGATTTGGGGTGGAGAATTCTGTAGATGTCTATTAGGTTTGCTTGGCCCAGAGCTAGTTCAAGTCCTAGATATCTTTGTTAATTTTCTATCTTGTTGATCTGTCTAATATTGACAGTGGGGTGTTAAAGTCTCCCACTGTTATTGTGTGGGAGTCTAAGTCTCTTTGTAAGTCTTTAAGAACTTGTTTTATGTATCTGGGTGTTCCTGTATTGAGTACATATATATTTAGGATAGTTAGCTCTTCTTGTTGCATTGATCCTTTTACCATTATGTAATGCCCTTCTTTGTCTCTTTTGATCTTTGTTGGTTTAAAGTCTGTTTTATCAGAGACTAGGATTGCAACCCCTGCCTTTTTTTTTTTTTTTTTTTTTTTTTTTGCTTTCTATGTGCTTGGTAAATCTTCCTCCATCCCTTTATTTTGAGCCTATATGTGTCTTTGCATGTGAGATGGGTCTCCTGAATACAGCACACCATTGGTTCTTGACTCTTACTTTAATTTGCCACTCTGTGTCTTTTAATTGGGGCATTTAGTCCATTTATATTTAAGGTTAATATTGTTATGTTTGAATTTGATCCTGGCATTATGATGCTAGTTGGTTGTTTTGCCCATTAGTTGATGCAGTTTCTTCATAGCATCAATGGTCTTTACAATTTGTTATGTTTTTGCAGTGGCTGGTACAGGTTGTTTCTTTCCATGTTTAGTGCTTCCTTCAGGAGCTCTCGTAAGGCAAGCAGTTGCTTGTCCACAAGGATTTTATTTCTCCTTCACTTATATAAAAGCTTAGTTAGGCTTGGTATGAAATTCTGGTTTGAAACTACGTTTCTTTAAGAATGTTGAATATTGGCCCCCACTCTCTTCTGGCTTGTAGGGTTTCTGCAGAGAGTTCCACTGTGAATCTGATGGGCTTCTCTTTGTGGGTGACCCAACCTTTCTCTTTCTTCTCTTAGCGTTTTTTCCTTCATTTCAACCCTGGTGAATCTGATGATTATGTGTCTTGGGGTTGCTCTTCTTGAGGGGTATCTTTGTGGTGTTCTCTGTGTTTCCTGAATTTGAATGTTGGCCTGCCTTCCTAGGTTGCAGAAGTTCTCCTGGATAGTATCCTGAAGAGTGTGTTCCAACTTATTTTCATTCTCCCTGTCACTTTCAGGTACACCAATCAAACGTAGATTTGGTCTTTTCACATAATCCCATATTTCTTAGAGGCTTTGTTCATTTCATTTTCACTCTTTTTTCTCTAATCTTGTCTTCTCACTTTATTTATTTATTTATTTTTGTAACGAAGTCTGTCTCATGTCTCCCAGGCTGAAGAGCAATGGCACAATCTCAGCTCACTGCAACCTCCACCTCCTGGGTTCAAGCAATTCTCCTGTCTCAGCCTCCCAAGTAGCTTGGTTTACAGATGGCTGCTGCCATGCCCAGCTAATTTTTGTATTTTTAGTAGAGACAGAGTTTCACCATGTTGGCTAGGCTGGTCTCAAACTCCTGACCTCAGGTGATCTGCCTGCTCAGCCGGCCAAAGTACTGGGATTATAGGCAAGGGCCACTGTGCCCAGCCTCCTCACTTTATTTCATTGAGTTGATCTTCAATCTTTGATATCCTTTCTTCCACTTGATCAATTTGGCTATTCAAACTTGTATGTGCTTCATGAAGTTCTCCTGCTGTGTCTTTCGGCTCCATTGGTTTGTTTATGTTCTTTACACTGGTTATTCTGGTTAGCATTTTGTCTAACCTCTTTTCAAGGTTCTTAGCTTCCTTGCATTGGGTTAGAACATGCTCCTTTGGCTCATGTATGTTTGTTATTACTTACCTTCTGAAGCCTGCTTCTGTTAATTTGTCAAACTCATTATCTGTTGTTGAAAATGCTGAGTGTATGATTGCTGAGAAGTGTAGAGTGTATGATAGAATATACTGTTTGCTAAGAAGAATGATGGCAAGGAAATCCTAGCTGTCCCAACCCCCTTGCCCAGTGGAAAACTCTCTAGGGCATTCTAAAGTAGCAAGACAGTATATGTATATCATACACCAGTTAAAACAATTCTTTAAGCATGCGATATGTGATCCTGCCCGCATGGCTCCCTCATGGAGAATGCTTTTTGTTTTGTCTGTGATCAGTGGTAAGCAGGCACCAGCTGCCTACCCAGTTTACTTTTGTTCTATGAGAAATACCAAACATCTGTTTGTTAAGAATGATTACCTATTTAGAGAGAATAAATATGTGAGTCAGAGTCTGTTTGAGGCCCTCAGCCCAGAATGCTGTCAACCCCCTGAGGCTCTCAGCTTGGAAGGCTGTTGGCCCCCCTAGATAGTCCCACTTTGTTATTCTGTCTGGGTGTCTGCTTCCCAATTCCTTCAGTGCCACCTGGGTGGGGGACTCTAAGGCCAAGGTTGTTCTTGTTACTCCATTCAGTTTTGTTCCCTTGCTGGTGAGGAGTTGTGATCCCTTGGAGGAGAAGAGGTGTTCTGGTTTTTGGAACTTTCAGCCTTTTTGTGCTGCTTTCTTCCCATCTTCCTGGATTTATCTACCTTTGGTCTTTGAAGTTGGTGACCTTTGAATGGGGTCTCTGTGTGGACGTCCTCTCTGTTGATGTTGAAACTATTTCTGTTTGTTAGTTTTCCTTCTAACAGTTGGGCCCCTCTCCTGCAGGCCTGCTGGAGTTTGCTGGAGGTCCACTCCAGAGTTTGCTTGCCTGGGAGTAGAGATGGGATTTCACCATGTTGGCCAGACTGGTCTTGAGCTTCTCATCTCAAGTGATCCACCTGCCTGGGTCTCCCAGAGTGCTGGGATTACAGGCATGAGCAACTGCCCTGGCCAGCAATGTGATGATTTGATTACTGTTTTCTACCTGTTGAAGATTATAATCTTAGAATTCCTCAGCCAAGAATAAAAAAATTTTACCATCACAGCTACCTTGCCCCCAGACAGCAACTCCCATGCTTAACTAGACTTCCATCATCTGGGCCCTTCCCATCCCACACCTCATTCAAATTTCTACTCAGGTCACACTGGTGCCATTTTGAACTTGTGTGAATTTTTATTCCTGTGTTTAAAAAAATTAATTTAAAATATTTATAAATTGGAAACAAAACCGCATGTACTTGCTGCCTACACAGCCCATTTGTAGGATGCTAATTTTTGTTTCAAAAGATCTTTTTTGGGGTGGCCAATACAATTGGCAATCTATAGATATTCTAAAATTCAGCTTCATGATTTTAAGTCCACTGTGAGGTTCTATTGTCGTTCAACAGCCAAGATATACTGAGCACCTATTATAGGCTAGGCACACTACCATGTGTTAAGAATATGCAAAGGTATAAATACATAAGAGTGATAATGTAGAAGTGTGAGAAAGAGTGACCAATATTCCTGAAGAAAGAAATATTTTGTCTAGGGTCTAGAAGGGGAAGGCCAGATGATGAAAGGGGCCAGATGGTATATTGCAACTTTTTTTTCCAGAGTCTATAGCAGGAAAGTATGTAACTAGAATTGGTTAGTGTGACCCCTCAAGTAGCAAGTGAAAGAAAACAAAAGTCAAATGCAAAAAAAAAAAAAAAAAAAAATTGGATTATTTAAAAATAACAGCCAAGAGAAAAGGTGGGAGTAAAAAAATAGTTGGCAAGTAGTCTGCGGGGCTAGAATAAAATGCTAAAAAAAAAAAAAAAAATGCTGAGACCAGATCAATATCGTCTCTGAGGGTCCTTCCAGAATGTATAGGTTTATGCTGTAGGCAAATGAGAACTTTTACAGTTTTTAAGCAGGTTAGTTACAATCAGGTCTTTAATACTTCATGTCATTCTGACTTACTATGTAAATATCTAGCTCACCTTAATTAATAGTGCTACTTAACAAAATTCTGCTACCAGAAATAAAAGATGCATTTTAGAATGTGATTTCCTCTTTGATCTTTTTTCCTTCATACCTTCTATTTTTGTTGTCGTTGTTACTTACAGGACTTGTTTTCTCTTTTTTTCTTTTCTCCTTTGACTTTGGTTCTGTCATTTTCCTTTCCATTAAAAGTAGCATGAAACTTCCAAGATTCCTTGAATATTGCTAAAAGGCTGGGGCTTCATCTTGCAATTATGTCCTGGACATCACTGTCTTCGTAATTTGTAGGATGAAAATATGTATAGTTTTCCATGAATATCTTCACAGTCTATATAACATTTCAATGCATACATTAGACTTGTAATTAGGAATAGCAAAAAAAAAAAATTCCTAAAATGTCTTCTTGTTAATGTGGTAATAATATTCAATATTATTTCTGACATTAATACCATGTCAAAAACTTCACAAATTTAAATAAGGCACAGTCTGTAAAATTATGGAATAGAAGTTAAATTTCTTTTCTCTACTAGCCTAAAACAATTCTATTAATTTAAGAGAATATCATGGAAAGAATAGATTTTTAGTTAATAAGTTTTTAGTAAACCCATCCTCTTGATGTAGGTTAATAAGAAAATTGGCTCTTTATCTGTTTTTGTTACCTAACTTTCCTGTGTTTTTTTCTAGTACAGAAAGAAATAGTTGCTGTATATTTCTTCCTGAGGCACATACTGTAAATATACTGTGAGTCAGGAAAAACACTGAAAATTCCAAGGTTGGCAAATCGTCATAGAAGGAAAAAGTCATCAGGAACATGAGACTCTAAAGAAACAGATGTAGGAATTATTTTTATAAGTTTTGTTACAGAATTTTTTCCTCATTTTCTAGTTTTAGGAACTATGTAGGTGTATGGATTGGGATGGTTCAGAAAAAAAGATGCCCCAGCTTTAGACATTTTTAAGAATTCAAAAAACAATATTAATATGACAGTGTATTCAAATGTGACTTCAAAGGGATTAATTTATTATCAAGCCCTGCATAATCTGGCAGCATATAAAAATGTAGGTATGATATCTGCTTTTATTAAGAAAAATTGGAACAATGTTGACAGCAAAACAGAGTAAAATCGTTTTAACATTTCTACTTCAGTTTTTTTTTTTTTTTTAAGCAAGACAAGGTCTTGTTCTGTTGCCCAGGCCATGGCCTGATCGTTGCTCACTGCAGCCTCAAACTCCTGGGGTCAATCAGTCCTCCTTCGTCAGTCTCCTGAGTAGCTAGGACTACAAGCATGTGCCACTACACCCAACTAATTTTCAAATTGTCTTAGAGAAGGGATCTCTCTAAGTTGCCCAAGCTGGTCTCCAACTCCTGGCCTCCAGGGTTCCTCCCATCTTGGCCTCCCAAGGAGACTTTTTTCTTTTTAAAAACAGCCACAGCTTAGCTACTTCAGATGTTTTCATTGTTTATGGCTTGTTTCTGTTTCAATTGAGGAGTTCTATTTTTCTTTAGCTAACATATTAGACAAAATTAAATTGCTACAGAATTAAAATGTCTACATATTTCTTCCCATATATAATCACAGTTGGTTTATGTAAAATCGAATAAAAAGATGAGCAGAAAATATAGTAGATATGAGAGTAATTTGATATGTATTTTAATTGTGAGGTTATCACTGACATATTATATACCAAAATGAATAATCAGAAATATATTAATTCAGGCTGAGTGCAGGTGACTCATCCATGCAATCCTAGCACATTGGGAAGCTGAGGCAGGTGGATCACTTGGGGTCAGGAGTTCAAGAGCAGCCTGGCCAACATTGTGAAACTCCATCTTTACTAACAATACAAAAATTATCTGGGTGTTGGTGGCATGCACCTGTAATTCCAGCTACTTGGGAGGCTGAGGCATGAGAATCCCTTGAATCCAGGAGGTGGAGGTTGCTGTGAGCTGCTATCTTGCCACTGCACTCCAGCCTGGGTGACAGAGTGAGGCTTTGTCTCAAACAAACAGACTATATATATGTGTGTATATACATATACACATATGTAATATATTTTGAGATAAAGTCTCACTGTCGCCAGGCTGGAGTGCAGTGGCATGATCTTGGCTCACTGCAACCTCTACCTCCTGGGTTCAAGTGATTCTCCTCCCTCAGTCTCCTGAGTAGCTAGGACTACAGGCATGCACTACCATGCCCAGTGAATTTTTGTATTTTTAATAGAGACGGGATTTCATCATGTTGGCCAGGATGGTCTTGATTTCTTGACCTTGTAATCTGCCCACCTCGGCCTCCCAAAGTGCTGGGATTACAGGTGTGAGCCACCATGCCCGGACCAAGAAATATATTAATTCATATTAATTAATGTTAATTAATATCCATATTAACATGACTAACAGTATATAAATCATGTAAAATTATATTTGTATTTATATTTGTGTTAATATGAAAATTACTCATAGTGTGATAAATACAAAATCATAAAGTAGAAAGGAGTCTTAGAATTTTTGAGTCTGTCCTTGAACCTACGGTAGGCACAAACTCCTTCCACAACAGCCCATCTCTGCCTTTGCTAAATGCTTCTGTGAGGGAGGTCTTGCTACCTTATGATGCAACCCACAGCACAACATGCAAAAATCTGCTTTTGAGCTGAAAGCACCCATTTCTAGCTAGCAGAACATTGGGGGAGAGTAGTAAAAGTCAGGGTTAAGATCCCAACTTGGCAAAAGGTCTAGCCAAAGTGATTAAGCACTGACCCAGACAGGAGAATTTTAAAAGCCAAGAACTACATTGCTTCTCAAGTCTCTGCCATCACCAGCTTCTTTCCCCCACAGTTAGCTTTCAGAAACTCTAAAATATGTTTAACAAAATATAGAGGACTCCAGTACCCTGCTTTTCCATATGTTCTAAGATCAAGCTCACATATTATCTTAGATTTAAAATGTTTAAGTATTTTTCTATAGTGTCTGTTCAGTGTCTACTTAAAAACATTCTCAGCCAGGTGCAGTGGCTCATGCCTGTAATCCTAGCACTTTGGGAGGCAGAAGTGGGCAGATGGCCTGAGGTCAGGAGTTTGAGAAAAGCCTGGCCAAAATGGTAAAACCCCGTCTCTACTTAAAATACAAAAATTAGATGGGCGTGGTAGTGGGGAGCACCTGTAATCCCTTGGGAGGCTGAGACAGGAGAATCACTTGAACCCAAGAGGCAGAGGTTGCAGTAAGCAAAGATTGTGCCACTGCACTCCAGTCTGGGTGACAGAGTGAGACTCCACCTCAGAAAACAAAAAACGTTCTCATTGCTATAGAAGCAGTTTAGTGCACTGGTTAAGACTGAGGTGCTATAGCCAGATAACTGGTGTTTAAATCCTGCCTCTTTCAATTTCTAGCATGGCCTTGGAAATGTTATCTGACTTCTCTGTGCCTTACTTTCCTCATTTGTAAAATGGAATTAAAATAATACCTTATTATGAGGCCTCAGGTTGATAATAAATGTGAACTATTTAGTAATTTGCCTATATCATTGTAACCACCCCATAAATTTGGCTTTTATTGTGGAAGCTACACATTTCACTAACAGTTAGTCTATTAACAAGCAAAGATTTAAATATTCCATTTGTTGAGAGGCTTAACCACTTATTTTGTATGTGTAGAGTCAACATGCTGCAGTGGACAATAAGAAACCACAGCAGTACGAACACAAGAGCAAGAAAAAGATCTCTTCCTTATATTAGAAAATATTTCCTTCACCTGATTCCTAAAATACCATGCCTCAAAAGAGACAGACTTTTATTCCACAATTAGAGAGAAGTAGTTTAAAAGCACACATTCTAAAATGTTAGTTAACATTGTATGCCTTGATTTATGACACAATATTAATGGTGGTCATATCCTTTACAGTTTTGAGAGAAGAGGGGTAGAAAAGGAAAGTGGTAGGAGTGAGGATATCCATGAAGAGGACAGAGAAGGGGAGGTTGATAGCATAGAAGCAAGCTTTGTCCCCTGGTCTGTCCTATTTCCCTAATGATAAATTCCTCAACTAGTTCAATTCATGGGGCCTGGGCAAATGTCTTTCTTAATGGGAAATAGGCCTGCAAGTATTTTGAGAGTCCTCATATACACTGCCCTGGTTTCCTCATTTAGAAGCAGAGGGGAAAAATATATCTTGCTTTTGCTAACATTTGTCATGCCACCCAATGAAACCCCTCTTTTCTATTCTTCTCTCTCCAGTGGTCTTTATTTACTTATTTATTTAGAGCTGGTGTGGATGTTTGCGGGGCGGAGGGGGGGGTCTCACTATATTGCTCAGGCTGGTCTTGAACTCAAGGAATCTTCCCACCTCTGCCTCTGAGTATCTGTGACGACATGTTTGTGCCATCACATCTGGCTCTTATGGCCTTTAAAATCACCACAATCCCTGGTTACAATTACCAATATCTGAAGTGTCTTTGGACTTTTATAGTAATCTTGGTAGTCTTACACCATTGTCTTGGTTCAGGTTTTCCTTCTTTACATGACAGACTTAATTGGTTTTGTGCTTTCATTTCTCCCTCTCCAGGTACCTCTAAATGATCTCCTGAAAATCCCACTCTATCATTTGACTTTCTGGCTTACAAATCTCCAATACTTCTCCATTACCTAATAAGGACACAAATCAGTTTCATTAGTATGTTTGAGGTCATTTTTGAACCCTGCTTAGCCTAAGAGAGCCATCTGTTGCAACTTCTCCTCATCACTTGGATAGCAGCACTGAGATAACAGCTGTTCTCTATACACACCATGCTTTTTCGTAGTGTTCTTCTTGCTTAGAATGTTTTTTCTTTCTAAACTCCCTTTGATGTCTAAAGATGCTTCAGGACCCTTATAAAATGTGACTACTCCATGAAGGATTTCCTGACATTCCTAGACAGAATAGTTCATTTTCTGTGCTCCAATAATTGTGTGTTCATGCATAAATTAATATACTTCTCATAGAATGTTCTAATTTTTTTAAAGTATCTTGTTCCTTCTGTATTATGAGTTTCAAGAAGGAATGGAAAGAGTTTGTATCTCAAATACCAGGGCTTGCTTTGCCATAGGCACTCAAAAATGTTGACAGTTGAACAGCTTCTTTCCCAGACTTCCCACTCCTGCTTACAGAAATGCTACCATCTAAGGACCACCTCAAACACAGTCTCCCCTCTACCCCATTTTCTCCTTGTCTGTAAGTTGATTGAAGTGGAATCTGTATCTTCCCTATCCAGAGATGCCTGTATTCCCTGGATCAGTATCTTATACTCATCAGATTCTCTGAAGGATGTTTCCTGAATGGAGGAGTTAAGTCAAAGAAATATAATCCCTAGTGCAAGTTCTGAAAAGATATAGGCGATAATACCCCTAGCTCCAAAACATTCCCCATAATGTTTGATTTATTTCACTGCAGTTTATGAGGGCTGCAATTCTAAGGGAGAATATACAGCTTTCAAATAAAAACGATCAGTAATTCTCACAGTAGAAAGGATAGTCAATCAGATTTCTTTCCTCTTTGAACTTTCTTAAAGTTGATGAGCTATTGACAATGATCAAGACATTGTATTTTCTTTTTAGTTCTATGGATTTCTAGTAAATTCTCTAAGCTTTTCTATGTATATAGTCATAAGCTCTGTAATCAATTATAATTTGGTATCTTATTTTCAATATTTAGAACTCATATTTCTAAACTCATATATCATTTCTGATAATTTATTCTTTTTAATTATGTGATAGGTCATAATTCCTCGCATTTTTATTTTTGTGGCATAGAAATTATAATTACAGTGTCTTCAAGCACCCCCAATAAGAGGATGGAGATGAAGAAAAATTGGATTGAGGACCAGGAAGAAGGTAATTTAGGTAGTCAAATTCTTTTATAGTTTTGAAAAAAGGGAGGTGGAAAAAGGGAAGGGATGGGAGTGAGGGTGTCAGGGAAGACATGGGTTGAGAGTAAAATGAATGAATTCTGTCTTGGAATTCTTGGGGCAAGAAGAGGAGTACTGGCACTGGGACTGGAACAGTGGTAGAATAAGGAATGTCAGATGATGCCAATGACTAAATTCACCTGTTTTGGAAATTTTCTTTCACATACCTTTCTTCTTCCAGTTTGGCATCAGAAATCCCAATGCAGATATATCATGGGGCACAAAGACCTTTGTGGAGACCCTAGCATTGCTTTTATAAGAAACACATGTCCACATTTTCATTCACTTATCAATAAACATTGGGGGCACTGCCTGCTCTAAGTGCAAGCTGCATAACATAAATGTATACAAAAATAATTTTTTTATTGATAATTGCAAAAAGATTACATTCAATGTTTAACTGAAAAAGATTTAATAGAAACAACTTAAGAAAAAGGAGAAGTTGAAAGAAAATAGGCTAAGAATTGAATAAAGAATAGAAATAAATAAAGCTACTTCACAGTGAAAAAGTGTAAAAAAAAAAGACTTAGATCACACACTTGGTGGTGACCAGAGAGGGATTGTCAATATGATGGAAGAAGAAAAAAGTTTTACAAAAGGAGAAAATAAGTAATGCTGGAGAGTGGCAGCTGAAAGGTATTGAAAGGAAAAGAGTATTTGGAATTCACTAGATATCTCCCTGGGAAAGAGACTTGGCAAAATGGCTGATTTTAAAACGGGTTAATTATTCTCCCCAAGTCTCCTGACTGTGAACCAGCCCACTTAGAAAGTGTTTCAGCACTCAAAGACTTCGCAAGGAGACCACAAAGTATAAGACGTTACATGCTTTTCCAAAAGAAACACGACTAACTGTAAACTGTCATCAAATACAAATGGAATGGGTTTTCTCTCTCTTTTTTTTTTGGTTGTTGTTAGTTTTCGTTGAACGGTTTCAAAAATATGTAGAAGGGAAATATTTCATTTCCCTTGGAGGCTCAACTTTATATATTTCAAGATTCTTAAAACTCCCACCTCAAACTGCGGGCATAATTTTGATGTGTTCATATTTTACGAGGTGTGTCAACGTTTTATCAATTCCTGAAGAGTGTCTACGGCCCTGAAAAGTTTAAATCCACTTATATCATCTCTGCGAGCCCTTTCCAGCTCTCAAGGTACAATAATTACACGAATCTTTGTTCTTCAAACCAACAGGTTTTCTGGAAACTGTTAAACATAACCAGGACAGCACCCATGATGAAAATCTTGGGGATGCTCTGAGCAGCGGACGGGACTTGGGAAGCGCACCCCTCGACCCCGGCTGTCTCCATCCCGCACCCCGCAGTTCCCTAAGTTCGCTCAGCGCTCCGCACACAGACGGCGGCGCTGGGGCCGCTCCAAGTGCGTTGAGAAGTGTAATCCCTCCGCTAAGTACTTGGCTCTCAGTCTCCAATCACTAGTGGGAGCTGGAGAGGGCAAGTGAAAAAAAATTCCTGAGGCAGCCGAGGAGCGAGAGGAAAAAAAAAAAAGTCCCGCGGTGGCGGCGGCGGCGGCGGCGGAGCGGCCGCGGCGGCCAGAAGTTGACGGCGCGGCCGGGCGCGGGTCGCGGAGTCGGCGGGGCTTCGCGGGGCGCCGGGAAGAGCGGAGACCGCGGCGCCGAGGACGCCGGAGCCAGTAGCGCAGCCGCGGGTGAGGCGCGAGCCGCGGGGCCCCGTGCCCTGCGGGTGGCCCAGTTCTGAGAGCGCTGGGGCCGGCGGAGCCGGCGGGAGTCGGGCAGACCAAGGGGCGGCGCGGGACGGGCAGCGGCCGGGTGCGGGGCTGGGCGGCGGTTGCCCGGGGCAGGACAGAGCGCGCGAGGGCGAGGGCGAGGGCGAGGGCGGGCTGCGCGGCCGGGCGGGGGTCAGGCGGGGGCCGCCTCGGCTTTGTGCGCGGGCGGCTTTGCAGGGACCCCGAGGCCTCGTGCCCGCGCAGGCGAGCGGCGGCGGCGGGAGGGACACGTGCTCCGGAGCTGGGGCCGGAGGGACGCGCCGAGGCTGGGAGTCGGACCTGCGAGCTGAGGGCAGCCGCGGAATCCGGGAAATGGGAGGGAGCCCGGCGGGCGGTGGGGCGGTGGGGCGGGGGCCCAGGGCCAGCCCAGGCGGGACCCGCAGGCACCCAGCCCCGGGCCGAGCCACCTGCCCCGGACGCCTTCCGAGACCCACCCTTGCGCAGCGGGCTGGTCCCGGCACCTCGGACCGGGCTCCGTCTCTGCTGCTGTTGCCTGTCTCCCCCCGCCCCCGCTTGTCTGTCTGTCTCAAGCTCTGGGTCTTTCATTCTCACCCTCTTCTTCCTCTCTGCCTTCCTCTCATTATTGCTATCCTTTGCCTCTCCCCGCGGTCTCCCGCTCCCCACCGCCTGCTCTGGCTTTCCCAGTGTGTCCCTCGTCTGTCCCCACATCCTCTTCACTCTGTTACTCTCCCACACTGTTGATGTCTCTCTCTTTCTTAAGAAGCTTTCTGCTACGGGTCTCCCCAGCTCCCCGTCTCTTGCTCTCTACGCCCATCTCTCTGCTCGTCCCTCTTTCTGTCCGGGCTCCGAGTTTCCGCCTGTCTTTTGCTGTTGGAGAAGAGCCTCTCTGCTGCGGTGCGGGTCCTACTCCCTCAGAGCTGCACCCCTCCAGCGGGGTCCTGCTCTCTGTTCTAAGTGCAAACGCTGCAGTTTCCTTATTAGGAACTGCTCTTTTCTTAGCCACCTTTCCACCAAGGTGAGGTCTGTGACCACGAGCGGGCACAAAGGTGCCAGTGAAAGAAAACGGGGGAAGAAAGCCGTTTCATTGCCTCCAACAGATAATGTGTTAATGCTAAACCTATCTGCAGTGAAGCAGAGCCACCTGAGAAACGGTTCCCGTGTTCTGCAGAGAAACACAGAAGGCTCCACTGGAAGTGAGAGGGTTCAGCTGAAAAGTGTTTGAAAATAATTTGAAAAAGCACTTAGTAGAAATCTCTTGCTGTGCGAGATTGATGCCAACGAATCTCTATTTTCTTACTTATATTTTTAGGATTCCAGTGACAACTCTCCTAATTATTATTTTGGGAAAGTTATGGGAAATATCCTGTGTCAACTGGGACCTTTGTGTGTAAGGAAATATTCAGTCTTTGTACTTCATACCTCTTTACACTCTGGTGATCAAGAAGAATTATTTCTAACTGTAAAGAAAATAGTAAAGGATTTGTCAGTGATTTTAAAACATGACACATTCCAGGGATCAATAATGTTTTTGGAAAAGTTTGATTATAAGGATGTTTTGAAGGATATTACATCTTAGTGAAATATGTAAGTTATTACACACTTAGATCATTGTGCCACACAAAAAAGTGTGTGTGTTGTAAGCAGATCTTAGTAGCAATGTCTTTTTTATGGGAAACATAGCTGGGAAATTAATTGCTCTGATTTTCACTGTTTTCTTTAGTCATGCATAATGTACCTTTGTGTTAAGCAAAATATGGCCTAGAGCTACAAAACTTGATACAGTGTGTTATTTGTCCAATCTGAATTACCAATTTGAAAAACCACCTTTTCTTTTCAGTTACATGATATAAGTTGATATGATCTCATTACTCATGTGCTAGAGGCCGCTGATGAATTTTAATGGCACTGATTTGTGTTTTTAAATCAAAATATTAGTTTTTGGTGAGTTAAAGTCTTGATTTATATCATGTTAGTGAATCATCACTATTTATAGGGGCTTTGCCACCTTGTCTGCCAGGTGCTGCCCAGCATTTAGGCCAGGTTGTCTAAAATTCCCTGTTAGATTATTGTCGCTAAGTGACGTGCTGCCATGGTCTGCTTATGTATGTTTCTCAAAATGTTCCAGTCGTTAAATAATATTTATTAAAAGGAAATTGACTTAAATTTTTCCTCATAAGCTTTGGGAACTCTGTGAGATGGCCTGATAAAGTATTTTTATTGCAGTAAATGCTGATTTATTATTATTTGTTTAAAAGTATAAGGCAGTTTAAAATGTGCTTATCTTTTGGCACATACAGCACCTCCTCCAGCTCTTTCTGAGCACTCAACTCATATTTATCATCCAAATCCAAAGTCAGTTGTCACCTACTCCGACCTAGCAGAGCCTTCCAGACTTTCAGAAGCCCCCTTACCTCTGCCTCTCCGGCTTCTGAGTGCCTCTCTTTTGGTGTCCACCTCTGTGCTATATGATTACTTGCTTGGTGCTTCCTTGTTTGACTGTTATCTCATTGAGGTGAGATAGTGTCCCTTCTTTTTCTCTGGATTTCAGATGTTCAGCAGAGTACCTGGTATATGATAGATACTCAAGAAATCCTTGTAGGACTGACTATTGGTTCTTTTACAATTTGCCTCTAACTTGTGATACTAATTCTTCGTAGATGTGGTTGCTCAAGGGAAATACTTTTAGAATAGTGTGATAGCAGATCATAGACTTAGGATTGAAAAAGTCTTAGCATGTCATCATGCACAATAATAATATTGAAGATGAAGATGAGGCCCAGAGAGTTTGAAATCCATGCTCAGAAATAGAAAGTGAGGCTAGAATGGCTATGGAATCCAGACTTTGCTTTCTTTCACAGTGCCACAGTTCTTTTCATTGGACTCTTGTTTGACTTCTTTCACTAGAAATGGGCAAATATGGCTATAATTAGAAGCTGGCAGTTGTACTCTAAACTCTGAAGATTTCTTTTCATGTCACCCTATAAAAGCCATGCATGAAATTTATCACTTTGCAATAATTGATAATCATTTCTGATGCATATAAGCATCAAGGTAATACTGATCTTTTAGAACCTTGACTCCTAAGTTGTTTTTATGTGCTAGGCATTGTTCTGTGTGATAACTGTGTTGGGCAGAATTATTATTTCTTACCTGCAAAGAATATTTAAGCTCTCTGGACTTACATTGTTTGCTCTGTAATTCTATGTGTGTGCGTGCGTGCGTGTGTGTGTAAGGGAGAAGAAGAAGTTTGGACCAGATTAGTAGTTCTTTTTGAAGTTTTCTTCAGAGACTACCAGTTTAACTCCCAGAACCACTGCAAATTCATCTGTTTTACATATCAGACTTCTGGGTAGCTTTTGTGTTTTAAAAAAAGCTAACAGCTTTAAAAAAGCTTGAAGACCACTTGTCCTCCAGTCTCTCTTCTGGTTCTTGAATTTCATAATCAAGATATTTCTAGCTTTTAAATTCGGGTATTTGGAGGATGGTTGGTAAAAGTATTAAGGACAGAAGGAAAAGCTGATTTTGGGTCAGAGATGCTATTAATAATTTCAGGTTTCCATATGCTGAATTTTATGTGATGGCAGAAAGTGAAGTAGAATTGTTGAGATATGTAGAGGCAGGCCAGAATTCAGGGAAAAGAGGGGGGTGGGTTGGGGCTAGAAAGGTAGATTAAAAAGTCACTTATATTGACTTAGTAATTTAAATTGAGTGAAAATAAAATATTTTAGGGCTAGGGTACAGAGAGAGAAATATGCCAAGATTTAGTAGACAAAAAGAATGCTTAGTTATGGGTATTTATGGGGCTCATCACAGTAACAAAGGATAATGTACAATTTATATCAGGCAATAATTTCTTTTCATATGTTTAGGACATCCACATACATGCCAATATTTTAATTTCATTCATTTTTACTTAAATGTGTGAGTGCCTGCTCTTTGCATGGCACTGTTAAACAGTGTGGGGACACTGCGACTAAAAGACACAGGATCCTTGCTGTCATTGAACTTCTAGAGAGTGAAAACACAATCAACTATAAGCAAATGCGTGAATAAGATTATTTCCAATAGTGAAATTTGCCATTAGGAAAACAAGACAGGGTGATATGACAGCATGTGATTGGGCTACTTTATATGAGGTGGTCAAGGAAGGACTCTGTAAGGATATTCTTGAGGAACAAAGAGCCAGCCCTGTGAAGATTTGAAAGAACTTCCTAGCAGAGGACACAGGAGGGTTGTCTCTAAGAGTAGCAAGCTAGGCACTCACTGGCCAGGGAGGCTGGACTCAGGCAATTGGAGGAAGTGGCAGTAATGAAGTCGGAGAGTTGGCCAGGTTCATAGCATAAAGGATGCATTTTATTCAAAGTAAATTCTATTGAACACCCTGGGGGATTTTAAACAGAGATGTGAACAAATATGACTTAGCATGTCTGTATTTAGTATCAGCAAGACTGCCTGAATAAGACCATGTGGGAGGCAATGAAAATGATGTAGCTGAGGGTTTGTTGGCTTGGCCAAGGGTGAAACCTTGAGATTGATCAGACATTGTTCTTATCATGGAATAGGAGAATCATGGAGTTGAATCATCTTTTTTTTTTTCTTTGGTGGGGATGGAGGATGGGGGATGGGGGTGTGCCAGGATCTACATTGCAGCAATTCACTGGTTCAAGAGTTTTTTACTTTTGAATTTCAGACTTCAGCACCTTCTTAGAGTTCCCAGATGTCACCTCTTTACTTCTCCTCAAATCTCTCATGGGCTGCAAGCCTTTGGCACATAAGGGCCTATGGTGTGTCCTACGAAGTGTTGCGGTAAGGTTCTAAGTGCTAGAGATGATTCCTGGTCTACACTGAGATGCTTGGTTCTTTCCAAAAAGCAGAGCTAGGAGCACTCCTGAACGAGCATCTCTTCAGTTCATTTTCAGTAACGTGTCAGTATGAAGGAAGGGAAGCAAGGCAGAATTCCTCTAATCAACTTTGAGTGTCATTTTCCTCTAACCCTCAGCTTTGAAAACTTTGGACGCTGCTTTGAATGCACTCTTTTAGAGGTCAGTAGTTTTGATTCAGCTAATTTTATTTTTCGTGTCTTTCAACAAGTATATGGCTACATGTGGCATCAGCTTTAGAAGATATTAAGTAGCAAGTTTGTAAATGATTTTTCTGGAGATTGTATTTACTTATTGGCTAAAGGAAAACAGATACAATCCAATGTATCGCTTTATAACAGTTTCTTGCCTGGCTGTCTTGAGATAAACATTTTAGTCATTTTTATAGCAGTTAGATAGATATGAACTTAAACAAGTACAGACACATCTGCCACTAGTTAATATGATGATTTATGAAAGTAAAATGATTCCAAGGAAGTATATAATGATGGTGCCTTTGTTTAAATTAATCTCTTGACAGAAATCAGTGAATTTTATCTAACTAATACACTTTACAACCATCTATAAAAGGTATTATCATCAATTCTTTTTTCTGAAACAATCTGCTATTCTGCTGTTTTCCAGTACACATTTAGCCATGATAGTCCACATAATGGAGGATTATCCTGAAATCCTTTTCTTGATTATGGAACGTGGTGCCGTGCTCAAACAGGCTTTCAAACAGTTGTGGCATCACTTCATTTTTAAGTATTTAGTATGTCTCTTCTGCTGTTTCTTTCTTTCTTTCTTTTTTTTTTTTTTTTTTGAGACGGAGCTTCGCTCTTTTCACCCAGGCTGGAGTGCAATGGCGCGATCTCGGCTCACCGCCACCTCCGCCTCCTGGGTTCAGGCAATTCTCCTGCCTCAGCCTCCTGAGTAGCTGGGATTACAGGCATGCGCCACTGTGCCCAGCTAATTTTTTGTATTTTTAGTAGAGACGGGGTTTCACAATGTTGACCAGAATGGTCTCGATCTCTTGACCTCGTGATCTACCTGCCTTGGCCTCCCAAAGTGCTGGGATTACAGACTTGAGCCACCGCGCCCAGCCCCGCTGTTTCTTTTGATCCTCTTCAATGTGTCAAGAGTTTCATCTATTATCTAAACATTCTCACTTGCCCTGTTTTGCCATAAGTGTGCTTATTACCCTTGGCTTTCACGTCAGATGTATGTTGGTTGCCTCTCCAGAACGGCTCTCAACCCTCTACCTCATGCTGTCTGTGTGGGAAAATAATCTTGATGAACAACTTTGACTTTTGAAAACTTAGGTCACTGGGAAGCCACAGCATTGAGAGTACGGGGTGGGTGGGTAGAGAGTGAAGGTATTTATTTCCTTGGCTCCCTCCCTGCTAGATCAGCTTGGGCTGCCTGCGTTCCTGTACTGAAAGTCGTTGCTCCTCCCAAGGTATCCTTCTCTAGATAACTGTCTCTTTCCAGATTCTGGGAATCTCTGGAATAACTTCCCTGCTTTTACTCACCTGGATTTACTGCATTACCCTTGGGGTTCTTTTCCACTCCTACCCACAACCTATTATATTGTCTATTTATAAATAAATTCCCTCAGCTTATCAGGAGCTGTGTCAATTATAGTCCTATTTTCTATTGATTCAGCTTCTGAAAGCCTCTTCTTCTTTGGAGTCTTCTTGGATAGATAAGAACAGTTGTACTCACTTACCTCTTTGGACATCATCTTTCCATCCCTAATTATATGCTTCTGTTTATGTAGAACAATCCACAAACCTAAGTTCTTATGTAAATACTGTCAGACAGTTTATTGGAACATGTTGTGACTTGATAGTCGGTATACCTTCTATACATGTGCTTTGTTTCCTTTACTCTTTTATTCATGAATGAGGTGCATATTTGTAGAGTCACCCTTTGGGGCCAGGCACTGCTACGCATTGTGGATACAAAAAGGTGGGTATTTGCCCCTATTTGGGAGGACTGGGAAGGGAGCAGGAAATAAACAACTATACATAATATTTAAAATTTAGGTTTATAAGTGGGTCTATTAAAAAAATCAACAGGGTGCAGTGGTAGAGAGTAATAGGAGGGACTGTCATTTACTTGAGATCACAAGCATCTGAAACGCAGGGCATGTCTAAGTGGTTCTTGTTAACCTGCATATATTATTCAGGCTCTTAATATTTGAATATTAAAAGCTTTTCCAAATGATGACACAAATAATCTTGGCAGGAAAATTAGAAATTTCATATAAACCTTAAGAAAATAAAGTGCTTTATACTATTACCTAAAATTAATAATTTTATATATATGCATGTGTGTATCCCTTAAGAATGTTCTAATGCACTGTTATGTATTTTTAAATGAAAATAAGATCATCTGTATCATTTTGTGACTTTCATTTTAAATTTAATCATGCATGAATAACCCCATCTACATCAATATATGCATTCTGAAACATATTTAATGTGTAATTTGATAGTTAAAGATCACAGAGTTTCTCATCTCTCTGCTTGTTACACTTCTTAAAGTATGTTAAAAGTTTAATAGACATGAAAAAGAAAACTGGGCCAATAATCTTGCTACACAAAATCCTTTGGAATTTAAGAGGCACTTGAGAGTATATTCCTTTGAATTATGATGCCTAATAAAATTATATGACAACAGAGAGGGAACATAATTTAATCAAATGGTTCCTGTTTAATAATTACATTCTAGAATTTTTTTAAGACCTGACACCAGTTATTTCTACTTTGTCACATAGCAAATGAAAAATTGGGGGCCAGGTGTGGTGGCTCACACCTGTAATCCCAGCCTGTAATCCTGAAGTGGGTGATCACAAGGTCAGGAGTTTGAGAGCAGCCTGACTAACATGGTGAAACCCCATCTGTACTAAAAATACAAAAGTTAGCTGGGTGTGGTGATGCGCCCCTGTAATCGCAGCTACTCAGGAGGCTGAGACAGGAGAATTGGTTAAACCCTTGGGCAGAGGTTGCAGTGTGCTGAGATTGTGCCACTGCATTCCAGCCTGGGTGACAGAGCAAGACTCTGTCTCAAAAAAAAAAAAAAAAAAAAAAGAAAAAGAAAAATTAGGGTTTGAGGTAATATGAGCTACTTGACTAATCCAGATAAGGAATTTACATGTAATAATATGTTTTGCTTGATTGCATTTGTTTTCCCAGTGTGTTTCATGGAACAGTGGTTTTGTGGAATGTTAGGTGTGCAGCCCAAGAGGGATCTCATAGCCTCCTGGTTAACTGTGGGGACTCTGGAGTTTGTCTAGGTTTGAATTGTGGCTCTGTCATTTCCTGGTTGTGAGACCTTGGGCAAGTTACTGCACCTTTTGTGTGTCTGTTTCATCATGTAAAATGTCAATGACAATAATAGTATTTGCATCATAGGGCTGTTTGAGGATTAGAATTTTTATTTGTAAGGTGTTTAGAACATTGACGGGTACATAGTAAATATCACAGAAACGTTTGATAAATAAGTAAATAATGAAATCTGATAATTTCTGATGTTTTTACATTGCAACCCTTTCTGAGCCTTCCTTGTATTAACATGCATTAATATTGACAGTCCCCCAAAGTGGCATTTGACTATGGGACTTGTATTTTTCCCTGTGTATATCAGTGGATTAATGTTCCTCAGAATTCACTATGGGAAAAAATTGGTACAAATAATTGGCTAAATAATTCCACCAGTTTATTGTGTCCCGAAATGAAGGGATCATTTTTACTGCCAAGAGTTGTTTCTACGCCTGCCTCATCCGTGATAGAAAAGGAAACTAGTTTCCGACTTTCTTTTGTTGTTAACTCTTTTTATGTTTAAAGGTAAAAATGAATGCTTTCCTTCACTACCCAGAAAAAGACTTTCAGCCCCATACCTGTGAGTACATAGAGGGCCTCTGCAGCTCACTGAGCATAAGATTTACAGTGTATAATATTTTTTAAAAAGTTACTTATTGTTATTTTTTCTAGTTGTAAAGATGTTCTTTGAAGTGAACTTGGGAAACATAGGGAACTGGAGCAAATAAAATCACTCACTCTTTTTTTTTTTTTTTTTTTTTTTTTAAACCACACAGAAGTAGCCACCATTAGCATTTTGGGTCTTTTTATTCTTTACTGAATTGAGAGCATAATATACTGTGGTTTTGTGTCCCTCCTTTCTTTCTTACTTGACTTTATTTATATAATATTCTCAATCCAATACATGCAGTGATTTCTGGCCTTCAGATGATTGGTAATCTACATTTCAAAAGAGCTTCCTTCCTTACCAAATTCTGTGGCCAGAGACAATATGAAAATAAAATGGTGTATCTAGAATGAGTTTCTCCTTTATTTTCAGTATTCTCGGAAATTGGAACCACCTGGTAAGCAGTTGGCAATTCTGTTTAAAAGACCTGGGGTAGGTGACCTCAGGTTGCTTCATTTTTGTGAGTCATTCCAGTCTTCTAGCCAAAAGCCAGATGGACTCAGAAGAATCCATGACCAGGCTGCTTTGGAGGCATTACTTACTCATCCTGAGTGACTGTGAATGAATTTATATAATATTGAGATTAACGTGGAAAATCTATCCAGGGAAACCTAAGTTACTAAAAAATAAATTTTAACTACTATTTAAATTTTAAATTGTAAATCTTTTCCCACCATTGCATGTTCGAGGTAGGATTCTAATAATATACTAATATGAAGGAACAAACATTTTCTCTAAATATTTTATCTTGTCATATAATTTTGGGTAGGAACTAATATTGAATTTATATGACAGGACATAATGTAAATAAACATGCTGTTTGTTATGAGCTTTACTTTGTGTACTTCATCCATAATGGATGTTCTAGTGGTGAGAAGATATATGTCAGTAAGTTGTTTTCATTCAAAAGTCCTTATTCAGCAGCTTTGAATCTGCATCTCACTCAAGATTAAATCAATCACTCCTTTAAATATACTTATCATTAACATCTGTGGCAAATGAAAATATTTAAACCCTCTCTGAAGAGAAAAACCATACTACACTGTTTAATTGAATTAAATTAGCTTTTCATGGAAACCTAGGAGCTATTTCTGGAACCAATTTGGAAAATGATCTTTGTATGCTGTGGCATTTATGTTTGATTATGTTTTTCTTAGTAATTCTCAATGGACCTGATTCACTCCTTGCTTCAGTCATCAAACCCTTGTGATTTTTGTAGGCAAATTATGTATTTCCTACCCCCTAATTATGCATACTTATGGATATTATATGCTTCCTCCTTAAATATAGAAGTTATAAAAAATAATTTGCAACATAATACAATTTACATTTTATTATTTCAGCGTTTTGTAAAGTATGTTAAGACTGAGATAAACAGCCACATATAAATGCAGTTTTTCCAAAAAATGTTTCACATGATTTGACTTTTGGCCCTTACCAAAAAAAAATAGGTATTTATAAAACTGGCAGATAATGCAAAACTTCTTATAAATAGATTAAATATTTGGTGTACTACATTTTCTTTTAATTGCAGTCTCTTGATTTGCAGAGCCATAAAGAAATTGAAAATTCCTTTGAATGACTCAATTTTTGTGTTTTTAGCTGTTAAAATTTATTCTTTGTGATCAGCATGGGGTATATTTTATATGCTTGGTGCAAGGACTGTAACTCTGTCTTTATTTCTCAAATACTTCAGACTTAACAGTTTAAAGAGAAAACTTCTAAAAAACAAAACTTTGCTTTATTTGCCACAATCTGGTTATCAGAATTGCAGCTATTTCCCCCCTAAATTTTAATGATACAGGAATGCTCATTTGCATTTCCTTTTACTTTTCACCTACTTATTTATTCCTTCCCCTTTCACTTTTTCTTATCTTTCTCACTTTTGCACTTAATTTGAAAACATTTTCTCTGACTGCTTTTTCTCTGAGCCAAAAAGAATTAAAATACACTCATTTCTATTGTGAACATCAATAGTATTTCTTTACTACCTTCATCATTCTCTGGTTGGAATTTACTAAGTTAGAGTAATTAGAATGTTGACTTGGTATTTTGTAGACACAATCTTAATATATTTTAGTAATATTATAAATGAATAAGAGGAGGATACACTTCTATTTTGTTATGAAATCACTTGTTTGATTATGTAGTTTCACTTAAAATGTTTTTATGAAACGTCATGTTTTGAACATTTAAAGGAATGTAATTTCCATAGCAAAAATAGCTAAAAATGGCACAGACATGTATTATATAAAATATAGATATTAGTTAGATCTAGACATGTTTTATTCCTTTATATAATCTCTTTGACATACAAACATCTGTAATTACATTATATAGGTTTTCATCAATACCTTTCTAGGTTTTATTTGAAATTTCATATATTAGACTTGTGGTTTGAAAGCTTTTATGCATCTTAAACATTTTCTCAAACATACTTGCATGCACCCTGACTTACTATGAGCCTCTAAATTCCTTTTCTAGAATCGGTTCTAAATCTGGAAGGTGCAGTGCAGTTTAACAGTGAAATTTTACATCTGTAGTTTGTGAATAACATCTTACAAATGTAATTGTAAAATATTTATGCAACATGAATGATTTTGATGCCACACTGCAAAGTGTGTCAAAGAGATGACCTAGTCCTGCTCTAAAGAGAAAGATATTTAAATTCACAGTTGAGGCTGGGTGTGGTAGTTCATGCCTGTAATCCTAGCATTTTGGGAGGCCAAGCCCTGTGGATCACTTGAGGTCAGGAGTTCAAGACGAGCCTTATCAACACGGAGAAACCCTGTCTACTAAAAATACAAAATTAGCTGAGCATGGTGGCACATGTCTGTAATCCCAGCTACTTGGAAGGCTGAGGCAGGAGAATCGCTTAAACCCAGGAGGCGGAGGTTGCAGTGAGCTGAGATTGTGCCTTTGCTCTCTAGCCTAGGCAACAAGAGTAAAACTCCATCTCAAACAAACAAAAAAGAATTCAAAGATGATACACTACCAAAAAGTAATTCAGAGCACAAATTGACTGAATACAGGAAAGATAAAAGTTGGTGAGAACATTTATGAAATGTGAAGTTGATTCAGTTTGTTATTTTGTCTTTGGGTGATGTTATCAGGGGATATATTATGGAAGACTAGAATTGGTGTTCCATGATTTTACTTTTAAAATTTGGTATTAAGTCCTCCAAATATCTTAGTTATCCTAAGTCTCAACCACAGTGCTCAGCCATTAATTAAACTATCGCTGTATTTGGGGAGTGATTAGAATTTAGCTTGTTTCTTTTCTTCAGTTTATATTTCTCCTCAACCAAAGTGGAAATTATAGCTGAGGTATGGAAGCATTTCCTTAGCATTCTGCTATGTCCATGCTGTCCATTGTTGTTTGGGGTCTGCAGAGTCTTTGCCTCTGTAATGTTTTCTTGCAGCCCCCACCTTTCTAGACTGAAAGAGTGTTCATCTTTGTTGTTTTTGTTTATATGACCATCCCGTAGTTCACTTGATCAATTTATTTTTGTTTGGAATTTCCTCAGTTTTTATTTTTTATTTTTATTTTTGGTGAAAGCAAGGTTATAGAGTTTTTATTCAGCAGTAGATATTTTTGGAGGGCTAGGCTATGTTAGACCAGAACTGCATGTAGTATTTCAAGTAAAGATGAACTCTGGTGTTAAGATGAGAACCATGTTTTCTTTTTCTTGTCTCTAGTAATGTCTGTCCCATTGTTAGCATTTTTTGGCTGCAGGAACTTATTAATTCAGTATTCCAGAGGTGACTTCTAGCTCGTTTTTATGATAACTAAGGCCCATTACCCTGAGAAATACAGTAACTCTATAGTTTTCCAGTTTGAATCTTATTTGATGCTTGTCCCCCTAGTAACTCATAAAGTTTTGGAAATCTTGTAGGTTATCCGACTGACTTGGCATTTCATATACTGGAAAAACTTAGTGTCTTTTGCCGACCTGGAAAATTTAATCTATATTTTGTCTTTTACATCATTTATAAAATGTTAAGATCACTTCCAGCACCTTCCCTGTTTATGGTTTTCCTGCCAAAATAATGCCTTTTTTTAAACTGTCTTTGTTTCTTTAGTAAAAATTCATTTAATCTTATGATGGCTAAATACATTAAAATAACTTTTGTGGTAGTACCTTGTCAAGAGCTTAAAAAAAATCCATTGGATAATATTGACTGGTTTCTCTCTTGAGGCTCTACACAAGTTTTAACTTACCAAGACATAATTACCCCTGCAAAAAAATTAAAAGCTAGACCGCCCCCCCCGTGATTATATATGTCAAATTCATCAGTGACCTTATACTTTAGCATACATAGACCTTAGAGATTTGCCAAATTGCTGAGAAGCAGTTACAACACTAAATTAGGGAAACATAAGGGCCTGTGGATAAAAGAGGTGAAATTTAGACTTAATGTGGGTGGTTAAAATGCAATTACAAACAAGCAGCAGTAGCAAAAACAACAAAACAAAACAAAAAAAACAAGCAAGAGGCTACAGTGGTTTTCTTTTATATGTTCCAGGCAGTGGGCTAGGCCTATCACATTGAAGACAGTAGTTACTGTCAATCCATTTTACTGATGAAGGATTTTAATGCTCAGTGGGGTTCAGCTGGTGGTAGTGCTGGATTCTAATGCAGGTCTAAATCCATACTTAAATGTTGGAGGTCTGTTAGAGCCAGATGTTCTACTAGTTACTGATGAAATAAAGACTGACAATCAGCCCTGGTGGTTCATGGCTTGGAAAGACCCCTGAGGCAAGGAGATGGGTGACAACTGTATGAGATGGTAATTGCATGTGGAAGGTGCTGTTAGAGCACAGAGAAAGGTTGATAATCAAAGAGCTTTCAAGACAGAGACATGGGTTATTGATCATATCCTGAGGAGAGAGATGGATAAAGAGACAATATTTAGAATCTATAAAAAATATAGTTTGAACTTTAAATGATGTAACCTCTCTTTTTCTACCCTTTCAGTTGTATAACATAGCTATACAGAGTACCGGCAATGTTTTTTTAGAGCAAAGTTACCACTTATTTACTAATATTGACTTTTCTGTTTGATCCCTATATCACCTATTTGGTAACTACAGTGACATTTTAGTGAATGTGAGGAACTGGATAGCCCAGGTAACTTGCTAAGGGTAGAGGGCTGCAAGATGAAGAAAAAGAATCATTTGAAATCAATTGGTATATCTGAAATGATATTTTTAAACTTAAAACTTATTTTGAAGGAAGCACTGTGACATATACTCATTGTGGGGCTTGACAAAGGATTGATGTTAAGTTATGGGGAGGACCAGGAAATGTGTACTAAAAAGCACAATAAAAACCTTCAAGTAGAGCTTCATTTTGTAACACATATGAGTAAATTTTCTTTATCATTTCAGTGACTCTGGATCATCATCTGTAGTAGAGATATTACCTATATTTTATCCTTTCTTTATTTTTTCTTTCTTTATTTTTTTTTTTTTGAGATGGAGTTTTGCTCTTGATCCCCAGGCTGCAGTGCCATGGCACTTTCTGATTTGATTTATCATAATACACAAGAGTGGGTGGCAGTGAAATGACTGCAGCTGTTCTACAGGCTGGTTTGCAGCCTGTCCATACTGGCATCGTCTGCCAGCCAACCAGTTGGCTTCATATCTTCACACAACTTTTTACAGAAGGAGAACTCCCCTTTGTCTTAAGCATGATGTTGTTACTTATTTATTTATTTTTTTGCAGAGCAAAATGCAGTAGAGCCTGTTGGCTGTGGCAGTGGAGTTCAGCTGAGGCAGAGTTACTGTAAAAAAGAAATCTTTAGTTTTCAAAATAACCAGATTAAACACATTTTACATGAAGCCAAGGAGTTATGAGGAAAGCAAAGTTTAAAATGATATCAAAAGTAAAATAGAAAATTTGCTTTCTAAAATACTTAATATTTAAAATATTTAATATTACAGATGCTATCTATGTGTTAAATGAACACATTTTTTGCTAATCCAGTAATCAGCATTTGGTTTTCCACAGGAGTATAAATATTGCAAAAATGTAATAAGGTATAGTGTAATTTGTAACAAATAGAAAGCTTCCTTAGTGACTGCTTAGATTCCAAAATACAATTTTTCCATTACGGAAAATTATATTTATGTTGAAATAAATAATCAGATATTTGCTTCACTAATGATCCAGCTTATTTTAAAATTATGTTACTGGATTTAACGATGCGATCTCTGCTCTGTGACTTTGTGTATTCTGGAGGCTTGTTATGCATGTCAAGGGTATTTCCTTTTATTTGTTTTAATTTTACCTGCCATTTAAATCTTTGAATGACCCTTCATAATTATATTATGAAACCATATAATAAGGAAGGACTAGTTGATTATTTTTTACTTTAACTTTCCTAATCTCATATAATTCAAATCATCTTTGTTTTCACATTTCTCAGGTCAAATAACTTTTTGTTTGTAATTTTTCATCACAGTAATGGATGAGATAGAGTAATATGTTTCAATACATTTATTATTTTAGCATTTTACATCTGTTCTCTTTTTCAGCAGAGGAGTTCCAGTAGTATGTTGAAAAGAACACATGATTGAGAGACAGGAAAGGTTATAATGAGTTCTAGAATGGAAGATTGGCCAACTGGAATGGGAAAATCTTATCTTGGTTAAGAATAGTAATAGATAGCATTAGTTCATTAAAACAAGGCACCGTAACTGTTTCATCTTTTTATCTTTTTTTCTTCTGGTGGCTTTGGAATTTCAGAGACAAAAGGGAGTATTCATGACTTAAGTCTCTTTTAAACCTTTTAGCTTTAAGATTTTACAATTCTTTATATGTGACTGATACTTAAAATCTAAAAATTATATGAAGTGCTATTTACATGAGCTTAAGAATAAACTTGTTAACTTGGGAGCCGCAAATTGTTTTGATTAGTAGAAAATAATTCTGCCACAATAAATGCTGTATTTTTTTCTTAGAATTATTTGCTAAGAACTTTTAAAGAAGTTGTTGAAATTATTTTGTTCAGAAGTCAGATTTAGTTTCATGTTTGACTGTATTACATTATAATGGCTAATTTACCAGAGCTAAAAAATATGCAGAGGTTGCCAGCAGCATGATAAATTAGTTTTTGTGATTACAGCTTTTTGATAATCAATAAGGGATAATTTTCTTATGTACCCCATTTATTGTATTTGTTCCATTGACTCCTACAAGAAGTATTCTCTTTTAAAATTATTTGTAATATAAAAACAGAGAGTGAATCAGGTTGAAGAGTTATGCAGTTAAACTGGTTCCTTCTTTGAAAAGTTATTGCCCATTGTATTCTTTTCTTAAAAATTATTTATTCATACTGTTCTATGATTGTTTAAATGTTCAGATATCTTGAAAATATCTGGAAACCTGATACATGATGATTATTTTCAGGTTGATGTGTAATTTCCTTTTAAGAGTTTATATTTTCATATAGCAGTCAACTCTATTATATATGTGTGGGGATTTCAGAGGAATTTTCTAGATAACCCATACCAAATTTTTAATCCCATCATGCTTCTGTGCAACATAGCCTATGGCATGTCAGTATATGCTAATAGGAAAATTATCTTTATCTAGCTAACTAAGATACAATTGAGAGGACAGATCATCAAAGCCCCTAGAAATTCGTCCTGGAGCATTTGCTGTTAGTATAAAATAGGAAGCCTCCACTAAAAGCTACAGAGTTGCTTGTTTACATGAATTGTTTGCTCTTAAGGAAAAAATTTGAGGTTCTTAAGAAATACAAAAATGTTCTTGTCCCTACTGAATGAATTAGGGTTCATGATAATAAAACTCTTGGATCAGAAATGAAAAAGAATGTGCAACAGAGTAAGCCACGTCCCCTTTATGTGGACTCTTTTCTTAGAAGTTGGATTAAAAATAAAAAAATTGGATAACATTTATACAAAACATATATAACTTTATGATTTTTTTCCTCGTGTGCTTTTCTTTCTTTGGAACCTGATTCATAATTCACTTTGGGAAAATATTCTGTTAATCTCATTCCCTTTGACTGAGTCCCTCCCTTTCTCTGCCTGCACTGTCTTCCATTCTTATGTACACTGCACTGTCTCAATTTGTAATTACTAGTTTCCTGAACTTAGTGTACATCTATCCGCACAGTTTTAGCTGCATGAAATGTCAAAACCTGTCTTTTGTTCCTCTATTTCTCTATATATTTTACATTATGAAATATAGTACCCAAAAGATGCTTGGTCAGTGTTGATTGACTGACTTTCTTTTGTGTGGTTCTGATCTTTATTTTTTCATGTGGAAAATTTCATTTTTAAAGTATGTGAAGAGCCTTAGAATTTTTTAAATGTATAATTTGTTGCATTTGTTTTACAAATGCATTCTGGGACATGAAAAAGGAAAAAAATCTCTTCTGTATTTTAACTACAGCTAGGGTAGAAGATTCTATGCTGAACTTTGGAGGCAGATATCTGAGTTTGTATTCCAGCTCTCCCACTCAGTGTCCTTATTATGAAGATAATAAGGGTATCAATTCAGTAAGGATGTTGTGGGAATTACATGACATACCTGGTACATAATAGTTGTTCAATAAATGTTCACTCTTGTTCTTAATTTTAGATGTCTTTAAGTAGCATTGGCACTCAGCTGACAGGTTACTATATGAGGTTGTCCTACTGAAACAGAATGAGGAAAATACACAGTTAATTGATCAATTTTAAGGAGAAATTATTTTCTTTTAAAATGTTTCCAGCCACAAAAATTATTTGATCACAGATGTTCATATTGAAATATAATTGCCTAATTTCAAAAAGGAAGTTATTCTTTGGAAACAAAGTTGTTTCCTTCCCTTATTTTTTTTGTCTGATTTAGGATAGTTTTATCTCTGTTTCAGATGCTTGTTTCTAAAACAAAATTTATGTAGTTAAACGAGAATAAATTGTATGTTTTTATTGATTTGACATTTTCCCTTGGATGAATTATGAAATGTCTGATTAACTTTAGCATTAGTGAAGCTTGAATAGATTTTAATATTAAGCAAGTGCTTAGTTGCATGACATGATCAGTTTACACTATTGTGGAGCCTTAATTAAAGTTTTATTAAACTGTGTAAACCGTGATCCAGTTTGTATTTGAAAGCAGACATCTGTTTCAAATATTATTACTACTGTTAGAAATTAATAGCCTTTTTTCTTTGAAAGTCTGAAAGTTTCTCTTTCGAAATTTTTGTTTTTGTCTCCTCACTATTTCCTCTGTGTTAAAATAATTTTAAGGTATAAGTCGTTTAAAAAATCACTTTAATAATGTTTATAGTATCTATATGAAAGAAAAACGAGGAAGTATTTGGAAGTATTTTATCGAAGAACAGTAAAACAAGACTGTTTTATGTGAAAAGCAAATTTTATGGTGATGCATCATAAGCATTTAAGACAGCTTTCTCGAATGGGGACCATTGTGCCTTCCTTCCTCCCTGGGTTTTTAATTTATAAAGTGAAGATTAATTCTAAGTAAATTTTGGTATCATTTGGCTCACTTAAGTAATAAACAATGAAGTACTCTTATTGTCTTTTTTTTCTTTCTTAGGCTCAGTGGCATTAGAAAATTCTTCAGAAAATGCAATTATTTAGCTACTTGTATATGTGTGTTGTGGTAAGGACTCGATATATTTCAAGCAGAATTATTTAATGCTGTCTAGAGAACAACATCAGAATTTAAATTTTCTATTAAACTATGCTCATTAAAATGGTAGAAAACAAACTGGTAATACCCTAGAATCAGAATCCATTCAGTTACTACATTACTATGTCTTGGTTCTGTAAGACTTGGTTATTTAATGAATACATGTTCAATGGAAACATTATAAAATACAGGAAAAGGTCAAAAAGGAAAAAGAAAATCACCTGAAATTGCACCACTTAGACCCTGTTATTTGCTACCATTTTGATATATTTCCTTTACTCTTTATCATTCATTATTTTTAGATATGCTAACAAAATTGTAAATTGCTCTCTTAATTTTGTATTTTGTTTTATTTTTGCTTAAAATGATTTTATGAAATTTTCCTCATTCTTCAAAATACTATTTTAATTAATGACTGGAAATAGTCATTTCTATACATTTTTCTTATTTTTTATTATAAATAATAGTACAGTCAATGTCTTTATGGATAGGTCCTATAATATTTATATGAAGGCTTTTATATGTATCACCAGTTGCTTTCCAGTCAAGTCATTCTAATTTATAATGCTACCAGCAGAGTATCTATTTAATTTTACTTATATTTTAAGAGAAGTATGTTAATATTTCAGTTATATACATCAGTCTCTATAAGGCTCAGGAAAAAATAAAATATGAAGGACCCCAAAATGAAAGTAATTTGAATCAGTGAGAGCCTGATTCATGTTATTTTTATTTTAAAAGAGGAAAAGAAAGAAAAACAGGAGTTCTTACTGTTTACAAATACTGGCCATTACCTTTAATATATAATTTTTTTTTGAGATGGAGTCTTGCTCTGTCCCCCAGGCTGTAGTGCAGTGGCATCTCGTCTCACAGCATCCTTCGCTGCCCAGGTTCGGGTGATTCCCCTGCCTCTGCCTCCTGAGTAGCTGGGACTACAGGTGTGTGCCACCACACCCAGCTAATTTTTTTATATTTTAGTGGAGACAGGGTTTCACCATGTTGGCCAGGATGGTCTCGACCTCCTGACCTTGTGATCTGCCCACCTCAGCCTTCCAAAGTGCTGGGATTACAGGCATGAGCCACCACACTCGGCCTGATACATAATTTTATTATATTTATAAAGGAAGTGCAAATTAACTCCAATCACTTTTCTGTTATTATGGTTCTGAGTTTTGATAAGCTCAAGAATGATTTAAAGGAAAAAAGCTATTAATTCACACAAAAATCCTTGTAGTCAGTGGCAGAAGTGGCCTTAAAAAAAATTAATCGAAACCCTTTTTTGATATGCAAAATGAGATTTAAGGTGGCTCTGTCTTTTGTGACAAATCCCTTATATTGTAGCAGAGATTGGGCCAGAAAACAGGTCGTCTGATTCCTCCTCTTTTCTTGCTTTCAAGAAATATAAAAGTTCTGCCCAGGCATGGTGGCTCACGCCTGTAATCCCAGCACTTTGGGAGCCCGAGGCCAGTGGATCACCTGAGGTCTGGAGTTCAAAACCAGCCTGGTCAACATGGTGGAACCACGTCTCTACTAAAAATATAAAAATTAGCTGGGCATGGTGGTAGGTGCATGTGATCCCAGCTACTCAGGAGGCTCAGAAGAAGAATCGCTTGAACCCAGGAGGCAGAGGTTGCAGTGAGCCAAGATTGTGCCATTGCACTCCAGCCTGGGCAAGAAGATCGAAACTCTGTCTCAAAAAATTATAGAAGTTTTTTTTTTTTTTTTTTTTTAATTGAGACAGACTCTCACTCTGTTGCCTAGGCTGGAGTGCAGTGGCATGATCTTGGCTCACTGCAACCTCCAAGAAGTTTTTAAATGCAAGAAGTTTTTAAGAAGTTTTTAAATATTTCTTCTCTATTAAAGGATATATAATAATAGAGTGAATGCTTGTACATCCAGAAGTCAGCTTGTGAAACCAAGTAATACCAGTATTCTCAAGTGATTCTTCTGCCTCAGCCTCTTTTTGTTATGGAGTTGTAAGTGTTCTTTAGATTTTCTAAATATAAGTCTCAGATACATGATTTGCAAATATTTCCTCTCATTCTTTGGGTTGTCTTTTCACTTTCCTGGTGGTATCCATGTAAATAAAATATTTTCATATAATGTCCAATTTATTTTTTCTCTTGTTTATGCTTTGGTATCCTATTAAACTGTTGCCTAATCTAAGATAATATATATTTATATTTTCACCTTTATTTTTGAAAGATAGTTTTAATGGACTCGACTTATGGTTGACAGTTTTTTCTTTTAGCACTTTGAACATTAATTTCCTGGTGCCCTTGAGCCTCGATTGTTTCTATAAGATGTTACCTGTTAACCTCAATGCAGTTTCCCTGTATGTGAAGAGTCATATTTATTTATATGCTCTCAAAATTATCTCTTTTTGTCTTTCATTATTTTTACTGTTATGCTACTCAGTGTGGATCTCTTTATGTTTATTCTGCTTGGAATTTGTGGAGCTTCCTGGATTATAATTTTTTAAATTATTATTTTGGATCGAGTCTCGCTCTGTTGCCAGACTGGAGTGCAATGGTGTGATCTCAGCTCACTGCAAACCCTGCCTCCTGGGTTCAAGTGATTCTCCTGCTTCAGCCTCCTGAGTAGCGGGCACTACAGGTGTGCGCCACCATGCCCAACTAATTTTTGTATTTTTATTAGAGACAGGGTTTCACCACGTTGGACAGCCTGGTCTTGATCTCTTGACCTCATGATCTGTCTGACTCAGCCTCTGAAAGTGCTGGGATTACAGGCGTGAGCTACTACACCCAGCCTGGGTTATTGTTTTTAACTAATCTTTCATCAAACTGGGAATTTTCAGCTCTTCTTAAAACAGTTTTTTTTTTTTTTTTTTTTTTTGCTCATTTATTTTTCTCCTCTTTTTGGTAGCCCCCTTACATTTATATGTGCTTAATGGTGTCCTACATTTCTCTGAGGTTCTGCTTATTTTTCTTCATTTCAAAAATCCTGTTCTTCAGGTTGTATAATCTCTACTGACCTATTTTTTTTATTCCTTTTCCTGTCAGTTGAAAGATACAGATGATTCCTTCTACTCAGTTTTGCATAATAGTTATACTTTTGATTTAAAATTAAAATTAAAATTTTTTGTCACCCAGGCTGGAGTGCAGTGGTGCGATCTTGGCTCACTGCAGCCTCAACCTCACAGGCTCAAGTGATCATTCCATCTCAGCCTCCCGAGTAGCTGGACTCAGGTACGTGTGACCATGCCGGGCTAATTTTTGTATTTTTTTTTTTGTAGAGATGAGGTTTCACCATGTTTCCCAAGCTGGTCTTGAACTCCTGAGCTCAAGTGATCCAACCACCTTGGCCTCCCAAGTGCTGGGATTACAGGTGTGAACTACTGCACCTGACCAGTTATCATACTTTTTGTCTTCAGAATTCCAATTTGCAGAATAGTTTCTATCTCTTTATTGATATTTTCTATTTTATGAATTGTAGCACTCTGGAATCTGCTTCCCTCCACTCCCAATGCTTGTTTTTGTTTTTGCTTATTTGTTTAGGGACCTAGCTGGACTATTTTACTGCTAGGTAAAGTCTTTGATAATACTTCTCTAATGGTGGGTGCAACCTTGGGCATGTCCACAGTTACCTTTGGTTGAAAGGATTTTCAGCAGGGCTCTCTGACAACCTTTTCCCTTACATCTTTGTCAAGCTGCCTGCCTACATCTGTTGTTGTCACAACAGCTGTTAGGATTTAGTAATTGCTGGCCAATTGTCCCAAAGTGCTGTGATTTCAGATGTGGTGACAGTACTCCAGTCATACCTTGCTTTATAGTCTGATGTAATTAGTTTCAGGCCAGTCTGCTGGGGTAGTTCTTGAGGCCAGTGTTTGAGGTTTGTTCTGATTCCAGGAGGGCTCTTAACTCTTTTTCTAGTTCTCTATGGTAAACTCTCTGGCTGATAATATAGTTTATGTCTATCATGGATCTACTAGCTTCCTCTTAATTGCTTGCCACCAAAATCTTTATTGTTTCTAGAGTACTCTTAGGCTTGAACTTCTTTTATACTTTGCTGTTTCAGTTAAAGTTAATCCTTTTAAATGAGAATTTTGAAGCTCTCTGTTCTTCCATCTGGGCAAAATCTCTGAGCCATTGATCTGGGGCGTGTAGTAGCCTGTTTCTCTTGTAGTGACACCATGATTTTTCTAGCAGAATGATGGGCTCAGATGGTAGCCTCTGGTTTCCTTATCTTACCTTTTCTGGTGTGGAAACTTTGCACTATGTAAGAGCTAAGGTGAAGGCCTTTGGGGCACTACTGTTCTCTGCCTGCTATGCTGGGTGTAGAGCCTTTACTGTATGAGTGGGGACTGGTGGAGGAAGGAAGCTGTGACCAATTGGCCATGCTCACCAGGAATATAGCCATTGTAGTTTAGAGCTGGGGATACGAGAAATGCTGGTGGTCCCTCCCTCCTAGTGAGAGAGTTTGTCCTTTGACTTGGAGCCCCATTTTCCTGGCCATGACCACAGGAAGTGGAGTGTCCCTCCTATTGAGCTGGAGATAGGGAAGGAGGGGATATCTTATGCTCAGAGACCATAGACTCTCACTGTTCTTAACAAGATTTAGTATAATTCTCTGAGTGTTTCTTGGTCTGCTTCTTGCTCTTATGCCAATTTCCAGAGATTTTAAATGTTTTCTTAAGTTTTTAATTTAAAATTTTACCTGTATGGTTGTTTTGGCTGGAAAGGGGGGGTCTGTGGAGCTCCTCATACTGCCATTCGAGAAATGGATTATTGTGAGATTAGCTTTTAATTTTATTTCCTATTGTCAGTAAGAGATTTAGGAATCAAGGTATAGTAACCTAATGGAATGAGGTCAGGAAGGTAAGTAACTTTTCTATTTTTTAGATGAACTTGTATAATATTAGAAGGTTTTGTTCTTTGAAAGTTTGATAAACTTTTGTAAACTTACCTGAACCTATGAGATTACTTTTAAACTACTTAGATTTCTTATTTATTAGGAGTTTTCAGGCTTCCTGTTTCTATTGGAATCAGTTTTTCAGAATTATATTTGCATTTGATTCTTTTGTCTAACCTTTTTTTTTGGCGGAGGGTGGAGTCTTACTTTGTCACCAGGCTGGAGTGCAATGGCGTGATCTCGGCTCACTGCAACCTCCGTGTCCTGGGTTTAAGTGATTCTCCTGCCTCAGCCTTCCAAGTAGCTGAGACTACAGACATGAGCCACCACGCCCAGCTAATTTTTGTATTTTTAGTAGAGATGTGGTTTCACCATTTTGGCCAGGATAGTCTCGATCTCTTGACCTTGTGATTCGCTTGCCTTGGCGTCCCAAAATGCTGGGATTACAAGCCAGTGCCACAGAACCCAGCCTGTCTAAACTTTCTAAAATTTTTTCTTTTTTCTTTTTTTTTTTGGTAGAGATGAGGTCTTACTATGTGGCACAGGCTAGTCTTGAACTCCTGGCCTCAATTGATCTTCCCTCCTTGGCCTCTCAAAGTGCTGGGATTTCAGGTGTGAGCCACTGCACCCAGCCTAAATGTTGATATATATTGGCATGGCATTTATACCAGGCTCAGTTTATTTATTTGCCCAGATTGATTTAGCTCCCTTCTCAAACCTCAGTTTTTGTCATACTTTCTTTTTAGAGTGGCCACAGTAGCAGCTCATGTGGTTTTAAAGCCCTGGCTATTTTCACTGTAACCTCATCTTCGATACTGTAAGTCATCTTAGCCTCCTTTGTTACACCCTTCCTGTGCCCTTTGGGATAAGAGTCATAACAAATTCAAGGCATGATGTGCCCCATCTGGACCTACAAAGCCTCAGGCTTCGCCACAACTGCTTGAAGGGGTTAGGTCTTAAAATATTAATACAGGAAAGTTATGCTGTGGAGCAAACACCTATGAGTGGTGGGAGATAGAAAGGAGCTGAGGCAAATAGTCTCCTTTTAGCCTCTGTGGAGATATTCCTGTGACTTGTAGCTTACCATGATTTCTTGCAAGGCTGCAGCCAGTTTGGTAATGTACCACCGTGTAGTTGTTCTCCCTCCTGTCTTGCCTCATTGCTTCATTTCCGCTTTCCCCTTACTCTTCTTTTCCTGTATTCACCAAAGAATTATTGACATGTAATCTTGCCCTCAAACTCTGATATCTGAAGAATTCAGGCAAAAATAATTACAATTAATGGTGTTCCTAGAACATAGGTACTTAGGATGGGGTTAAGTTAGATTGCTTCTCTCTTCAAAGGCCATCATAAGGGCTGCTAGTCGTCAGGGAGCTGACAGTGACCTTGGCATGCAGTGGCATCAAAATGACCACAGTTTTCAGTGATGATAATTTTGCATGAGGTGTGGGTGAAATAAAGTCATGTGGATGCTGCATTTGATTGTCATGGGGGCATGGATAACTGTAAGGATTTTGATGTTTTTTGAGGCATTACAGACTTTAGAAAAGAAAAACATGGGCCCCAAGTACCTCACAGTCAGCTCAAGGCACACTGTGAAAGCCAGAGAACTGCCATAATTTCTTTAAGAGAGACCTCATTTCACATTCACAGAGAATACTATGTTGAAAATTCAGCCCAAGATACAATTATAAGAGTAGCAAGGCTATAATATAAGACAAAATGTAAAGTTTTGACAGATCACCTGCCAAAGCCAGGGCTTCAGTAGAGAAATAGTAGGACGCTGACACTTGGAATTGAGACCTGTGGGCATATGTGCTGGACAATATTGAATCCTCATTTTTTTCCCCAAGTTATTAGCCAAGGGAAAATAGCCCATCTTTCCTCTGGATTCTAGTAGTGACCTTACCTGAAGTTAGTTCTTTGTATGATTATGCTTATTCTCCTCAAGATCTGGCCACATCATCACTCATTACTTCTAAAATACTTCCAGCCTGAATTCCTTAAGTAGCATCTCAGCATAGGCTCAGCTGGGAATTATGATTCCTGTTCTGTGAAGAAATATAGTATGTTAAAATAATATGCCATAGTAATTCAGGTATTCTGGGAATACATCTTGATAACGTGGAAAGGTGAGAGAGCATGGAAAATAAGGTTCTGCTGGGTGAAGATGTGTTATCATATGGTACTTACCCCTGTGTGATATGGAATTGCATGTTCTAGCAAGGGTGTATAGAAATGTCAGAGCTTCTTTGGTGTGCTATTGAAAAAAGGGGTCAAAATTTGTAGTGCGAAGAAATATTAGAAATATACTGGTAAGACTTGAGAATTCGCTTTATTTTTTTGAAGGACAGAGTCTCATTCTGCCACCCAAGCTAGCATGTGATGGCATGACCGTGGCTTACTGCAGCTTCGAACTCCTGGGCTCAAGTGACCTTTCCACCTCCCAAGTAATTAGGACTATGGGCATGTGTCACCACACTTAGCTTATTTTTAAATTTTTTGTAGAGGTAGGGTTATGCTGTGTTGCCTAGGCTGGTTTTGAACTCCTGGCCTCAAGTGATCCTCCCACCTCAGTGTCCCTAAGTGCTGGGATTACAGGTGTGAGCCAAATAAAAGTGACCATAAACATAACCACTTTTATTCCCCAGGACATTTTTTGTTTTACCAGGACAACAAGGAATGAATTACCGAACCTATGGCTGAATGCCCAACCTGGGATCAATACTGAGCCCTTGATATGTAGGAGACCAGCTGCCACCTAGTCTGGTGGCAGATGGGTCATCTCGGAGGTGTTGGACCTTAAAATAAGTACTAAAACATCCTTATCAGAATCGCTATATACTCCAGATAGACTTTTTATTCCCCTGCAGGCAGAGATCCTGCCGGCATCACCATGTGAATGTTCAGTCCATTGACTCAGTGCCTAATATCTTGATGGGGTTCAGGACAAGCTACTGAAATATAGCACTTTGGCATAGTAAATATTTTAAGCTAAAGGAATTTAAGAAATGGCATCTCCTGTTCTTACCTGAAGCAGGTCATAAGGCCCTCATGTGACAGGTGCCCTCCCTGTATCCAGAGGAAGGAAGTATTCTTATCTCTGAAGATTGGAAGAAACAGTGAGAGGAATCAAAGTGAACAGGCCTTTCTAAGTTTCCCCAGTTTATTACACTTAGCTCAGGCTCTTTATCCTTTCGCATATTTACACAACTTTCTACTCTTTATCAAATGAAACATAAAAATGCTCAGGTTTAACCAGAGAAATGAAGGTTTAACAATGTCTTTGGTTCTTCATTTGCTTGAAGAATGGCTCCCATGTTATGTAAAATTTATATTAAATAAATGTGTATTCTTTTCTTTTGATACTTCTTCATTACTGCAATTCTAGCTGAGAACTTAGATAAGTAGAAAGAAAAGATATTTTTCCTTTCTTGTGGTATCAATGTGGTAACCCACACAGTATTTCCTTGGGACCTAATTTATACTAGAACTCATGATCACAAGATTCACTGGAGTTAGTATGTTTCCAATACTCAGAAGCATTTGGATAGGAAATTTGAGTGGCCTGTGGAATGGAAGAAATATTCAGTAAAAGCAGCAACTTGTGGACAAGTCTGTGGGGTTCAATGTGGGGTGTATATGGGGCAGAGTTGGTAATAGGAGAGAATCTGAAAATCCAGGGTTGGAAGTTGGATTTGCCTTCTGCCATCAGTTACAGTGACCGACTTGCAGATTTTGTGCTTCTTGTCCCTGCAGTCTTCAGCTCTCCCAGGTAAGAGGTCCTGATTTATGGATGGTGGAGTGAGGAACTTTCTTACTCTCTCCACAGGACACAGTAAGAATTCTCTTGACTGGAAGCTGTGACCACCATGTATTCACTTTGAGCTTATGACAGTGCACTGGCAGGCATAAAGGAAGCATTGGTAGACCAGTGAACTGTGAACACCAGCAGCAGTTAAGGTTATTGCTACGTAATGGGGACAGGGAGGAGTATCTCTGGCCCAGGGGATTCACTGGACTATCTTCGAGTGTTTCGCTGCCTAGTGGCAACTGAGAATGGACACTTTGAACAACCGTAGCCTGACAAAGGCAAGGAAACTATAGGCCTAAGCTTTTTGGGAATAAAAGTCTGGGTCACCCCATAAGGCAAAAACCAGACCACCCAGAGCACTGGTTATGGGTGAAGGGAATCTGAAATAGGAGGTGGAGGAGGGAGATGATAAACACAGATTTACAGGACTGGGTGCAAAAGGCACAAATCATACTTTGGATTACTAAATCTCTTTCTAGGAGATTGCAAGTGCAATTCTTCACAACCATGAAGAACTGGACTTGTACCTCTTCTCTTGGAGAAGAGATGAGAGCATCTTTTAGATTTACCTTTCATAAGAGAGTGCAAATTAATCTAAGTGATAGAAGAAGAGGATTGCACTTGATCCAATTTATGTGCCTCTCAGACCTTCTGCGTAACACCTGCCTATCCTGAGCAACTTGCTCTTCCTCCTTTTCTGTATGGCCCCAGGATATCCCCTGGCTTAACTGTGGTTGCCTGCCTCTGCCGTCACCTCATCTTCTATCACTTCTTTCTCAGCTTCTCCTGAGGAAAAAAGAACTTGGTCTTTGCCCATTCACCATCACTTGCACTGGGACAGGAATTTGAGTAGCTCCAGTGCCCTGGTACCCCTGAATGGATTGACTGTGTCTTTGCAGAGCGGCTGGAAGCACAAGCTAGAAGTAGGAGAAGATTAACACATATATATATTAAAATCCAGTTTTGTTGCACATCACAGTCCAGTTGAGGAATGCTTCAGTGTTCTTGCATAGAATCAGAGAAGATGATGCTTCAGCTCATGAGGCACCCACTTACCGAATTTTTTCACCTTTACAATTTGCTTTAAATGTTGAACAGCTGTAGGATGGTCAACATTGAGTTCTTTGTCAACTTCTCATGTAGTTTTGAGAGGATCAGCTTCAATGATTGCTGTCAATTGATCATTTCAGCTTCCAGTGACATGTTGGCCACTATGCTTCTCATTGTCAAGGTTCTTGTCTCCTTTGTAGAACTTCTTGAACCACAACTACGGTGTATGTTCATTAGCAATTTCTAGACTAAAGATGTTGATGTTGCGCGTTGTCCCCACTGCTTTATGACCCATTTCGAACTTGAATAAGAAAATTACTTGAATTTACTTTTTTGTCCAACATCATTCCCATAGTCTAAAGTAAACATAAATAAGCAGTAAGTCATTAGCAAAAAATGATAAAGTGAGAAATGCCTATTAAACTGATGTATAACATAACCACATTGTATTTTATTTTGTTTTTAATTATACTTTAAGTTCTGGGGTACGTGTACAGAATATGCAGGTTTGTTACATAGGTATACATGTGCCATGGTGGTTTGCTGTACCCATCAACTGGTCATCTACATTAGGTATTTCTCCTAATGCTATCCCTCCTCTAGCCCCGATCTCCCGACAGGCCCCGGTGTGTGATGTTCCCCTTCCTGTGTCCACATGTTCCCACTGTTCAGCTCCTACTAATGACTGAGAACATGCGGTGTTTGGTTTTCTGTTCTTGTGTTAGTTTGCTGAGAATGTTGGTTTCCAGATACATAACCACAGTTATTTAAGAATGTATTCCAGTATCAAACAGCAAATTCCAACAATGCAAAAGCCACTGTTTACTTTTGCACTCATCTAATACATGATATATAGCTTAGTATAGTAGATCATATATATAGCTTATAAAAATATGCAGTTGACCCGGGAACAACATGAGTTTGAACTGGGTGGGTTCACTTATAATGGATTTTCTACCTCTGTCACTGCTGAGACAACAAGTAGAGGATTTGCTCCTCTGCCTCCTCCTCCTCAGCCTATTCAACATGAAGATGATGAGGATGAAGACCTTGATGATGATCTACTTCCAACTTAATTACTAGTAAATATATTTTCTCTTATGGTTTTCTTCATAACGTTTTCTTTTCTCTAACTTACTTTGTTTTAAGAATATGGTATATAATACATATACCATATAAAGTATGTGTCAGTTGACTGTATTATTGGTAAGGTTTCTGGTCAGCTGTAGGCTTTTAGTTGTTAAGATTTGAGAGATTCAAAAGTTATACATGGACTTTCAGCTGCACAGAGATTGATGCCTCTTACCCTCGCATTGTTGAAAGGTCAATCGTACATATATTAAGGGTGTATATTAGTAATTTTTGACTGAAGGGAAGGTGTGATCAAATGTTTGGTATAAGCTAAAGTTAACCAGTGTGAGTTAATACTGTTGTTGTTGGAACATGGTGGACTAACATGATCAGATTATCTGTTTTAGAAAAGAAAGTATTAAGTTTGGGGGATACATTGCTGGGTGGGGCACTGGGGTTCTGGCGGCAGGAAGGTCCATTAGGAGGCCTGTGATTTCTCAGTGCTGAGGATCCATTCTTGCTGCCTGCTCCTTTTTCCCTGGGGTTCTCAGACCCGGCCTGGATCTTCCTAACTTTCCTCAGAGGAGTTTGTAAAGTAGAAGCTTGGCAATCTAGGGGACATCAATGGCTTTCCATTATTTGCATTTAAGCTTTCCAATTTCAGTTTGTTTAATCCACAGTTCTTGCCATATCTTCCTATGGTTCATCAAGAAAGAAAGAATTACTCTTTTATCTTAGTAACTTAAAAAATAATAAACTTTATTTTTTAGAGCAGTTTTAGGTTTATTCTTGGTAACTTTTAAATGAAAAGACTTAGTTTTTTACCTCTTGTTATTTTTATCACAGTGAGTGGCTCCTTTGTATTTGCGTGACATCTGTTTTATAAAAATTCTAAGTGGTCTTCCTTGATTGATATTCTTATGTTGCCTTTGGTAGTTTTTTTTTTTTGATAGTTTTATTCTGAAGCTGTCAGGAATACTTTTGAAATTTACCTTACCAAGTAGGTCTTTTTGTTTGTTTATTTGTTTGTTTTTTTAAGATGGAGTCTTGCTCTGTCACCTAGGCTGGAGTTCAGTGGCATGATCTCACCTCACTCCACCTCCAGGGTTCAAATGATGCACCTGCCTCAATCTCCCAAGTTGCTGGGATTACAGGCACACCTCCATGCCCAGCTAATTTTTGTATTTTTCATAAAGGTGATGTTTTATCATGTTGGCCAGGTTGGTCTCCAAATCTTGACTTAAGTGATCTACCTGCCTTGGCCTCCCAAAATACTGGGATTACAGGTGTGAGCCACCCCACCCAGCCACCAAGTGGTCTTTTATTATTCAGTATCATCATAGTGATTCTATTTCGGATAGAACTAGGATTTTTATTTCCATGGAGCCTAGAGATGGTCACTGTTCCCCGATCTTTTAATAGTGTTTTAACTTTCTAAAAATAGCTGAAAAATATTTATAGAATATTTAAATACATAAGGAAAAGTTATGTCTCAGTTATGTTCTTGGGAAATTTTGAAATATTTTAATGACATTTAAAAATATTCTAATCACTTGCAAAGATAATTTTTATTTACTAATTTTTAAAATATACTTACAATGGAATGATACACAGGCAAATAAGTGGAAATAAAATGAGTTTAGTTCTATGTCCTCTTTTCTTAGTGGCTACTAGGTTTATATTGTAAAATACAGTTTATTTCAAAGTAAGTGTGTTAGGAAAAGCTAACCAAAATCAAACAGAAAGAAGTCTCTTATTTAAATAGTTAAATTCTTGAACATTTAACCTTTTTCTCCCTCTCTCTCCCTTACGCTCCCGTTTCTGCTGCCCCCATCCCACCCTAATTCCTCCCACTCCCACGTCTCTACTCCTATTCATTTTCTGAAATGAATAGAGCATTCTTTATTTCCTAACCCCATCTTTGCTGGTTGCTTTAAAACTCTTCTTTCTTCCTTTGATCAGTGGCCTAAGTTTTTCATTACTTGGCACTGGTTGATTTATAATATATTTTGAAAAGCTTAAGACGCTATAATATATTTTGAAAAGCTTAAGACACTAAGTAGTCCCTTATTTATCTGGTACATTTGAATAATGGATTATTCAAATTAAGAGAAAATTTTCAGATAACTAGGTTTTACCTTACTGATTAAAACATTTTAATTATCATTGATAAGCTCTTGCCTTCTAAAAATAGATCATATTGAACATGCTTTAATCTCTTTTGATATTCTCATTATTAACATAATTTTAAAAACTCTTTCATAAAGATTACTAATTTGAATGGGGCTGTCTTTTTTCTAAGTGTTCTCAGGGCTGATTTCTTCTCTCTGTCTTTGGCCTCTGATTTTTGTCAGTTATTAGATGGCTATAGTATTTTTGTCTCTAGTGGGCTCATGCCAAGTCCCCTTCTCTCCTGTTCCCTTCTCATCACCCTCTTTTTCCAAAATACAGCACACACACGTGCGCACACACACACACACACATTCTGTTTTTAGTACTTTGATTGCTTGAAAAATGAGAATTATGTCCAAAATGCCACAAAATAGGGCTTTAATCTGAAGCCAAGAGTCTACTTTGAGTAAAATATCTAAAGCTAAGTGCATTTATTGTCTAGTATACTTGTTGCTTGTCAGTGGCCTTGATTTATTTGCTTTACTTGGGGGTGCTAGAGAGATGACTTTTTGAATTGTGACTTTATATTAATTGAAATGCTACTGTAAAATCATAACATTTGGATAGTTGCTTAAGAATTTTGAAGCAGAATTGATTATGGAGAAAATAAAACTATCTTCTTTATATAGTGTTCACCAGACACCCTTAGAAACACAAAAGCTACCTAAAAAATATCCAGAATATCCAAAGCAACATAAATGGATTCTGTTTTTTCTTCCTTTCTTTTCTTTCTTTCTTTCTTTCTTTTTTTTTTTTTTAGACAGAGTCTTGCTCTGTTGCCCATGCTGGAGTGCAGTGGTGCAATCTCGCAATGTTGGCTCACTGCAATTTCCACCTCCCAGGTTCAAGCGATTCTCCTGCCTTGGCCTCCTGAGTAGCTGGACTACAGGTGCCTGCCACCACACCTGGCTAAGTTTTGTATTTTTAGTAGAGATGGGATTTCAACATATTGGCCAGGCTGGTCTTTAACTTCTGACCTTATGATCCGCCTGCCTTGGCCTCTGGTTTTGCTTTTTAGAAAATTAATGTCTCAAAGTTATGGCAGTGTTTAGACAGAAAAGAGGAAAAATATGATATAATAATTTTCCGATAGAAGGATCTATAGAAAACCTCTTATTGAAATATTTTTTAAAAAATAGTTTGGCTCTGGATTATTATTATTTTTGAAACAGAGTCTCACTTGCCTAGGCAGGAATGTAGTGGTGTGATCTTGGCTTATTGCAACCTCCGCCTCCCAGGTTCAAGCAATTCTTCTGCCTCAGACTTCTGAGTAGCTGGGATTACAGGCATGTACCACCACATCCAGCTAATTTTTGTATTTTTAGTAGAGACAGGATTTCACCATGATGGTCAGACTGGTCTCAAACTCCCAGTCTTGAACTCCCTACCTCAAGTGATCCGCCTATCCGGGCCTCCCAAAGTGCTGGGATTACAGGTGTAAACCCCATGTCTGGCCTGGATTAATGTTTAAAAGAAGTAACTACAGCACCACTCCTGAGTACACTAAAATGGAGAGTTAGATGACAACAAGCAAGCAGCCTCAAACTTTGCTGTTTGAAGTCTATATTTGGTAGATTCATATTGCGTTTGTAATAGTGATATTTAGCATAGAGATGGTCAGCAAATTCTGTCAGGCCAGGTTTACATAAGCTTTTTGAAACTTTTTCGTTTTTTTTTTTTGCATCGGAATCTCGCTCTGTCACTCAGACTGAAGTGCAATGGTGCAATCTTGGTTTACCGCAACCTCCACCGCCTGGGTTCAAGCAGTTCTCCTGCCTCAGCCTCCTGAGTAGCTGGGATTACAGGTACTTTTTGTATTTTCAGTAGAGATGGTGTTTTACTATGTAGGCCAGGCTGGTCTCAAACTCCTAACCTCAAGTAATCTATCTGCCTCCGCCTCCCAAAGTGCTGGAATTACAAGTGTGAGCTACCACGCTCAGCCTCGGTTTACCATAAGATTTTAAAAATACTATCGGATTCTGCAGATGTATCACGTACTTAGTAGTGTTTAGGTGAAGTCGGTTTGTAGGTTTAGTTTCATCTATCAAATAGTAGACTTTGTGAAGTCACAGAGTTGTGACAGATGTTTGTGGCATCAAGATGTTTCTGAATAGCCTAGACAATTAGTATTAGTATTGAACAAAATATATTCTAAGCCTTTCTGAGATCATCTACGAAGAGGAAATTATTCAAACCTTTGAAAAGAAGTTCTTAATTTTTTTTTTTTTAAGTTTGAGTTGAGTCAGGATTAGGACTGAATGAATGGAATAAGAGACATTATTTAAATATATCTTTTATTTTTTTTGAACATCATTAAAGATAGAAGTTTCCCCAGGAGGTGTTTTGTTTTGCGTGTGTGTGTGTGCACGCGCACGCACGCTTTCAGTTCTTGTATGTTGCCCATGTGTCTTTGTTGAGCTTCCTCAAGTTTCTAGTGACTGCATATTTCTGAAGATTATTTTCCAGCGTCATTCAAAATTTTGTGGGTGCTAAGGAGACAACAACAAAATAACCTATAAGATAATTTTTGTATATTTTTTGTTTATCTTTGATTTTTAATTATAGTCAGGTATAATAGCGTCTACTTGTTTATTTAAATATTAAATGTTATATGGAAGGGTATAGTTTGGCCTCTGTTGGAGTACTCAGAATTCAGTAGATATGTGTGTGTATTAGTTCATTTTCATGCTGCTGATAAAAGCATATCCAAGACTGGGAAGAAAAAGAGGTTTAATTGGACTTACAGTTTCACATAGCTGAGGAGCCCTCAGAATCATGTAGAGGGTGAAAGGTACTTTTTACATGGTGGAAACAAGAGAGAATGAGAAAGAAGCAAAGGTGGAAACCCCTGATAAACCCATCAGATCTCTTGAGTCTTATTCACTGTCACGAGAATAGACTGGCCGCCATGATTCAATTACCTCCCCTGGGTCCCTCCCACAATATGGGAGGATTCTGGGAGATACAATTTAAGTTGAGATTTGAGTGGGGGCACAGCCAAACCATATCAATATGTAAGAGATAAATATAATTTAGTTAAAATAATTATTTCTAGAATAGAGATTTATCTTGCAAGTGCTAAGGGAATTTTAAAAGAAATAGATATATTCCTGAAGTGTCTATAAAGTGAGGTAATGTGATTTCACATGTGTTATAGAAGAAACGATTTAGCAAAATATTAAATATGACTTTTAAAAAGTGTTGGGAATTTTTGAGGCAAAAATTGTCAACAACTTTGGGTATGGAGATTACGAGTTCAGTATATTCACATTGTCCTGGGCTGGCCTATGTAGTGTTCCCCAAATTTATCTAAATAACAAGGCTCTCCTGAGTGGTGGAATTTGCATGTGGGTTTATGATTATGAAAACAGGTTTCTGGATCCTTGCTGAAGAAATTCTTGTTGAGTAGGGTTGGTGTGGAGCCCCTGAATTTGTATTTTTAGCAAGTATTCTAGATGATTCTTATTATTAAACATATTTGGTAAACACTTTCATGGGTTAAAGAATTAGATTGTCAAATAGCATCAGACCCCAAAATTATTGACTGCAGCTGTCATACAATACTCAGACTATTTGATGAGGACTGTTTGTCATAGTATTTAGTGGATGAGTTTATAACACAGATCCTGGAAAATAGCTCACAGCATATAAGGGATTATTTCTTCATCATAATAGTATTTATTTAATGTTTTAAGATGTACCAAACATTGTGTTTATCACTTACAGCATTTGTGATTATTATTTTGTATGCCTCATCTAATTTTAATCTTATAGATGAGGAAACCAAGTTGTGGTTTAACTGGGGTCAGTAGAGGTAAGATTTAAACCCAGAGAGTCTGTTGCCAAAACGAGCATTCTTAACCAAAATATTGATATATTGTGTGCCTTGATTCCCTCTTCCTTTGATAAGAGTTTACGTCCTGAGATCCTCAACTCCAGCATCTCTGTAATAGGAAGGCAATTCTAATAAAAATTGGTGCTGACTGTTGCAATTTGTATGAAGGGACTGCTACTCACTCCTGATATTAAATGTGTCCCATAGCTCCCAAATAATTCATTAGTATAAAGAGAAACATAAAGTAGCCTGACACGGTGCTAATATGTCCCCGTGCTCTCAGTTGTGTTCTCCTGTTAACTGAGTTGCACTAAGACCACCTCATCACCACCACCCAAAGAACTCTGATCACATCCAGCCTCCTACAACCATTTTCTGCTCCCATGGATGTTTGCTCAGAAGCCAGGCAGCATCATCCTTCATATATGTTTTTACTACCAACAGACCTTCGGCAGGTTGAGCTGCCCAGTCCTAAGTGATAACATTTATGGTGACATCTGCCAGTCAGGCAGAGGCGCAGAAAGGAGAGTTTAATCGGGACACTGATAAACTGAGGTGTTGACAGTGGGAGAGATTGAGAGCTGCTGAATGTTATTTACCCTTTGAGTCTTTAGGATTATAAATCCTGAAGGCTTCTCTCCTTCTTACTCTCCCCTTCCTGCAGTGTTTTAAAGCAGGTTCATTAATCTAAGTCTTGAGAATCTGTTCACCTGTGTTGCTCTTTCGGAAAGCAGCATCCAGAGAACAAAATAGAAGACAGGCAGTCTCCTCAGCAAGATACTTGACTAAATGTGAGCCAGTGTGGTTACCTTCCCAAATCTTCCCATTGAGAATCCCAGGAGCATTTTCGTGTGTGTGTATTTCTCAAATGACCCCCATAAAGCTTTTCTCTCCAACCCAGTGAAGCAAATGAAAAACAGTGGCTAGCCCTCATAGTATACTTCTGGAATGTAATTTTTCATTGCCGCCTCCCCCTCACTCATACTAGATGAAAACCTATTCTCTGTGTTGCTCTCTTGATGCAGAAAAGACCTTATCTTTGAGATGCTGGGCTGAATAGAATTCACAGTGACCTTATTGGATAGTAGCACTGACTGTCCTCCACTCTGCTTCTCGCAGAGAAGACATTGGGAAATTCCTTTAGATTTTCTGAACAAAAAATTTTAAAAAGAAGAATTTAATTTTCTGCAGTTTAAAATGACAGTGTTTTTAATTCATGATTTTTTTCCCTTTCTTATTTTGAGTGCATTTGATTCAATAGGTGTCACTTTGTTGTTGTTGTCTGTTTGTTTCTGAGACGGAGTCTCACTCTGTCACCCAGGCTGGAGTGCAGTGGTGCAATCTCAGCTCACTGCAACCTCTGCCTCCTGGGTTCAAGTGATTCTCCTGCCTCAGCTCCCCAAGTAGCTGGGATTACAGGTGTGCACCACCACACCCAGGTAATTTTTGTATTTTTAGTAGAGACAGGGTTTCATCATGTTGGCCAGGCTGCTCTCAAACTCATGGCCTGAAGTGATACCTGCCTCAGCTTCCCAAAGTGCGGGGATTACAGACATGAGCCACTGCGCCCAGCTTTAATGGGTGTCACTTTTTTTTTTTTTTTCTGAGATGGAGTTTCGCTCTTGTTACCCAGGCTGGAGTGCAATGGCGCGATCTTGGCTCACTGCAACCTCCGCCTCCTGGGTTCAGGCAATTCTCCTGCCTCAGCCTCCTGAGTAGCTGGGATTACAGGCATGTGCCACCATGCCTAGCTAATTTTTTATTTTTTATTTTTAGTAGAGACGGGGTTTCACCATGTTGACCAGGATGGTCTCGATCTCTGGACCTCGTGATCCACCTGCCTCAGCCTCCCAAAGTGCTGGGATTTCAGGGTGTCACTTTTTAAAACTGTGATTCAATCAGAATAGTGTAGTATTTTTGATTGGGATAAGTGCCCTCTATTTATGTAGAACCACAGGGCGATCTCCAGTTTTTCTTGTCATTTACTGGTCTGTCTTTTTCAGCAAAAGGCATTCTTTCATACTGTGTCTACAGAAAGAAATTCTGTTTTTAGTGCCTCATCGGCTATATTAAGCCGAGATTTACTCTTTTAGAAAGATTTACAAATTTATAATTAGAGATCATTTGTGGAGGAAGAGCTTTTGGATTCAGATGTGAGATTTTGTGTTAGTTTAGAGTTTATATTTGAAGAATGTGTAGGAGATGATTTATTTTATGACATTTCAAGGATTGGTAAAACAGGGATTGGTAAATAGCCAAGTTTAGAAGGTTATATAAGAATTATTTAGATATTTACTTATGGTAGGAAGCAAAGTATTTTAGGGTCTTTACTGTTTTCTTTGGTCAGCAGGTGGCCTTTTGGTGAAAATGACAAGGACTGTTAAGCACCTAATATGAGTCCAGCACTTGTGGACTAGGTGGGCACCTGTGAAGGAGTGAGGTTGGCATGCCTGCCTCGTCTGGCTCACCCCTGCATTTCTTTATCTGGGTAACCTCCAGGCCAGTCTTTTGCCATCTTTGGACTTTGGAGTCCTCAGCAGTAAAATGGAAACCATTATGCCGTGAACACTTTGCCTTCCTATTTGGATTGTTTGGAGGTCAACACAAGCTATATCTTTTGAAACCATAAAACAATGATCTAAAAATTATTTGGTGGTATTATTACTCTTGATTTTTGATGTAGCCACTGTCCTCAAGGAACTTCTGATTAATGTAAGTGAGGTTTATATGAAAACAAATGTTTAGAAAGCAATGTAAAATAGGATACAACCCATTGTGTGTTTTTCTCAAGAGTCTGTGCATTTTATAGGAAATCAGGAAAAGAAGAGATCAGTATAGGTAGATTAGTCAGATGAAGATTGCGGATAAGGTGGGATTTGAGCTAAAATTTTAAGCATGCTTAGGGCAGAGGGTGTGAACAGAGACCTAGGCATAGAGCAGAGAACCATGAAGGTGGTGGGAGGGAAGATAGCAGGTAAGTTGAGCAACCTGATTTCACCCAAGTGCCATTGAACTGAAAATTGTCTGCCTTCATATGGCCTGTGGTTCCTGCACTCAGCACCCCCTCCTACCTTCTTGCCCTTTGCACATAATAGTTCCTCTTCATGGAATTCTCCCCAACTCCTACTTCTTCTTCCAATTCAATGTCATAATGCTTATGACAGATCATCACCTTGGTGCCTTCACTGCACAACTAAGACTGTCCTACTCTATCTTCCCTACCATATTTTCTGGAAGATTCTATCACTTATACTTAACATTAGCTACTATTAGGTACGGTGCTAGTGGTTTCAGTGTTTCATTTCGTTTTCTCATAACAGGTTCATGAATTAGTATTATTATTCCTATTTTATAAACAATAATAAAACCCCTGGACCTTTGGAAATTTTATTTGCCCAAGGTCCTCCAACTAATAATAGTTACTGGAACTTGAACTAAGCCTTAAACTAAAACTACGTTTTTTTGCATGCAAATATAAAAAAGTAAGACAAACATGGGCTTGGGAAACTTTCCTCATTCTTTCTTCCCTGGATTTTGCTGAGTGGTAGATAACATGAACTTTATGATTAAATAAAGAGTCAGTAATTTGAGAGAGTTAACAATTAACGGACAGTTAACTGCCTCAGATTTTCAAGAAAATATTTTCTCACTGTGAGGAGTTATACTCTATAAACAAAAGAATTATTTATTGTGATTAAAAGATTCTGTCATTTTACTTTATATTTTATAAATGAGTTGAATATATATGAAGGCATAGATGAAATGTTTGAGGTTATTTTGTGTATTTTTAGCTGAGAGGAATATTTTCCCAAGAGGCAAGAAGTGTTTTGTATTTAGTTATGGGTGTAGTAGTTTCTTACCACCATCGTGGTGAAAGACAAGTGCTGTAGACATGCGTTTACTGGGTGTTTGACTGCCTGCTTTTTCCAGGTCATGGGTTCTAGCTGAAATCTAAGCACTTGTGTTGAGAGGAGTCTGGCGTAGGGCTGTGACAGCAGCACTGTTCTCTTTGACAGCAGGGCTTCTGAGAGGCCTGGGTAGGATCCAGGAGCTTCCACATCTACCCGGGAGCTAAGCAAACTGCTCTGCCTCTGGGAAACTCCTCAGTGTTTATTATTTTTTTAAGGGATCTTAGTCATCCCAGGAGTCCGGGCTAGCTTAAAATTATCTTTGTCCTTGGAGGTCACTGAAGAGAGAGATGAATAAGGTAAAAAATAGAGAAGGCGTTGTGAATGTGGAATTTGAGCTGAACTTTGAGGGATGGTAGGGTTTACTTAAGTACATTGCGTGGAGGGCATGAGTGAAGACTTAGAAGTGATGCCAGATGGAGGGTCTTGGTGGAAGTTTTGATAGAATTAGAGGAAAACGTTGCATGGGGTCACAGAATTCACTTAGGTTACAATTTAGACGCACAGAGAAAAGTATACTATTTTGTGTGTAATTGATCTGGACTTTCTAATAAGACTCATTTAATCATTGCTCCACAGGGAAAAAAGTAACTGTTAAGTCAGTCTGGATTAAAAGTAGATTGAGTCTATAATAAGTAATCCCTTTGGGTAATAATTCTCTTTAGGGAATGCTGCTTATCTCTCAGTTATCTCACCCTTTTTTGTGGCACTTCTCCAAGATAGGGAGGTAAGTGGGATAGTGAGCAGGACAGAGGTGTGGAGTGCCGAGTATTGACCTTGTGCTCACTGTTCCTCACCCTTCTCTCTGGGGGCATTGTTTCTTGTTCCCCTCGTTGCTGAATGCTGTCTTGACCCCCCAGCGCTCATGCTTGTAAGTGATGAACTCATGGTCAATTCTTTTTCATTTCTCTCATTAAGTACTCCCTGGCTGATTTGAAGCCTGTCTTTGGCTCTTGCGGGACCACAGAACCCTTGAACATCTGTCTGTGACTCCCATTTGATATTGGCCTGAACACTCCACCCTGCAAACCTTATTCTAAAGCTACCTCAATTTATGGCAGTGATTTTCCTCTGAGAAGCTTCCTGGCAAGATTCTTAGCTAGGTCTGGGTTGGTTCTACCCTGCACAGTAATCTGGCACTGCTCAGGAAAGCTAAAACTCAGTATCTCATCTGCCTGATCACTCTGTGGTTTACATTGATATGACTCTACCCCAGGTTGTTAGTGGTATCCTAAGACTCTCCAATGGAAAGTGGAGCTCTGGTGAGAAGGGTGGGACCGTGAGAAGTGGAGAATTGACACGTAATTACTCATCTGTTTCTTTCCTCTCTTTTATTTTTCTCACAATTATTCTAATATCAAAAATGGGCAGATTTCTCTTCTTTCTGTTAGGTCTTCTTTATGTGTAAGTAATAAATTTTAGCTCAGCAGAGATAGGAAAGAGAGGATAGAGGGGTAGCGGTTTCATGCAATCTGTTCTCAACATAATTTGATGTGCAGAGCTCTTGTGTGGATGCAGTATCTTATGTTCCCAATGTCAGAAACTGAATATTTCTTCTTTCTTCATCTTTGCATTGCATTTCTTCTAGATAAATCTTAATCTCCCAAAAATAGAAGCTTGGGCCATATCTGGGGAATGGTCATGTGCTCAAAAAGTCAAAAGGTAAAAAGCACATTAACAGTTTATAATATGTTACAAGTAGTAAGAAGTGACAGATAACATTGACCCAGTTTCTTTGAACTAGACTTTTCTAACTGTATCTTGTAGGACTAATTAATAGGAAGTTTAGAATTATTCCTTTTAAAGGTGATTTTTGGACAAATGGGATATCTGCCTCTTGGAGAATCACAATAAATATTCGTACATTAAGATTCTGAGAAATTGCATGGTAGGAAAAAAGGATCTGTTAAATCTTGACTGTGAAGCTTATAAAAAGAAATTGTTAAATATCGATTGATTCCTAATGGAAAATAGTTTTTAACTGTGGCTGTACCTCTCTTACTGGGTGGGGTCATGGCCATGCCGCTTAGAGCCTACAACCAAAGAGAAATCAGACATTTGAGTACTTTTCATATAACTTACTTTGTAATACTTTTTTTGCCATGGACCATTACCGGCTGTAATGAAGGTATTTTTTAAAGCAAGTGTGTAGCTAAAACCTGTTCATCCAGTATTTACTTTGAACTGAACACCAGGTAGAAATCATTTTCTTTAGGAACTATTTTTTGGTAAAGTAGTTTATGTGATGTGGAAACTATTTTGTAACACATATGCCTAAGCAGTGGGCCTTTTGTTAGATCCAATTAGAGTTTTCTCTTCTGATTAAATGTGAGACTCTGAAACGTTTCGCTTGGCTGCAGGCAAATAAAATCACTTGGGACCTCTTCTGCGTCAGCTTTCTGCAGATGGAGAGTATAATATTAATATTTATGTTTACATAATTCTGGAATTCATTATAGACAGAAATAGCCAGGATGTACACTTTTCTGAAGTAATGTAATAACTAAGAGAACTTATTTTAGAGTTCTTCTATAATCTACAAAATGAAGAAATAGCTGTTTTGTGCCTGTAAAAGGGGCATAGTAAGACTTAGAATTATATAATTGAAGAAGCACAGAATTTTGGAGCTTGGAGAAACTCAGCCGGTGTCTATATATACCATATTTGGAAGCAGAGGAGGCCAGAGAAGTTAAATAACAGTTTAAGGGTTATGTAGCGCACACTAGAATAGAATTTTATCTTTAGTGGGAAACTGAACAATCAGAGCTAATTAACTTTGCTTTTGGACAAAAGATTACACTGACATTCAGGGAGTCTGATGCCTTTTAAGATCTTAAACCAAATGTTCATTGCAGTTGTTAAATTTCATTGTCTTTATAAAATTTTATTTGCTGAAAGGAAGTGTATTTGCAAAATTTATAAATATATGAAGAAACACCTTTGACTTTTCCTTTTGTTATGAAAATAAGAGTTTTGTAACTAAAGATAAAGGAGTGTTGCAACTTTGTTTCAGAAGACTTTTGTCCCCTAATCAAACTGGTGTGTGTGTGTATGAGCTACAAGGAAATGAATTTATAATTTATTTATAAGCTATATTTATATTATTATTCCCAAAAGTTCAAATGTGCTTTACATAGAAAAGTCACAGCACAATATATATTTTTCTGATGGTGATAGGAGAGTTACTAGGGGGAATAGTGTAAAAAGAGAGAAAGCACTGTGGATGTAGATGGAGATTCTGGCAAAATCTTGGCTTTTAACTTAAAATGAGTGGGAATGAATGAATATGTTATATTTTGTTCTAGACTTTTTATTCTTTATGTTGAAATTTCCATATCCTAAGACATAGTAGCAGCTGAAAAGTTATATGTAGAATGAAGAAAATGAATGAATGAATAAATACGGATGTAGAAAACTGTAGCCAGTAATAACAGTATTACAGAAGAAGATTTTCCATACAATCTAGAAACTCCCAATTCCCTTAAAATACATTTGTCTGATATTTTCATTACCTAGATATTAGCAGCAAACCATATATATTGGAATCCAGTGCAATATCAACAAATATTTTTCCAAGCAAGACCCTCTGTGAGGCAACTTTTAAGTGTGGTTCGATTTAGCTTTATTCAATAAAATGAGTCTCTTATCTAAATAAGATATTGTCCTTATGGTGTCAAGTTGATTGTAATGGGATATATAAAAAAAAACTAAACTTAGGCTGAGTCTACAATGTTTAGTGAATTCAGTTGTGACAGTAAGTTTTCTACGTGCCAGGCCCAGAATTCACATGCTTTTCCATCAAAACTGGAAGTTTGAACAGAATTATATACGTAGTTTGCCAAGTGATTCACTCTAACTGCAGTTTTCATTGTTTTAGCAAACTATTAAAGTAAACAGTCTGCTATTTAAATTAGTTTAAAGTTCAGCTTTAAATTTTTTGAAGATAGCCGTTTGAGTATCATTTCCTCAATAGTTAAATAAGAGCAATTCCTATCTCAGAGGGTTTTGGTGAGGATGAAATTGATCATTTGAGATGTCAGCTGCTGAGTGCAGTTCCTGATGAAGCTGTTGCACCAGTGTAATTCCTTTCCTATTTTCCCTCCTATCCTGTAACTGTGTTATAGGCCAAAATGTAAATAACTGAGTCGATTCCGCTCCCAGTGTTTTAATACACCCTTCATTACATTCAGAGCTTCCAGATAAAATACTGGCCATCCAGTTAAATTTAATCTTAGATAAATAGCAAAACATTTTTAGCATAAGGTTGTCCCAAATATTGTGTGGGATATACTTATTCTAAATAATAATTTACTGTTTATCTGAAATTCAAATTTGAGTGTCTTGTATTTTTATTTGACAGATCTGGGGACTGAATTACTATATGCTATATTTTACATTATTAGCAGTGGATATTCCTTTTTCTTATATTAAAGATATTTTATAAGTTCATAATAAATACTAGATTGTTACCAGTTATTTGTGCATTAAAATAATATTTTATAATGAAAGGCATCTATATTAAAATCAGATTTGATATAAAAATTGGTATTTTTTAATTATAAATGCTTGTGTCATAATTATCCTTTTTTAGAGACAGGGCCCCACTCTGTCATCCGCTTTTGAATGCAGTTGTGTGATCTTTGCTCACTGCAGTCTTTGCCTCCCAGGCTCAGGCAATCCTCCCACCTCAGCCTCCCTAGTAGCTGGGACCCATGACCATGCCCAACTAAATTTTGCATTTTTTTTTGTAGAGATGATATTTCACCATGTTGTTCAGGCTGCCAAACTACTGAGCTCAAGCAATCTGCCCATCTTGGCTTCAAAATTGCTGGGATTGCAGATGCAAGCCAGAGAACCAGCTGCCTGTCCTAATTCTTGAATGAAAAAACTGGGGTTTGGGGCAGAGGTGTGTGAGAAAGATGGTGAATGTACTTTTTATTGTAAATTAATTAATAAAGTAAATCATGTTTAGTAATTAATAGTTTTAACTTTAAGTAGTGAAATGTGGTTATAGCACATCACTTGAATGTTTCAGCCTACCTGAAACAATGTAACTGGATAGAATATATGTTTTGTAAACTGTGGAGAATAGAAAGTTAATTCAATCTAGGTCCAGCATTATGCTTAATTGAGCTTTGTTTTATATTGCTTCTGTATCTATTTACATATTTACTGAGACAGAATCTCATTCTGTCACCCAGGCTGAAGTGCAGTGGCACGACGTTGGCTCACTGCAACCTCTGCCTCTCCAGTTCAAGTGATTTTCATGCATCAGCCTCCCAAGTAGCTGGGATTACAGACACCAGCCACTACGCCTGGCCAATTTTTGTGCTTTTAGTAGAGACGAGGTATTTCTATCTTGGCCAGGCTGGTCTCAGACTCCTTGTCTCAAGTGACAAGGATGACCTGCTTCATCCTCCCGCAGTTCTGGGATTACAGGTGTGAACCACCGTGCTCCCCTGCTTTAGCCTTTAAAATAGTAATGAAAACTTCAGAATGTTTTCTAGTGCAACATTGTACTTAAAATGTTTATAAATTGTAAATCTCTATTTTGCTATTATGTGTAGTGTTACTTTGTAGCCTTTTAAAGCTAAATGGACAACAGATTTGTTCTGAATGCTATTTTAATGTTTTTGCATTTTCTTTCATATACTTAATACTTTTTTCTAATTAACGTGTTAGATACTCAATATAAAAAATTTGGAATTTATGGAAAATTAGAAGAAAAATTACCCATGACACCATTACCCAAAGAAAACAAGTGGTAGTTTTTAGATATTTTAGTCTGTACCTTTTCCTGTCTATATATTAGATTGGTCATAATTATTATATTGCTGCTTTATAATCTGGCAACATTACATAATTTTGATAGCTACTTAATGTTACATTCTGCTTAATACCATAAGTTACTCAGCCACTCCCACACTGTGAGATGTTTAATTTGGTTGCAGTTCTGTATTTGAAGTAATATTGAGATGAGTGATTTGGGTCATATAGCTTTTTGTATGGTTTTGGTTTTGCTTTAGACTAGTTGCCAAAAATGAATTTTAATGGTTCAAAGAAATATATACATTATAAGATTCTAGATATGTACTTTCAAAGCCACAATCTGAAAGAATTATCCTTATTTTTGTCAATACTGGCAGTGTATAAGTTTCTGTTTTGGGCCAAGCATGGTGGCTCACACCTGTAATCCCAGCCCTCTGGGAGGCTGAGATGGGCGAATCACGAGGTCAGGAGTTCAAGACCAGCCAGGCCAACATGGTAAAACCGTGTCTGTACTAAAAATACAAAAATAAAAAAAATAATAATTATAGCTCGGTGTGGTGTCAGGCGCCTGTAATCCCACGTACTTGGGAGGCTGAGGCAGGAGAATCACTTTAAACCCGGGAGGCGGAGGTTGCAGTGAGCTGAGGTTGTGCCATTGCACTCCAGCCTGGGCCACAGTAGGAGACTATGTCTCAAAAAAAAAAAAAAAAGTTATTTGTTTTATTTCTCCATTGACCTTTCTTACATTTCCAAAAGTTTTTGTTAATATGCTAATTAAAATATTTTTACTAGCTGGGAGCAGTGGCTCACACCTGTAATCCCAGCACTTAGGGAGGCAGAGGTGGACGTGGGCAGATCACAAAGTCAGGAGTTCGAGACCAGCCTGGCCAATATGGTGAAAACCCATCTCTACTAAAAGTACAAAAATTAGCTGGGTGTGGCAGCACGCACCTGTAGTCCCAGCCACTTGAGAATCTGAGGCAGGAGAATCACTTGAACCAGGGAGGCAGAGGTTGTAATGAGCCGAGTTGGCATCACTGCACTCCAGCCTGGGTGACAGAGTAAGATTCCATCTCAAAATAAGTAAGTAAAAATTTACCGTTCTTTATTATTATGGTTGATACTTTATAAATGTGTTTGGTCCCTGACATGTTTATGGTCAGTTTTGTGGTATTTTAGTCAAATTTTTAGAGTGGCACTGAGCTTTTGGGCTTTTAGGCACATGATGTTGCCGGGGCGGGGTGGGGGGTGGGGATGATAGATAATTGTTGCTTGAGTATTTGTATATAGGTAGAACATTATATAAAATTATTAAGTTTCTTGTTTCATCCCCTTTATACTACTATAGTTTAAAAGTATTTTTAATCATCAAACTATGCTGTATTTAGAATACTCTGTTATTTCTTACATTTAGACAAAATTGTTTAGCCACAATAAAATGAACACAAGGTCAGTTAGAAACAGAGTTATTATTACTCTGGAAATGTGTAACCCATTCCTTCTTTCATCTATAAGCTTCAGGTTATCCCACTTTTAAATATCTGAGGATTATGCCAACTGTTGATCAGAGGGTAAAAACAACAAATAACCACTGGAGCTGCTTTCGTCTTTCATACTAAATATTCTCCTTAAGTGTTTTTTTCTATTCAGTTACCCCTCTCTTTCCTTTATGTACATTGTACCGCTCCAGCTCCCAAATGTGTAGAAAGGAGAAACAATCCTCCTCTTTCTAAAACACATTTGTTTCACTCTTCTGAAGCAAGGGACACAAATTTGAAGGATTCAGCATACCAGTTAGCTTTCTACAGCTTGCTACCTTAGGAAACAAATTTTTGCACAAAGCAAAACATCTGTCTGGTCTCTGCCAGTATCCAGCATTTACCCCGAGGAGATGCCTCAGATGGCAGTTGTGATTTCACTCTAGAATCGGAATTCTTAGAAAAAAGAAAGTATGCAGGTCAGTGTCACGTCTTAGTTGTTGCACAGTTGTCTAAAATTATAGTGCCGTAGGTGAATTTACAGCTTTTTTGACCCTAAATGGGTTGGCAGTTGACAAAGATCCAAATGGTCTTTTTTGCTTCATATTTACTCATAAGGAACAAGGAGGGAGAATTATGGAGGCTGTTGCTATTATCCATTCTCAAGTAATACAGCTTTTTGAGTATGTTTCCTTAGCAGTCCACATATTGGCATTATTTGCTTTCAAGCCCATCAAAGTATTTTTACTGTTTGTTGTTGTTGTTGTTGAGAGACTTGCCACAATTGGTTCAACATTTATTGGCTATATGCTGTCTTTGGTGAGTACCATGTTAATCTCAAAATACTAAATAATAATTGGAAATCTGAAAAGCAACTTACAATACTATAAACAGGTATGTAACCAAATATTACCAATGGTTGAATAGATCATTTTGTTTCTGTCTCTTGGAGGAGCATATAATAATTTTCTGGAATTAAAAAATCAGTGCAGGGGGAGAAAGTGTAAATTCGGTGTGGGAATGGAAACTTGCAGTAAATTGTGTTGTTGTCCAGAGGACAAGAATACAGCAAGATTGGGATGTGAGCCTGCATGAAACATCTCATCACACAGACAAAGCAAATGCAATTTGATTTATATTTTATGTGGCAATTAGAGCCAAATTAAATGAAAAAGTATATTCTTAAAATATCCAAAATATACTTCATATTTAAGTCTTTTCGGCTATAAAGACAAAGTAAATGGTGTTTCTTCAAGCTGTTGATGGTGAATATAGAGCCAGAAAAGAAATAAGCATAGTATAAAATCTCACTGTGGTTGGTGCATTGTGTCTTTTTCACCCTGGAGTGTTGAGTGGCTCTCAGTGTCAGGCATATATTAGGGAGTTAATTAATGCTGATTAGATTAATTTGCCCTGATTCTTTAAAGAAGGAATCAAGCATCTTCATTAGTCATGCGAGTGTGTGTGTGTCTGTGTATGTGGGTGTAGTGCATAACATAGTGTTAGACTATGCGTAGAAAATTTACTGGTTATAAGATATGATGTTTATGTAATTCCCTATGAAATGGAACTGAGAAAAACAGCACAATAAAGGTTAATAAAAGTGTAATAATTAAGAACTAACCAATGAATGATGAATTGGTGTTCTCATATTAATTTTCTGACTCAATGACTATGTTTAGTCATGTTGCCTAATACCATGTTGAGTAACAGGTATATCTCAAAATGTATAGTGCTCAACCAACCATTAGGAGAAATAGAAGTTTATTTCTCATTGACATAAAGTCCCAAACAGGTTTTCTGACCAATAGCTAGCTGGCTGATTAGTAATTCAAGGACCCAGGCTAATTTCATTTTATGATTCTACCATCTTTCATGTATGGCTTCCATTGTATTTATGTGCATTAAACCTACTGAAGGCAAAGAAAGAGCAGGGAATTTGTGCTTTGGAAGCTCTCATGGGCCAGGCCTGGAAGAGATGCATGTATTTTTGCCTACATCCGGTTAGATAGAACTGAGGCATAGGTCATCACCTAACTGCAAACAACTAAGAATGTAGTCCTGCTGTGTGCTCCAATAGCTATAATCAGCTGCAACTCAGTCTTCTTAAATCATGATTTATTTTCATTTTTTAATAAAATGACATCAGTATAATAATTATACTCTGATCTAGGATGATTATTAAGAGAACTGATGGCCCTTTAAAAAAATCAGGCTTATACAAATGCTTGAGTACAAAATTCTTAAGTTTAAGTTCTAAGTTTATAAAAGAACACTGAGCTTCGATACCTTGATCATGACAACTTTCTCAAATGCCAAGGAGGGAACCTTTGAATCCAAATATTTTCTCTGTATGAAAGGCCCACCCACAAAAACATTCATTTGCAGAAGGAAATGATTTATTGCTCTCTGTGAGTGAGTGCCAAAAAAAGTTTTCTCCTGGAATATCGTGCCAGTATTTCCATATAAACACAATTTTACCATATTCTGAGATGTGGAAATTTATTTTTCATACAGTTTATAGGTTTTGAGATGTAAAGAGTCCCCATAAAGTCATTTTGCAGTTTGAAAACTTTAAAATATTTAACTTTTATAGCTCAAAAATTCGTGTTGTAGAAATGAAACAATACCTAGAGACTGAAGCCTTTTTCTTCCAGGTTATGTGCTCTGCTTGCCAGAAGACATTGTTTTATATTCTTATTTATTAAATAAGCACTTATTGAGCATTAACTATGTGGTATGTGAGTAATTCACCTAGTCCTTAGTGCTCCAGGATTTAAAGTCGGGGAGAGAAGCTTCATACTCTTACAGAAGACGCAGTGAAGGAGGAACATCCTAGTACATTTTAAGAGACTTTGTGAAGTTTTTTTTTATTCTTCCCACTATCTTTCATGTAACTTTTTGAAGTTTTAAGAGAAAATATATCTACTTGGCCTTGAAAAACCAATAGGTATTTGCCTGGAATGGAAAGGGGTTAGAATATTCAAGGCAAAACAGCATGAGCACAGTAGTGAAAGCTTCAAAAGCTCATGATGTGATTGGGATGCTGGAATTCAGGAAAGCTAGAAATTTTGTGATTTATGGAGGAATTGTGGGATGTGCACTTGTCCCAGCTGATCAGATTGGTTTCACAGACCATACTGAGACCCTTTTGCTTTTTTTCTGTAGGGACTGGGAAGCTATGCAGGGTTTTCTGTCTTCTTATATCAATGAGATAATCAGATCTCTAATTTTAGAAAGTTAACCCTGTTAGCTCTGCAAATGATGTGTAAATGTTGAAAAGACTAGAGACAGAGGAGAGAGGATGAGGGCAGTTCCTGGGAGAGGGAGCGTGGAATGGACAGGAGAAAGAGTTCACTTGTGGAATTGCTAGAATTTGGGGGTTGGCTTTTGAAAGTGATTTTTTTTTGGTTATTAGAAATGGAAAGGATAACAGCATATACAGTTGGGTAGCATATTGGACCCAAACTTTAACAAATGTATTTTAAATATAGTTTATAGACTGCATCATGTACCAAATCCAGGACAACATATAAAAGTTAAAATACACACAGAATTAAGACAATCTTTATTTTCTTATTGTGACAACATAATGTGTTTGATAGTTTAAGCTTTTGTTCCCTGGCTTCATCTCCCATAGGGATTTTAACCATTGTTCTAACTGTATTAACCAATTAGCTTATTAAACAAATATTTACAGAGCACCTCAATGTTCTCAGACATGATCTAGGTCATGAGGACAAATTATAATACCAGTGCCCACATGGAGTTTATGTTTAATTAAGGGAAACAGAAAATGTCTCAAATAAGAAAATATATACAGTGGCAGGTGGTGATAAAACAGCTTTGGAGAGAAAAAAACAACAACAACGAGTGAAGGACATGTGGGTTCTGCTGTTTTAAAGATGGTGATCAAGAAGGGCCACTCAGAGAAAGTAATGCCATGAGAGGTCTGAAGGCAGTGAGGAAACCAGCTGTGTGGATTCCTAGGGGAAGGAAGTAGAGGAACAACAGGTGCCAGGACTGAAGTGCATATCTGCCTGGCCTGATGTGTGAGGAGCAGCAGGAATGGTGGTGGGGAGCCTGGAAAGAGATGAGGTCTGAGATGGAGATGGAGGGCATATCACTGGAATCATGCAGGCTGTTGTCAGATCGATCTTGGCATTTTCTCTGAATTAAACAAGATGAAGAGTAGAGTAGAAATGTGATACCATCTAAGTGTGTCATCATCTAAGTTGTAAAAGAATAGCATCAGCCGCTATGTTGAGAGTAGACTGCAGTGGTCCCAGGTGAGAGGCAGTGAAAAGGCTATCTCAGTAGTGTAGTTGAGAGAGATGGTGGCTTAGACTGGGCTGATAGTGGTGGAGGTGGTGAGAAGTGGTCAGATTTGGACTGTATGTCCTGATGGATGGGTAGGTCTGTGGCATGAGAAAGAGGAGTCAGATCTTGACACCAACATTTTTGGTCTGTGCAACTGGAAGAATGGAACTAGCAATGTCAAAGCAAGGGAAAACAAAAATAGGAGGTGAAAATATCAGGAGTTAGTTTTGAGCATCCCAAGTTGCTATGCCTGTGGGAGGTGCAGGTGGGAATGACAAGTAGGCAGCTCTATATACAAGTCTGAATCAGGTCAGGGTTGAAGTTTGAATTTGTTGTGATTACATTAGAAAAAATTAGGATTAATTTAAAACTGATTGCAAATGAATCACATATGGTCTGTTCAGAATTAAATACTTTGAAAGATCATAGCATTTTAGCAAGAATAAAGATGTTAAAATGACAAGAAAAAAATAGTTTTTATAAAAATGTATTTCTCTATGACCACTTTGTTTTATTCATATTATCTCAAAATTATTTTTAATAAATTCTCATTTTTATAAATTCAGAACTTGGAAAGGAAAACTTAAAGGATGCTTTAACTTCAGGCTCAGAAAGGTTTCCTGAGTGCATGACATGATATTCTCAGATATAAACATTATGCTTATTAATTGTTCGCCTGTCCTCCTCCTGCTATTCAGTAATAAGTTTCTGACAGGGTCATGCAGTGAATGCCAAAGAGCAGAATTGCGTGTTACAGCGGGGTTGTTACAGGTTGTTACAGCGGGGTTGTTACAGGTTGTTACAGCGGGGTTGTTACAGGTGTTACAGCAGGGTTGTTACACGTGTTACAGCGGGGTTGTTACAGGTTGTTACAGCGGGGTTGTTACAGGTTGTTACAGCGGGGTTGTTACAGGTTGTTACAGCGGGGTTGTTACAGGTTGTTACAGCGGGGTTGTTACAGGTGTTACAGCGGGGTTGTTACAGGTTGTTACAGCGGGGTTGTTACAGGTTGTTACAGCGGGGTTACAGGTTGTTACAGCGGGGTTGTTACAGGTGTTACAGCGGGGTTGTTACAGGTTGTTACAGCGGGGTTGTTACAGGTTGTTACAGCGGGGTTGTTACAGGTGTTACAGCGGGGTTGTTACAGGTTGTTACAGCGGGGTTACAGGTTGTTACAGCGGGGTTGTTACAGGTGTTACAGCGGGGTTGTTACAGGTTGTTACAGCGGGGTTGTTACAGGTTGTTACAGCAGGGTTGTTACAGGTGTTACAGCGGGGTTGTTACAGGTTGTTACAGCGGGGTTGTTACAGGTGTTACAGCGGGGTTGTTACAGGTTGTTACAGCGGGGTTGTTACAGGTTGTTACAGCGGGGTTGTTACAGGTTGTTACAGCGGGGTTGTTACAAGTGTTAGAGGGGTTGTTACAGGTTGTTACAGCGGGGTTGTTACAGGTTGTTACAGCGGGGTTGTTACAGGTGTTACAGCGGGGTTGTTACAGGTTGTTACAGTGGGGTTGTTACAGCGGGGTTGTTACAGGTGGTTACAGTGGGGTTGTTACAGGTTGTTACAGCGGGGTTGTTACAGGTTGTTACAGCGGGGTTGTTACAGGTGTTACAGCGGGGTTGTTACAGGTTGTTACAGCGGGGTTGTTACAGGTGTTACAGTGGGGTTGTTACAGGTGTTACAGCGGGGTTGTTACAGGTTGTTACAGCGGGGTTGTTACAGGTTGTTAACAGCGGGGTTGTTACAGGTTGTTACAGCGGGGTTGTTACAGGTGTTACAGCGGGGTTGTTACAGGTTGTTACAGCGGGGTTGTTACAGGTTGTTACAGCGGGGTTGTTACAGGTGTTACAGCGGGGTTGTTACAGGTTGTTACAGCGGGGTTGTTACAGGTTGTTACAGCGGGGTTGTTACAGGTTGTTACAGCGGGGTTGTTACAGGTGTTACAGCGGGGTTGTTACAGGTTGTTACAGGTTGTTACAGCGGGGTTGTTACAGGTGGTTACAGCGGGGTTGTTACAGGTTGTTACAGCGGGGTTGTTACAGGTTGTTACAGCGGGGTTGTTACAGGTTGTTACAGCGGGGTTACAGCGGGGTTGTTACAGCGGGGTTGTTACAGCGGGGTTGTTACAGGTGTTTACAGCGGGGTTGTTAAGGTGTTTACAGCGGGGTTGTTACAGGTGTTTACAGCGGGGTTGTTACAGGTGTTTACAGCGGGGTTGTTACAGGTTGTTACAGCGGGGTTGTTACAGGTTGTTACAGCGGGGTTGTTACAGGTGTTACAGCGGGGTTGTTACAGGTTGTTACAGCGGGGATTGAGGAACATGTCCTGGTTCTGCAGTCATTAGCTGACTGAATTTAGACACATTACTTACCATTCTTGTGCCTCATTTTCCTTACTAGTAAACTAGAGATAATATAAGTATTATAATACAATACCCTTATTTAATTGTTGTGAGAATTAAATAAGTTAATGCATATAAAGTGCTGAAAACAGTGCTGGACACATAGTGAATGCATAGATGTTAGTATATTTTTATCTGCCATTAAATGTTTGCTGTATGTTCAAAACATTACTGAGTACTTTGTATATATTATTGTACTGTATAATTTCAAACTATATTTTCTGCATAGGATATATTTGCTACACAAAATAACAGTATTAATATAAAACTAAATTTAAAAAATGTATTCTTTTTTTCTTTTTTGAGATGGCGTTTTGCTCTTGTTATCAAGGCTGGAGTGCAGTGGTGTGATCTCAGCTCACTGCAACCTCCGCCTCCTGGGTGTGAGCAATTCTCCTGTCTTAGCCTTCCTTCCTAATAACTGGGATTACAGGCACCTACCACCACATCCGGATAATTTTTTGTATTTTTAGTAGAGATTGGGTTTCACCATGTTGGCCAGGATAGTCTCGATCTCCTGACCTCATGATCTGCCTGCCTCAGCCTCCCAAAGTGTTGGGATTACAGACTTGAGCCACTGTGCCTAGCCTTATTTCTTTCATAGTCCTTAGACCTGTTCACTGGCATATTGTGTCTTTTTGTCATTTTTCCATGTTGTAATATAGTCATGATTATACATTTTAATGTAACAAAAATTTCTTGGTTATATTCTTGTTGATGGATATTTAGACTGTTACTAACAGTGTTTTTATATACTAGTATGAATTATGTATTTTCCAGGAAATAACTTTCCTTTAATTTTAATTAAAGGAAATTTCCTTTAATTCTTTTATTTCTTGAAGTTAAAGCCCCAAAAGTGGAATTCCTAGGGAATGGGTGTGCTTTTTGTTCTGGAAACATTTTACTAAATTTTGTTCACAGTGTGCCACATACGTTTCTATTGAGTGATGTGCAGTCAGTATTGGTAATATTGTTTTTTTATTTTGGTAATTTGAGTAGACATTGTGATAAAGAACATGGTGCTGGAATTAAACTGACTGGATTCAGATTCTAGAATCAGAATCACGTGGCTAGATATGTTAGCTTGGGAAAGTTAATTTTACCTAGTCTAAACATTGGATTCCTGGTCGGGAAAGTGTGAATAATACCACAGCCTATGTATGTGGTTATTCTAAGGAATAAATAAGATGGTACATATAAAAATGGCGCAGCATCTGATTACTATTGCACCCAATTTTTCTCTTTCTGCACTTTTGGCAACTAGTGTGATCAGTTTATCAAGTTTGATGCTTGTTCACATTATTATTACTTTTGTGTGAATTGTCATTTCAGATATCTTTGTGTGTGTGTGTGTGTGTGTGTGTGTATGTATGTGTGTGTGTGTGTGTATATATATATATATATATATATATATATATATATATATATATATATATATATATATATGTTTTTGAGATGGAGTCTTGCTCTGTCGTCAGGCTGGAGTGCAGTAGCATAGTCTTGGCTCACTGTAGCCTCTGCCCCCCACGTTCAAGCGATTCTCCTGTCTCAGCCTCCCGAGTAGCTGGGACTACAGGCACATGCCACCACACCCAGCTAATTTTTGTATTTTTAGTAGAGACGGGGTCTCACCATGTTGGCCAGGATGGTTTTGATCTCCTGACCTCATGATATGCTCACCTCAGCCTCCCAGAGTGCTGGGATTACAGGCATGAGCCACCGTGCCCGGCCAGATATCTTATATTTTATACTAAAAAATGAGTATGTTTTTATATTTTAGTCCATGTGATGTTGACATTTTATCTGTTATCCTGGCTTTGTGTATTTTCCCTGGTTTGTTGTTTTCTCTTTCTTTTATTTTTATTTTAAAAGTATATGATTCATTGCAGTCCCTTTTCATATACCTGAAAATGGTTCTGTTTTATGCTAGCATTTTTTTGTTTTTTAAGACTGAGTCTCTTTTGCCTAGGCTGGAGTACAGTGGCATGATCTCGGCTCGCTGCAACCTCCACCTCCTGGGTTCAAGTGATTGTCCTGCCTTAGCCTCCTGAGTAGCTGGGACTACGGGTGTGCACTACCACATGCAGCTATTTTTTTTTTTTTTTTTGTATTTTTAGTAGAGATGGGGTTTCACCATGTTGGGCAGACTGGTCTCGAACTCCTGATCTCATGATCATCTGCCTGGGCTTCCCAAAGTGCTAGGTGTACCGGCCTGAGCCACTGCACCTGGTCTTATGCTTGTTTATATGATTTAAACTGTTTTAATGTAACTCTTCACTCTGTAATTGGGTGCAAAACGTGAAGTATTGATCTAAATTAATATTTCTAAATTATTGACCATTTTTCACTTTGACATTGTTTTTCTTTTTTTCTTTTTTTTTTAATTTTTTATTGGATTATAGGTGTTGGGGTACATGAGCAGAGCATGCAAGACAGTTGCGTAGGTACACACATGGCAGTGTGCTTTGCTTTTCTTCTCCCCTTCACCCACATTTGGCATTTCTCCCCAGGCTATCCCTCCCCACCTCCCCCTCCCACTGGCCCTCCCCTTTTCCCCCCAATAGACCCCAGTGTTTAGTACTCCCCTTTCTGTGTCCATGTGTTCTCATTTTTCATCACCCCCCTATGAGTGAGAATATGCGGTGTTTCATTTTCTGTTCTTGTGTCAGTTTGCTGAGGATGATGTTTTCCAGATTCATCCATGTCCCTACAAACGACACGAACTCATCATTTCTGATTGCTGCATAATATTCCATGGTGTATATGTGCCACATTTTTCCAATCCAGTCTATTATCAATGGGCATTTGGGTTGATTCCAGGTCTTTGCTATTGTAAACAGTGCTGCAATGAACATTCGTGTACATGTGTCCTTATAGTAGAACGATTTATAGTCTTTTGGATATATACCCAGTAATGGGATTGCTGGGTCAAATGGAATTTCTATTTCTAAGGCCTTGAGGAATCGCCACACTGTCTTCCACAATGGTTGAACTAATTTACACTCCCACCAACAGTGTAAAAGTGTTCCTTTTTCTCCACATCCTCTCCAGCATCTGTTGTCTCCAGATTTTTTAATGATCGCCATTCTAACTGGCGTGAGATGGTATCTCAATGTGGTTTTGATTTGCATCTCTCTGATGACCAGTGACGATGAGCATTTTTTCATATGATTGTTGGCCTCATATATGTCTTCTTTCGTGAAGTATCTGTTCATATCCTTTGCCCACTTTTGAATGGGCTTGTTTGTTTTTTTCCTGTAAATCTGCTTGAGTTGTTTGTAAATTCTGGATATCAGCCCTTTGTCAGATGGGTAGACTGCGAAAATTTTTTCCCATTCTGTTGGTTGCCGATCCACTCTAGTGACTGTATCTTTTGCCGTGCAGAAGCTGTGGAGTTTCATTAGGTCCCATTTGTCTATTTTGGCTTTTGTTGCCAATGCTCTTGGTGTTTTGTTCATGAAGTCCTTGCCTACTCCTATGTCCTGGATAGTTTTGCCTAGATTTCCTTCTAGGGTTTTTATGGTGCCAGGTCTTATGTTTAAGTCTTTAATCCATCTGGAGTTAATTTTAGTGTAAGGTGTCAGGAAGGGGTCCAGTTTCTGCTTTCTGCACATGGCTAGCCAGTTTTCCCAACACCATTTGTTAAACATGGAATCCTTGCCCCATTGCTTGTTTTTGTCAGGTTTATCAAAGATTGTATAGTTGTATGTATGTTGTGTTGCCTCCGGTGCCTCTGTTTTGTTCCATTGGTCTATATCTCTGTTTTGGTACCAGTACCATGCTGTTTTGATTACTGTAGCCTTGTAGTATAGTTTGAAATCCGGTAGTGTGATGCCCCCCGCTGTGTTCTTTTTGCTTAGAATTGACTTGGCTATGCGGGCTCTCTTTTGGTTCCATATGAAGTTCATGGTGGTTTTTTCCAGTTCTGTGAAGAAAGTCAATGGTAGCTTGATGGGGATAGCGTTGATTCTGTAAATTACTTTGGGCAGTATAGCCATTTTCACGATATTAATTCTTCCTAACCATGAACATGGAATGTTTCTCCATCTGTTTGTGTCCTCTCTGATTTCGTTGAGCAGTGGTTTGTAGTTCTCCTTGAAGAGGTCCCTTACGTTCCTTGTGAGTTGTATTCCAAGGTATTTTATTCTCTTTGTAGCAATTGCGAATGGCAGTTCGCTCTTGATTTGGCTTTCTTTAAGTCTGTTATTGGTGTAGACGAATGCTTGTGATTTTTGCACATTGATTTTATATCCTGAGACTTTGCTGAAGTTGTTTATCAGTTTCAGGAGTTTTTGGGCTGAGGCGATGGGGTCTTCTAGGTATACTATCATGTCGTCTGCAAATAGAGACAATTTGGCTTCCACCTTTCCTATTTGAATACACTTTATTTCTTTTTCTTGCCTGATTGCTCTGGCTAGAACTTCCAGTACTATATTGAATAGGAGTGGTGAGAGAGGGCATCCTTGTCTAGTACCAGATTTCAAAGGGAATGCTTCCAGTTTTTGCCCATTCAGTATGATATTGGCTGTTGGTTTGTCATAAATAGCTTTTATTACTTTGAGATACGTTCCATCGATACCGAGTTTATTGAGGGTTTTTAGCATAAAGGGCTGTTGAATTTTGTCAAATGCCTTCTCTGCGTCAATTGAGATAATCATGTGGTTTTTGTTTTTGGTTCTGTTTATGTGGTGAATTACGTTGATAGACTTGCGTATGTTGAACCAGCCTTGCATCCCTGGGATGAATCCTACTTGATCATGATGAATAAGTTTTTTGATTTGCTGTTGCAATCGGCTTGCCAATATTTTATTGAAGATTTTTGCATCTATGTTCATCATGGATATTGGCCTGAAGTTTTCTTTTCTCGTTGGGTCTCTGCCGGGTTTTGGTATCAGGATGATGTTGGTCTCATAAAATGATTTGGGAAGGATTCCCTCTTTTTGGATTGTTTGAAATAGTTTTAGAAGGAATGGTACCAGCTCCTCCTTGTGTGTCTGGTAGAATTCGGCTGTGAACCCGTCTGGACCTGGGCTTTTTTTGTGAGGTAGGCTCTTAATTGCTGCCTCGACTTCAGACCTTGTTATTGTTCTATTCATAGTTTCAGCTTCCTCCTGGTTTAGGCTTGGGAGGACGCAGGAGTCCAGGAATTTATCCATTTCTTCCAGGTTTACTAGTTTATGTGCATAGAGTTGTTTGTAATATTCTCTGATGATGGTTTGAATTTCTGTGGAATCTGTGGTGATTTCCCCTTTATCATTTTTTATTGCATCTATTTGGTTGTTCTCTCTTTTATTTTTAATCAATCTGGCTAGTGGTCTATTTTGTTGATCTTTTCAAAAAATCAGCTCTTGGATTTATTGATTTTTTGAAGGGTTTTTCGTGTCTCAATCTCCTTCAGCTCAGCTCTGATCTTAGTAATTTCTTGTCTTCTGCTGGGTTTTGAGTTTTTTTGATCTTGCTCCTCTAGTTCTTTCAATTTTGACGATAGGGTGTCAATTTTGGATCTCTCCATTCTCCTCATATGGGCACTTATTGCTATATACTTTCCTCTAGAGACTGCTTTAAATGTGTCCCAGAGGTTCTGGCACGTTGTGTCTTCATTCTCATTGGTTTCGAAGAACTTCTTTATTTCTGCCTTCATTTTGTTGTTTACCCAGTCAACATTCAAGAGCCAGTTGTTCAGTTTCCATGAAGCTGTGCGGTTCTGGGTCGGTTTCTGAATTCTGAGTTCTAACTTGATTGCACTATGGTCTGAGAGGCTGTTTGTTATGATTTCAGTTGTTTTGCATTTGTTGAGCAGTGCTTTACTTCCAATTATGTGGTCAATTTTAGAGTAGGTGTGATGTGGTGCTGAGAAGAATGTGTATTCTGTGGATTTGGGGTGGAGAGTTCTGTAAATGTCCACCAGGTTTGCTTGCTCCAGGTCTGAGTTCAAGCCCTGGGTATCCTTGTTGATTTTCTGTCTGGTTGATCTGTCTAGTATTGACAGTGGAGTGTTAAAGTCTCCCACTATTATTGTGTGGGAGTCTAAGTCCTTCTGTAAGTCATTAAGAACTTGCCTTATATATCTGGGTGCTCCTGTGTTGGGTCCATATATGTTTAGGATCGTTAGCTCTTCTTGTTGTATTGATCCTTTTACCATTATGTAATGGCCTTCTTTGTCTCTTTTCATCTTTGTTGCTTTAAAGTCTATTTTATCAGAGATGAGAATTGCAACTCCTGCTTTTTTTTGCTTTCCATTAGCTTGGTAAATCTTCCTCCATCCCTTTATTTTGAGCCTTTGTGTATCCTTGCATGTGAGATGGGTTTCCTGGATACAGCACACTGATGGGTTTTGGATTTGTATCCAATTTGCCAGTCTGTGTCTTTTGATTGGTGCATTTAGTCCATTTACATTTAGGGTTAATATTGTTATGTGTGAATTTGATACTGCCATTTTGATTCTAAGTGGCTGTTTTGCCTGTTAGTTGTTGTAGATTCTTCATTATGTTGAAGCTCTTTAGCATTCAGTGTGATTTTGGAATGGCTGGTACTGATTGATCCTTTCTATGTGTAGTGCCTCTTTTAGGAGCTCTTGTAAAGCAGGCCTGGTGGTGACAAAATCTCTGAGTACTTGCTTGTTCGCAAAGGATTTTATTTTTCCTTCACTTCTGAAGCTCAGTTTGGCTGGATATGAAATTCTGGGTTGAAAGTTCTTTTCTTTAAGAATGTTGAATATTGGCCCCCACTCTCTTCTGGCTTGTAGTGTTTCTGCCGAGAGATCTGCTGTGAGTCTGATGGGCTTCCCTTTGTGGGTGACCCGACCTTTCTCTCTGGCTGCCCTTAGTATTCTCTCCTTTATTTCAACCCTGTTGAATCTGACGATTATGTGCCTTGGGGTTGCTCTTCTTGCGGAATATCTTTGTGGTGTTCTCTGTATTTCCTGCAATTGAGTGTTGGCTTGTCTTGCTAGGTGGCGGAAATTTTCCTGGATGATGTCCTGAAGAGTATTTTCCAGCTGGGATTCATTCTCTTCGTCCCCTTCTGGTACACCTATCAAACGTAGGTTAGGTCTTTTCACATAGTCCCACATTTCTTGGAGACTTTGTTCATTCCTTTTTGTGCTTTTTTCTCTGATCTTGGTTTCTCGTTTTATTTCATTGAGTTGGTCTTCGACTTCAGATATTCTTTCCTCTGCTTGGTCAATTCGGCTATTGAAACTTGCGTTTGCTTCGCGAAGTTCTCGTATTGTGTTTTTCAGCTCCTTTAATTCATTCATCTTCCTCTCTAAGGTATCCATTCTTGTTATCATTTCCTTGAATCTTTTTTCAAATCTTTTTTCAAGGTTCTTAGTTTCTTTGCATTGATTTAATACATGATCTTTTAGCTCACAAAAGTTTCTCATTATCCATCTTCTGAAGTCTAATTCCGTCATTTCGTCACAGTCATTCTCCGTCCAGCTTTGTTCCCTTGCTGGTGAGGAGTCTTGGTCCTTTCTAGGAGGCGATGTGTTCTGGTTTCGGGTGTTTTCCTCCTTTTTGCGCTGGTTTCTTCCCATCTTTGTGGATTTGTCCGCTGGTCGTCTGCGTAGTTGCTGACTTTTCGTTTGGGTCTCTGAGTGGACACCCAGAATGTTGATGATGAAGTATTTCTGTTGCTTGGTTTTCCTTCTACCAGTCTAGCCCCTTCGCTGTACGACTGTTGAGGTCCGCTCCAGACCCTGCTTGTCTGGGGTGCACCTCTAGTAGCCGTGGCACAGCGAGGGATGCTACCAGTTTCTTTTTCTGCTCTCTTTGTCCCAGGATGATGCCTGCCTAATGACAGTCTTTTGGATATAGAGGGGTCAGGGAGCTGCTTGAGGAGACAGTTTGTACTTTATAAGGGTTTAATTGCTGAGCTGTGCACTCTGTTGTTCATTCAGGGCTGTTAGGCTGCTATGTTTGATTCTGCTGCAACACAGCTCATTAAGCAACCCTTTTTTTTTTCCTCAAATGCTCTGTGTTGAGGGGTTTGGGCTTTATTTTTGGATGTCCGATCAGGTGTCCTGCCCAGCTCGAAGGCAGACTAGCCACTGTTTGGCTGCCGAGGCTCCGCCCAGCTGTTGTGTGATTCGCGCTGTTCCTGGCGGCTCTGCTGTGGTCTCCGCCACGCCCTGCGGCGGAGTCTCTTCGTTGTAGCGTGTTGCCTCAGCAACGGCAGGCTGCGTCAGCAGTGGGCGTGTATCTCAGTAGGGACGGGTTGCCTCGGCAACGGCTGGCTGCGTCAGCAGTGGGCATGTATCTCAGTTGGGGCGGGTTGCCTCGGCAACGGCTGGCTGCCTCAGCAGTGGGCGTGTATATCAGTTGGGGCAGGTTGCCTCCGTAGTGGTGGACGCCCCTCCCCCACAGAGCGTCTCGGACCGTCTGCCCGGGATAATTTGAAATCGCGGTTTTGTTCGTCCCACTGGGTATCCCAAACGATCTGTCCCTGCAATTCCATGGGCTGGGCTACTGTGCAAGTCTCCTTCAGTCTCAAGTCCAGCCCTCTCAAGTCTCAGGTTGCCGGTTCAACAAGGCACCCGGACAAGCGCGCCCTGTGGGGATTGCTGGGTAGGGCCGGCCGCCGCCGCCCCGGCTGCCGGCTTCACCAGGCAGACCTACTGCCTGGCGTCCCGTGTCTTTTTATACTTGGGAGTTTCCCCGTTCTGTGGGCAACAAAGATCAGTCTGGAAATGCAGCACTGACTCACCGTTTGCGAATTCAACGCGGGCTCCAATCCTGGGTTGTTCTCACAGCGCCATCTTGAGTCCCCTCCCCCGACATTGTTTTTCAATAGCTAAGACTATTTTTTATGGAAATAAATACAAAATGAATATATGCAATGCTTAATTTAAAAAATTCTAGCTGTTGCGTTGTTTACTACTTGTTTTATCTTCTAAAATGTGAATTTGACAGAAGCTACGGTAATGTAACTTAGAAGGCAGTACTATGAAAGAAAACAAAATGGTCCAGGCTCATACAGTTCTTACTCTTAAAGCCTTATTTGGGAAAGAAAGGCACAAGTATCTTTCCTGTCTGTGTAAAGATTAATAATGCTATGATCTGAATATGTCCCCCAAAATTAATGTGTTGAAACTCAATTGCCAATGTGATTATATTAAGATGTGGGGCCTTTAGGAGGTGATTAAGTCAGGAGGGCAGAATCCTCATGAATGGGGTTAGGGCCCTTAGAAAAGGACTGGAGAGATTTGATTCACTTTCTTCTGATCTTCTGCCACGTGCAGACACATCATTCCTCCCCTCCAGAGGATGCAGAAACAAGGCCCCATCTTGAAGCCGAGAGCAGCTCTCATCAGCTCTTGACCCTGCCAGTTCCTTGATCTTAGGCTTTCTTGCCTCCAGAACTGTGAGAAATACATTTACACAGCTGCAGGTATCTTGTTATAGCAGTATACATGGACTAAGGCCAATAGTAATTTCATACCCAAGAAGTCCTTTGAGATTTCTTGGCTAGTATAGAAGACAAGTTTAATTCTGAGAAGACTATGTGACAAAAATCTCTAGAAAATTTGTTTTGGGGAACTGAACTTTTAAAGAATATGTTGTACCAGTTTTCTTTTATAGTTTCCAAAATTTTGACATTCCCTCCTTTGATTAGTTCAAATTCTGCCTCTGCTCTTTTCTAGGTCTGTGGCCTTTGGCATATTAGCCTTAGAGCCTCCTTTTTTTTATTTCCTTGGTCTGTGAAATGGGAATTTTCCTAATGTCTCCCTGGTAGGCAGGACTGATAATTAGCCATATGCTTCTGTTGCATTCAGCGGGTGTCATTGATGGGTTGGTGCCTGTGTCCAATTGGTTGCTAAGTATATTTAAAATTTTTGCTGCTCCCAGGATAACTGTGAGGACAAGAGAGAGTGTCTGCTCTATGCTCCAGGGTCAGGGTGTGGGGAGGGGCGGTGGGTGCCCTAAAAAAAGGAATCAGGGTCTTTGGAGAAAGAGAACCTTTTCTGATGACACCACCCTTTTCTCTTTTTCCAGCTACTTTCATGGGAGTTTCTTATTCTGATGGAATGTTTCATGTGCCTCAAACCCATGTTGAGGTGGCAAAACCCAGAAACCATCACTCTAAGGAGGTGGTTCTTATCTAGTGCTTTGAAGTAGGATAACCTGGGGAGCCTTCAAAATTAAATCAGTTAAATCAGAAAGTCTGAAGGTGGTGTCAAGGCATTAGTTTTTCAGAAGCTGTGCAGAGGATTCTGCTGTTAACCAAGGTTTCAGGGCCAGTGTTCTGGATTATTTTTTCAGCAATAAAAGCAGCACTGTTCTTTGTATTCTGTCTTTTTTATTACTTTATTAGGACTTCTTTATACAAGCCTCTGTGGTAAATACACAGTATCTTTGTCTTGTGCTTTTAGTTGTATTTTTATTATTTTAGTTTAGTATTATAGGATGTTATTTATTCAACAAATAATTCTTAGTATTTGCATACTGCTAACTTTTGTGTCGGGGCTCTTCTGAGTATCTTGTATATCTAATTCATTTAAGTTTAATGACAACTATTTAGAATAGGTACTGTATCATCCCATTTTATACAGAAGGAAGGTGAGGTACAAAGAGGCTAAGTATCTTGATGAGGGTTACACAACTGGTTTGAGGCAGAGCTAGATCTTGCTGATATAGTTTTAGCTCTTATCTTCTATGTTATACTATCTCTATACAAGCTCCTACTATGTGCCAGAGACTATTCTAGATGCTTAGATTAAAGCAATGAACAAAACAGCCAGAAATCCTACTCTTGTGTAGCATATAGTCTGGTAGAAATTCTGCAGATTTTATTTTAAAATGCTCCTGAATTGTAGTCAAGATTTAGTATCTCAGCAAATGTTCTACTGTGAAGCAATTTCCTCATCCCATGTAATTACTTATAATTGTGCATGATTGAACCTGTTTAGTTATCCTTACTTGAAAAAATGTTTTATTAGTCTAGACTGATTTTGCGGGGGATGAGATGAATTAGTGGACTTACAGAAAAGAATCTCAAGCCTGTTTAATTTTTTCTTATAGTGTAGGTGTAGTGGCTCATGCCTGTAGTCTCGGCATTTTGGGAGGCCAAGGTGGGAGGATTGCTTGAGCCTTGGAGTCTGAGACCAGCCTGGGCAATATGGCCGGACCCCATCTCTAGAAAAAAAAATTAAAAATTAACTGGTTGTGTTCATTTGCACATGTGGTCCCAGCTACTCAGGAGACTGAGGTGGGAGGATCACTTATGCCCAAGAAATCTAGGCTGCAGTGAGCCAGGTTTGTGCCACTGTACTCCAGCCAGGGTGAGTGTGAGACCCTGTCTCAAAAAAAAAAAAATTTTTTTTTTTTCTCTTATAGGTTTAGCTTTGGGTCAGAGCATACAGATTTATAATTAGAACTTTCTCAGTCCTTTCAAAGTGAATATCTTTCTCCCTCATTTTTTCTAAAGTCAGAAAGATCCAAGTTTTTGGGTTTTATTAACTCTTGCCACTACAATTTCTCTTTGTGGCATCCCATTCTCTCAAACTGCTGTTACACCATTTAAGCAGCTAATGAAGGGAACTAATTTCAGCTAAAACATTACTGTCTGGTAATAGTTTAAGGAGCGGCCTTTTCTGATATCCGGTGCATTTTCACAGGAGTTTTGATGGGAGTGCCCAGGAAGGAGCTGCATGGGAATTCCAGACACTGTGGCATAGCCAATGGAAGTGTTTTTTAGCCCAGGGTTCTTTCATCAGCCCTCTAGTCACACCACTTAAACAGCGGCTTACTCTGTGTGTGTGTAAACAAGTTCTTCTCCCTTCTCCCCGAGGACCTGGATTTGAGACCCTTATCCAGTCCTTCACAAATATAGCATTGGTTGTGACCTTGTACTCTAATTTGAACACTCCTGAGATTTTCAAATACATGCTGACAGGGATTTTGTGAGAATATGTAGGTATCTGCTTAATGGTAAGAAATGAACCTTGTAACAAGGAGCTCACCCACTAGTGTACATTTGGGCACAGTTGGTAGTACCTTAATAGTGGAACAAAATTCACCTAATGAAATATTTTTTTGAAATGTTGGCTTGAAAACATTTAATTCAGTTGTAGTTACAGGAGGGTCTTCCTGCCAAAATGAACAGCTCCTAAAACAGTCTGTCATCCTGAGAATTCTCCCCTGCTTTTTCTCCTTAGCCCTATCCAGCTTGCATCATAATTAGTGAGTAGCTGAATGAATTGAATTTGCCTGGATTTATTATCTCAACAAAACTAAGATTCTTGAAGCCTGGGCATGCATAATGTTCAGTGTATTATTCCTGTACCTCACACAGTGAGGCCCATCAGGACCCTCATTATGTACCTGTGGAAGGGAAAAAAGAATTTTCTAGGGTGCCAGACCTTGAATGTATGGAGCAGAAATTTTAACTCGGATTGTCCAATGCCAAAGTTGATGGTATATCTTCCCCTCCAGAATCAATTATTATTACATGAACTAAAAAGCCATTGGCATAAAAGCCACCCACAAAAAACATTTATTTCTTTGGATAACCTTACACAGCTCAAGATTACTGAGCAATTTGCCAGTGGAAGTAACCGGATTGCTTGTCTGTCCTCCCAGTGGGACTGTAAACTCCTGGAGGGCAAGGGAGTGTGCTTTGTTTATTGCTTATTCCCAGGACTATGCAGAATGTTCTATGAATAAGTATTTGAAACTACATAATACCTTATGATTAAAACATGTTTTTCTCATAAAGATATGGTAATGATTTGCAGCAACAGAAGCCTTTTCTCTGAAGGCTTGAAGAAGATCAGAACTTTTAAGGATACGAATTTATTTTCAAAGAGCAGTTAAAGTAGAATTCTTGACTCAGAGTGTAAAATAAAAATAACGAAGTCAGAAATGAGATATATTTCAGTTCTTACAGATGTTCACAAAATCACATAGACACCTAATCCAATTTATACTAAAAACTCCATGAATTAGAAGACATGTAAATTTTAAACTGGTTAGAAAGGAGAACTCATTCATTCTCTACTTTTGGCACTAACTTCAACCATATAACATATGTTGCTAAAATTAGAGTTTTCAGAAATATGGTATTCATAGTAATTAGAATAATGGATTCTTAGAGAGATCATTAGGGCTCACAGTGTGCTTTAACTCTTACCAGCTGTGACAGGGCACGCCATTGCTGTTCCTTAGATTTTGCCTAGAAGCTTTAAAAGAATCTGTTTATAAACTGGAACCAGTACTTAAGTGTCACTGGATTAACACTTCAGAATTTCATGTTTACACATATATTTCACAACTCTCTTTAATATGCTTTAAAGCTGGCTGAGACTTATTTATGTGTTACACAGCTATACTTGGTTCCATAATCTATAGCTACTTTCTTTTGAAATTAAATTTATTGCCACAGAAAATTGTGGCGAAAATAAAGCCAAAAGGTGTTGCAACCTACTAATTGAAAACATGTATTTGGTAACTAGTAAGCATTAGTGAGCACTTAAGAGGTAAGTTTTATTTAATATTTTTGAATTTTAATACTAACAAAAAGTGTTTAATAATATTAGCAAAGTTTTCTTAGAACATAATTTTAGCTAGAATTTAGCTAGAGCATATATAGATACAATATATGCATATATTCTATAATTGTTTTTTAAAATTTTAATTTTTTTACTTTAATCTCATAGAAAATTCATACAAAAAAGTTAGGTTTGGCTTAAGATAGTGTTGGAAATGGTTCCTGCCTCTAAGGATCTTAAACCAGTCAAAATTAAGAGTTCAGTAAAACAGCAGTACACATAAACCATTGAATTAAATTCAGTAAAGCATTTATTAAATACCTACTATTTGCTAGGCATTGTTCTAGATAATGTGGATATGGGAGTGAATGAGATACAAGTGTTAACATTCTGTGGATTTAATTTTACGTGTAATAAGGTTAAGGCTTATAAATGCTTTCTTGATGAAGCCTGGATGGTACTGTGTGCCAATTGCCAGTTTTAAAAAAATTTGGCTTGATATCAGTAAATTCATGTCTTGTGCATATATTCAGGCAACAGGTAAGTGAAGTCAGTCTTCCAACTCCTCCTCCTCCCTATTTAATGAGACACTCCTTTCTGTGTGCTGTGCATAGCTCTGTGCTAGCACTCATTGTCGTCCTCTGTTTTGGTGATTGTTTATAATCTTAGTCTGTTTTGTTCTGCTATAACAATACCTGAGACTGGGTAATTTGTAATGAGCAGATTCTTATTTCTCACAGTTCTGGAGGCAGAGAAGTCTGAGATCAAAATGCTGGCATCTGGCAAAGGCCATCTTGCTGTGTCATCTCATGGTGGAAGGGCAAAGAGACAAAATGAGATCAGACTTGCCCTTTTGTAAAGGCATTAATCCCACTGATGAAGGTGGAACCTTTATGGCCCCATCACCTCCCAGCACCACCACAGAGGCAACCAAATTTCAACATGAATTTTGGAAGGGACAGACATCCAAACCTTGGCATTTATATCTGAGTTTTTACTTAGACCATGAGCCCCTAGAAGGCAGAGACCACTTTAATATTTACAGTCCAGAGCTTCTCAACATACTGGACATATTTAACTATGGTTGGGTAGATGGGTAAATTAATAAATTGAAAGGAAAGAGAGATATTGAAAATAGAGAATAAAGAATGAGGAGCAAAATGAATAGGGCAGAAGAGAAAGAGGAGGGAATATAAGCGACAATAGGAGATGGATGGCCGACTTCTTCCCCCTTCTGTTCAGATGAGACTTGATGTGCTCTTAATTCTTTGAGCTAGATGCCCCTGTCAGTGACACTAGCAGGCTATCATGGCTGTGGCTTCAGGAGAGTCTCTAGGACACACGGTGGCTTATTCAGTGTCACTGCCACGGACTTAGCACCTAGATGACTAGTGTGGGGCATTCCAGGAATGCACTCTGATTTAAGTATCTGAGCAACCTGTTTGGGCCTATTTAGTCCCCGGAATAGCAAGGTTACCTTGTATCTACCAAACCAATGGGAAGGATACAAAGGCTTTTTTGGTGTAATACTGTTTTTCCACACTGCATTGGTGACTGTTATGTCAGCTAAGCTTTGAGTCATGATTGCATTTGAATGGGAAATGATATTCTTAGAATGTGTGCTTTAGATATTGTTATATTTTTGACTCCTGATTAAAAAGTATTGATGTCAAAAATAAATTTTTTTCAAGTTAACTTCTGGTATCAATGGTTGGCAAATGTTTCCACAGGCAGCCACTGTTTATGCTACACTATAAGCTTTCCTGTTAACCAGAAACTCTTTTAGTTGCTTAGTTGGAATATTTTGAAATCATTTGTTATTGAGCTTGAGGTGCTCTTTCTCAGCTCATATTCTAACTTAACCTCACCAAACAGCAATAAAGGTCTAAAAGAGTTCTGAGATAAAACTGTTTTCCAAAATTTTGGTCAAGGCTAGAACGGAGTGGGCAGAGAAGGGCTTCTTTGCTTTTGAGGGGTCAGTGGGAGAACTGACGTGATGGAAAGTTAGTTTCGTTCACTACCATGCTTCTCTCCTGGGGGGCTGCAAGATTTCTGTGGGTGGATATGCATGAGTTATGTGAGAGCTGGGGGCAAAGCTGATGTTTGGATCTGGTTTTGGGGATCTCTGCCCTCATTTTGGAGGAGCCAGTGTCAGGAAACAGATTCTGAGAGACAGCTAGCAGAGGAGAAGGAATTAATGGTCAGAGTTTATGAAGAAAAAAAAAAACCAGGATTGCATACTGAGCCCTCTATTGCACACACAGCCTAACCTCTCTGTATGCCAAAGATCTGACCATACCTATATTTCCCAGGGCTGTTTTCTGACTGTGATATGGAATAGGTTAGATATGCCTATCTGAGCAGCCTGCAGATTGAAGAATGCTTTATCTTAATATCCTTTTAGTTTTTAGAGTTTAAAGCCTCATTTGGTGTTTAAATTTCTTTCAGAAGTATAATGAAGTAAAATTAAATATTTAATTGATCTACTAACTCAAGTGTTTAAAGATCTTAACATTTTTATTTGAATTTTGATGTGCTAATTTACCACATAATTCTATTTAGCCTGATCATTGCTAGCACCTCCCCATGCATCTGTTCAGGAGGAAGCTAAGGAAACCTTCCTCACTGTAACTTTTCCCTTCCCCATGAATTCACCTGTTAATCAGATGCTCCTCCTTTGTGCTGGTACACAGTTCTGTGGTAGCATTTATTTTATCATATGGTTGTTGTCTCTTCAATGTCTCATTTCTTTACTTGCACTGTGAACGTGTGAACAGAGCAAGTTTCTTAATCACTTATGGAGTGTCCAGACTTTAACCAATTCATGGTTTAGCCCCAAATGTAGATAGACACTAAGGTAGTGTATCCATATGCTATTTAACTGATCAGTTTTTAAAAATTCTAGTTATTTTCTAAAAAGCTCATTAGAATAAAGAAATTATAAAATGAAAACTCATTTTTACTGTCTATATGATATTTAGAGACTTAATTTTGTCTGAGGAACAAAAATATTTACTTGTGAAACAAGACAAGAATTTTATTTAAAAGATTGTATTCACAGTGAAAAATGTCTGTTTCATTGATCTTGGGGGAAAACTCAATGGGGAATATTTGTTGGTATACTTTTGAGTAAAAGCATTTTTATATATTGGGTATATTTTTATTTTACAAAATAAAAATGTAATAATGTTATATATAGTGTTCAAATTATTGTTTAGTTTCTGTTTTTTACAAAATTTTAGTTATCGAAATTTGTAACATGGATTCCTTCATCAGTTAACTAATTTAAATGGACATTTTGTTACATTGGTTCATTAAGTAGAACAATGTTGGATACAAGCAAAATTTCAATTCGAAGTTACTTGAAAAAGAAGGACGTTTATAATTTATTTTACATGGATGTTCATGTAGTTTGGATGCCAGAGATGATTGATATAGACTAGAAGCTCAGTGATGTCATTGCAGACTCATGTTTGTTTTTTCTGCAGAAGGGAGTTCATCTCTAATCTCTGACGTTCTGTGATGGCCCCATCCTCTGGCTGTTAGCTGCAGATACCACCTTCAGCTACAAGAACAGTACTGCTGGGTGTGGTAGCTCATACCTGTAATCCCAGCTACTTAGGCTGAGTTGAGAGGATCTGTTGAGCTCAGGAGTTTAAGACCAGCCCGGGCAAGAAAGTGAGACACTATCTCTACAAAAGTTTTTAAAAATTAATTCATCATGGTGGCATAGCTGTAGTCCTAGCTACTCAGGAGACAGGTGAGAAGATCCCTTGCACCCAGGGATTCAAGGCTGCAGTGAGCTGTGATCATGCCACTGCATTCCAGTTTGGGTGATAGAGTGCGACCCTGTCTCAAAAAGGAAAAACAAAACAAAACAAAATAGTATTTTTTTTTAAGATGAAAAAAACCTTGCCAGGAAATCTCATAGCAGAGTTGCCTTCTTGTTGGCAAGAATTGAGACACTGATTTTCCTAAACCACCACTGACAAAATAAATGCGTGACAGTGCCTGGTTGAAATAGTTTTGGGTAGTAAAGCAGAGTAGTATTGTAATGGGTAAACCTATACTATCTAAATGCTTTGCAGAAGTTGGAAAGAAAATGGGTTGCATTGCAGTCTGTTTTTCTGAATGGAAATAGTTTTATTAATATAATAAAATAAAAACAAATTTTATAAGTACACATTACATTTGTAGATAATTAAAAATACCACAACAAAGGATTATTTCCCCTGTTTTTCTAAACTTTGGAGCTAGCCATATGATAGCATTTCTTTTTTTTTTTAGGCTTTTGTATTACGGATATTACTTTTTTTCCCAGTGCCATTGGTTATTGGAACAGGATCTGAAGGTTTATTTTTATTTGTGGAAAAAAAGTAATTTTAAAATCATTTTATGAAAAAATATAAATTCATATTTTTGTTTATTTGATAAGGGCCAGTCAACAGATAAACTGACAGAATGGTACTTAATGTAGAACTTAGAGTTTCAAAGATAATCTTGTGAAGCATAACTGAAACATTGGGTCCTTAAATAGGGACTGACTAGAGATCTTACATGAGCCTTTGGCTGTAGTCTCTTGGTGGTAGAGTTGATAACTTGTCAAGGATATTAAGGTTCAGAAAAGGTTGCAGGGCTGTTACAGGTGTTATTCCTCTGTCAAGTGTAGTCATTTGCACACCTGAAGCACCGGGGTCTTCCCTCACCATGTTTTAGAGCTCACTGAGGCTGGACTGCTCCCAGATTCACTTCCTGCTCCCTTTGTCCTCTTTGCACTGTGCTTTTCTACTGTGTCCCTGCTCTCACTTGTTTAAGCCATTTTCAGGGGAGAATTTGTTCTTGCAGATTTTAGATTTTCTTATAAAAGTGTGGAATCATTGATAGTTCTTTTAAAAGACTTTTTTTTAATTCAGTTACTTTACCATTTCTAAGGTAAAGAGAATCTCAGTATCAGTGAAGGAGGAACATCTAGAACATTCTATACATTAATAAAAATGGAAACAGATCCATAATTGCTACCCTGCAGAAGTCCTTGTTATTAGTAATTTAGGAAAAATTTTATTCTGCTTTCTCAAAAGGAAAGGTAACTATTATATACTTATAATGTTAAATTGTTGAAATTGAAATCAATAGTTTTATATTAGTCATATAGATTTCAGTGAAAAACCCTACCTTTCCAAGAGAAACAGTTTTGTCAATAAAATACAGGAATTTAAGTGTAGTAACTTTGCCAAACAGATGTAAATTCTTTAATTAAAATAATTTATATGAGTAAAACTTGCAGCATAATACTAGTTTCGAATGATATAATTACAAAAATAAGCCAAAAAATACTGAATTATAAAAAATCTATAGGTTTTTAAGGAAGTAATTTTCCTAATATGAAATATAATCTAATTTGGCTCATTAAAGGAATACTGTTTCTGAAATAGCATTTTATGTAATAAGCGTTCTCTTTTCCTCATTCCTCATCCTCCTCTGTGTCTCTCTGGTTGAGTTAGTTGAGGCTTGAATAGCAAAAGCACTTCCTTTTGCAAGTTTAGAGTTTTAAGCAGTAGCTCCTCTGTCTTTGACTTGAGATGGTATGATTATGTTACATAAAGTTCATAATGCCTTTTGAAAATCTGTTTAATAAATCCTTTAAAAATAGAGTGTATATAAAAGACTAAACTCTATTTTTCAAATATATTATTTATATTTCTGTGCTGTTTGCAAATTACTACTTCTCAGTCATCCCCCAGAGGTTCAACAGATAAGTATGGAATATCTCCAGTGTGCCAGGCACTGAGTTTGGTATGTGAGCAAACAAAAATGTCTTTTCTTAAAGAGAGCTTACTTTTCAAATTTCATTATATATTCACTGACGCCTTTGTTTAGTATTAATTTTTTCCCTTCTTTTTCTTCTCCTAATGATTCATTCTTGCTGTTTTCATGGCAGCCAGCAGTGCCTAGCTTCCCATATAGCAATATTTGAAAGTATCTCTCTGTACTGTCATGTGACAGATTTTAAATATACATTTATTTTCACATGCAATTTTGTGATTAGAGGGGAGGAGAAAGAGAAAAGTTGCCAGATAAAAATCAACAGGATGAGTATAAAAGTTGTCATCGAAGCAGCACAGAGTCATGGAGAGATGACTGGAATGTGAGTCTAAGACATGTCATCACCTAGTGCCATAACTGGTGACTCACTTGCTTTTCCTATTCTCAGTTAACCAACTCATGCTAACACAGAGAGAAAAATGCCTGCCATATCAGTTTCATACAAGGTGTTTGTAAACAGTAGATAAGATCATGTGTGAGAAAATGTTTCTACTTGAATATACTTAAGGTGTTTCATTCCATAGCCTTACACATTTTATTCATAAATGTGAACAAGTAAAGGTGAATTTGTAGCTTTCATTAATTCACATTAAAAAAGTGTTAAATTTTACCTAGTTTATAATTAATAGGATTAATAACTAAAATGTTGTGTGATCTTGATATTTATCTCACACCCAGAGCTATAAAAAGTAGTATTGCAAGAAATGAGATCCATGATTGAATGAACAGTGCCTGATCTGATTGAGATGCTTTTATTTTATTTGGACAGGAATCATATATGGTAATAATTTGGATTATTTCCAAGAACAGAATTTTTCTGCTGAAATATGTTGTAAGGAAAACACTTTTTAGTCCAATGTAGATTTTTCCACAGTGTATTCTGTGGAGCATATTAGGATGTTAATTATTGCTCTTTGATTATAGGATTCCAAGGTCATGTAATTTTGTTTGATAAACAATGTAAAACATATTAATGTACTGCAGAACTTTCAGCTTTCAGTATTTGAATGTATATAGTGAGATGTTAAGAGGGAATATAGAATATGCCGCATTTTCTAACAGTGTTTGAGAATGGATATATTTTCCTTACAGAAATTAACAAGCACCATAGGGCACTCATCCTCGAAGGGTGGTTGTAGCACCATCAGCATCACCATCATCTGGACCCCATCCCAAACCTACTGAATTAGAATCTCTGATGGTTGGGCCTAGATGTCTGTGTTTCAACAAGCCTTCCAGATGATTCTGATACATGTGAGAACAACTACACTAGGGTTTCCTGGAACATAGTTTAAAAAAGAGCTAATCATTTAAAAATATACTTTTAAAGTATATTCTATTCTGAGAATATCACTACCATTCTATTCTGAGTAGTGATATTTAGGTCTTAGGTTTTTATGCTGGGGTGTGTGTGTTTGAAAGAAGTCATTAAAAAAAAAAAAAAGGTAATGCATTCTTGCCAAGTAGAATAGGTGTGGTAGAAAGAAAAAGGTGTTGAAAGTTTATGATTCAGGATTTAGTAAAAGTGGAGTTGGATTAGCTGTAGATTAAGTATCTGATCTTACATACCACACCCTGACTGTACCTTAAGTTTATGCTTCTATAAGTTAAAGTGGAAACTAGAATTCCTGAGGATTTTAATTTTCACAGGGAGGTGTGCTTTTATCCTTCTCTTTAAGCTTTCTCTCTCAATTTATTCCAATAGGTCATGATTTCTTTATGATGGTGCTCTTAGGAAATTCTTTCAACAATTATTTTATTTTACCTTTTTTTGAGACAGAGTCCCATTCTGTTTCCCAGGCTGGAGTGTAGTGGCACCATCAAGGCTCACTGCAGCTTTGACTTCTTGAGCTCAGCAGATCCTCCCACCATAGCCTCTGGGGTAGCTGGGATTATGGGCACATGCCACCATGCCTGGATGAGTTTTGTACTTTTTGTAGTAGCAGGGTTTTGCTACATTGCCCTAACTGGTCTCGAACTCCTGGGCTCAAGCGATCCTCCCGCCTCAGCCTCCCAAGTTGCCAGGATTATAGGCATGAGCCATAGCACCTGGCCTTCAACAGTTATTTATTGGATTCTTAGTAGGGGCTTTGTGGGCACTATGCTAGCTGCTGGATGCACACTGGTAAATAAAAAGATCACAGTGCTGATCATCACAGAATTCACAGTGCATAGGAAGGGAGAGGCAAGGAAATAACCTTTCCTAAAAAACAAAGTGCTCTGGTAAGGAAGTCCAAGGTGCTGTGGAAAAAGGAGGGATGATATCTGTTATAATCCCCAAGGTCTGGATTATTTAATGTGAGAGATGCAATTTATTGTATTGCACAGTGATTGGCTTGAAAAATAGTGCAGAAAATTTGTAACACATTTCTAAATTTGGGAAGGATATATAGTACTTAGTTTGGAAGCATCTCTTTGAGCACTGTGCAGTTTTATGTAGATAAAAATTAGTGCATCTGTCTTTTGTAGGAAGAGTTTGAGAAGAAATAAAAGTAATTATTCTAAATTTAAATATATTAGAAATGAGACTTTTTTTTTTTTTTTTGAGATGGAGTCTCGCACTGTTGCTCAGTCTGGAGTGCAATGGCACAATCAGCTCACTGCAAACTCTGCTTCCCGGGTTCAAGTGATTCTCCTGCCTCAGCCTCCCGAGTAGCTGGGATTACAGGTGCCCACCACCACACCCGCTAATTTTTTTGTATTTTTAGTAGAGACGGGGTTTCTCTATTTTGGTCAGGCTGGTCTTGAACTCCTGACGACCTCATGATCCACCCACCTTGGCCTCTCAGAGTGCTGGGATTACAGACATGAGCCACTGCGCCCAGCCAGAAATGAGACTTATTAAGTAAGTATGTGACATGGAGTTACTCATGCTAGTTCTGATAAGTAATATATTTAGGTCATCATAGGATATATGTTTATATTAAATAAATAACTCTTGAATATATTTGTTATAGTGAATTTCCCTAGAGATAAATAATACATTATTTTTTGGACAGCTTCAAAAGGGAAAATTCAAAATTTAGAAAAAATTACATTAGAAATGTTAATAAGAGGATATTTTTGACTTAAGACATTCAGAAAAGGTAATCTTTTAACACAATATGTGATTATAGAGGTCTGTTCATATATGTGTTCACATTTATACACTTTGCTGTACTTTGTAGTTATAAATATAACTGTTAAATGTCATTAATATTTGTCAAAACTATTCTTAATTTAAAATTTTTGATATTTAAAATATTTTTGAATCACTGGTTTTCATTAAGCCACATCATAGATGAGATTTGATTCCATGTAGCATATAACTTTAGATTCTTCCTCCCTCATCCCTTTTAAACTTTTTCAAGCATTGCTACTACTAGGATTGCCTTTGGGAAAATTTACCTTTAGATACTGCCATAATATCTGAAATAGTAGAGGTGGATGTTCATAAAAGTCATAAAATAAGCATGTACTTTTTTTGATTTGCCACTGTAAGGAAATACAGTCATGTGCAACATAATGATGTTTCTGTCATTGAGAATCACATATGTGACAATGGTCCTGTAAGCATGTTGCTGAAAAATTCCTGTTGCTGCCTAGTGACATTGTAGCATTGTAACGTCATAACACAACACATTCCTCACCTGTTCATAGTGATGCTCTTGTAAAGAAACCTGTGCTGCCAGTCATATAAAAGTACAGCACAGTGAGTTATGTACAGTATATCATATACTTGATAATAAATGACTGTGTTACTGGTTTATGTATTTATTATACTTTTTATCATTATTTTAGAATGCATTCCTTGTAATTACATATAAGTATATATAATGTATAATATAAAATATATATTTATACATATAAATATACAATATATATTATATATATATGAATGACTTAATCTAACAGAATTATATTTATAACTACAAAGTATAGCAAAGTGTATAAATGTGAACACATATATGAACAGAACTCTATAATCATATATTGTTAAAAGATTACCTTTTCTGAATGTCCTAAGTCAAAAATACCCTCATATTAACATTTCTAATATATTTTTTCTAAATTTAGAATTTAGAAAATATATATTTTATATATTTATATACATAATATGTAATATGTATATAATAGGTTAACTGTAAAACAGCCTCAGGCAGATCCTTTAGGAGGTACTGCAGAAGAAGACATTGTTATCATAGGAGATGACAGCTCCATGTGTGTTATTGCCTGTGATGACCTTTCAGTGGGACAGGATGTGGAGATGGAAGACAGTGACATTGATGATAACAAGAAAGTTTAAAAAGTTAAAAAAAAAAAAAGCTTACAGAATATGGATATAATGAAAAAATATTTTTGTACAGATGTACAATGTGTTTTTTAAGCTAAATGTTAAGATGTCAAAAATTTACAAAATTATTAAGTAAAAAAGTTATAATGAGCTGAAGTTCATTATTAAAGAAAAATATTTTACAAATAAATTTAGTTAAACCTAAGTATACACTGTTTATAAAGTCCCCATTGGTGTAAGTAATGTCCTAGGTTGCCTCATTCACATACCACTCACTCACTCACCCACCCACCCAGAGGAACTTTCAGTCTTATATGCTCTATTCATGGTAAGTACCCCGTACAGGTGTACAGTTTTTATGGTATGTTTTTTGCCTTTATATGTATTTTTACTGTACCTTTTGTATTTTTAGATATGTTTAAATACACGAATTCTTACCATGATGTAATAGTTCCCTACAGCAGTGGTCCCTAGCCCCCAGTCTGGGACCCCTTAGGAACTGGGCCACACAGCAGGAGGTGAGCAGCAGGCAATCTAGCTAAGCTTTACCTGTATTTATAAGCCGCTCCCCATCACTTGCATTACTGCCTGAGCTCCACCTCCTGTCATATCAGCTGTGGCAATTGATTCTTTTTTTTTTTTGAGACGGAGTTTCACTCTTGTTACCCAGGCTGGAGTGCAATGGTGCAATCTCGGCTCACCACAACCTCTGCCTCCTGGGTTCAGGCAATTCTCCTGCCTCAGCCTCCCGAGTAGCTGGGATTACAGGCACGCACCACCATGCCCAGCTAATTTTTTGTATCTTTAGTAGAGACAGGGTCTCACCATGTTGACCAGGATGGTCTCAATATCTTGACCTCATGATCCACCCGCCTAGGCCTCTCAAAGTGCTGGGACTACAGGGCAATTGATTCTTATAGGAGTGTGAGCCCTACTGTGAACTGTACATATGCAGGATCTAGGTTGTGAGCTTCTTTTGAGAATATAGTACTTGATAATCTGTCACTGTCTCCTATCACTCCCAGATGGGATCGTCTAGTTGCAGGAAAACAAGCTCAGGACTCTTAATGATTTCGTATTATGGTGAGTTTTATAATTATTTCATTATATATTGTAATGTACTATTAATAATAATAGAAATACAGTAAACAATAAATGTAATGCACCTGAATCATCCTGAAAGTATCCCCCCACACTCCTACCCTGGTCCATGGAAAAATTGCCTTCCATGAAACTGGTCCCTAGTGCCAAAATGCTTGGGAACTGCTTGCCTACAGTATTCAGTAGAGTAACATGCTGTACAGGTTTGTAGCCTAGGAGCAATAGGCTACACCATTTAAGTTTGTGTAAGTACACTCTATGATGTTTATGTAGTGAAATAATGACATTTCTCAAAATGTATATCTATCATTAAGTGATGTATGACTCTATTATTTACTCCTGACACTGTCATTACTGATGTTAACTAGAGCCCCCAGTGGTTAATAGAGGAGAGTTTATTTGAACTGTGGGACGTCTGATTTTACTTGTTTGATCAGATTGGTCTCATGTAGACAGGTAGTGTATTGGCTGAGCACAGTGGCTCATGGCTATATTCCCAGCACTTTGGGAGGCTAAGGCGGGAGATCACTTGAGGTCAGGAGTTCAAGACCTGCCTGGCCAACATGGGGAAACCCCGTCTCTACTCAAAATACAAAAATTACCCAGAAATGGTGGTGTGCACCTGTAGTCCCAGCTACTTAGAAGGCTGAGGCAGGAGAATTGCTTGAACCCAGGAAGCAGAGGGTGCAGTGAGCTGATATTGTGCTACTGCACTAGAGCCTGGGCAACAGAGCAAAGCTCCATCTCAAAAAAAAAAAAAAAAAGAAAAGACAAAAGAAAGGTAGTGTAGTATACTGGGAACATAAATGCTAAAGTCACATTGCATAAGTCAAAGAAATCCCAGCTCTGCACATGAGCAAGTCATTTAACTTTTCTGTGAGTTGTTTCCTTATCTTTAAAATGCAGGTATTGGCCAGGAGCGGTGGCTCATGAGGCTGGGGTGGGAGGATCCCTTGAGGTCAGGAGTTTGAGACCAGCCTGGGCAACATAGTGAGACTCTTGTCTCTACAAAATATTAAAACAAAAATTAGCCATGTGTGGTAGCATGCGCCTGTATTCTCAGCTACTTGGGAGTTTGAGGTGGAAGGATTGCTTGAACCCACAAGTTCAAGTCTACAGTGAGCTGTGATAGTGCCACTGCACTCCAGCCTGGGTGACAGAAGAAGAGTCTCAAAAAAAAAAAAAGGTAGCTATAAATAAGTACCTACTTCATAGGGTTGTTAGTATTAAAAATGGTTAATTAATACAAAGTGCGTACTTTAGTCACTGGCACATAGTAATCAGTAAATATTAGTAATTATCATGTTTCCTTTCATTATTCTTAGGGTAAAGACCAATATCCTTAACAAGACCCATAGAAGAGCCCCGTTATTATCCCACTACTTGTTCTCCACACTTTTTCCTTTTCCTGAATGATTTAAGCTCCTTGTATTTTATTATTTCTCATGAAATACCTATTATTAGCTCTCAGTGCTCTTATCCTTATCTTCCCTTGGCCAACTGATTGTTTTCTCATGCTTCAGATTTGAGCTCAGAGGTAACATTCTCAGTCAAATCTTTCCTGATATTTCTATCAGCCCCCAACACCTCCCTCCCCTGCCTAAGTTTAATGCTGTTGTTGGCAGTGTTTCTTATAGAATTTGAAAAAGGATAATGATACAACTGGGTTTTTTGTGTTCTTTCCACACCAGAACGGGTCATAGAACCAGAATTGTTCTTAGAACATAGTAGGCAAAGGATAAATATTTGGTGGGTGTGTGAAACAGTGAGTGAATTACGAATGAATGAATTGCTCTATGCACACTTGGGTATTACACATATTTGGGTATTATAAGTACAGGTATGAGGTCATCATGATACATGAGATTAGACTTTTTTTTGTTGTTCTTGTAACCTGAGAAAGTAAATGCTTAATTGTATGCAGGTGTATTTGAGAGCTACCCGTACATAGTGTGATGTTTGGTTTTGTTGAGTATTTTAAAAATAAGAATAAATTATACTAAATGGATTATACGTATTATTGTGCTTGAAATATGCTAATGTATGAGCATTGCCAGTCATTTCCCATTATACCTGAGGACTCACATATTGCCGGCTTGAACTGCTTTCCGAGGCTGTAGAAGGCACAGTTCTGCTTGTCTGTGGTGAGTATCAGCAGGTGAACACCCTGAGGCAACTGCCTGTAGGAAACCATTGAGAATTAGGACAAGTTGGAAGCCAAGGCTTCTGCAGAAGCTTTACAAATACAGATTCGTTTGGGGGGATCACTTCCATTATCTTCCTTATCTTCCTTCCATCTTTTTTCTTTCTCATATTTGTGCCATTTTCTTCCCTACCCGTTGAATGTTTTGTCTTACTTTTTTCTTCCTCCTCCAGCTTTGCACACTTGAAAAGACTTTCTTTTTTTTTGACCTCCTCTTTATTCTGAAAAGCCAAGGAAGGATTTTTTTTTCTTCCAAAATAAGTTTTTTTTTCTGGGAAGCCTTCTCTAAAACTTTGACATAGGCAGTGAATAAACTGATCAATATTAAATCCATTCAAAGACATTAAATTCCTGTGTCACTACGAGATTAAGAACAGCTATAGAAAATCAAATTCTATAGTTTAGAACCTTATGAACCAGAACCAATAAAATGGTTCGCCAGAACGGGGGTGTTTTACACTTTCTGGATCACTGATTATCCAGTTCAGAAAGTTCAGCATCCCCAGCACTCAACAGTAGCAGCTCTTCCATATCTGATTCTGAAATGGAAATGGCAGTGCCTACTTTAGTTCTTTTAATAATAGTAATAAATATAGTAAGTTCTTTCCTACTTCTTGAACCAAGGAGTTCTTAAGAATGAGGTTGCCATTAACATTTCAGGGAAATATGAATATTATGCTGCTTGTGTTTGTTTTTTTAATTGTGAAAATATCCTTCAAAGAAATGGAGTAGTTTTTTCATATTGACAGGGCATTTAACAACCATTAACTTACGCAGCTTCTGGGCTCTTTTATGAAGAAATACAGATTTTATTGGTTATATGAGTTATCCTTGGTTGCATAGATAGGTGTAAAAGTCTTTCTATAAGGTGTTTTAATTTTCCAAAGAATAGTGTGGGTTATCTTTACAGCAATTTTAAATAAGTTAATATTTACTGAATTAATTAAAAAACATTTTTGGAGATGGGATTAAGTAGCCCATGCTGGCTTGAACTCTTGAGCTCAGGTGATCCTCCTGCCTCAGTCTCCGGAATAGCTGGGATTATAAGCATGTGCCACCGTGCCTGGCTTTAATGGGATTTTTAAAAATGTAAGATATGATGATTCGTTGACTTTTTTGGCAACAGTGTGCACACAGTCTTCAGTTACACAGTAATTCTCTATACTTGCTAGCATTTTGTCTGAAATTTTCTTAAAGGAATCCTTTTTAAAAATTGAATGACCCTGTAATAAGCTTAACAAGAGTTCAGGATTGTAGTAAATTATAACAGTTGGCAAAACCTTTTACACTGCAGTGATAATCTCTTTGGTAAGAACCAAATGTGGCATGAAAAATGCAATAATATACTTTTAGATTCAAATTTAAATAGAAAATATTTATTAAGTGTAAGTTTTTTAAGTCTACAATTTAAAGATTCTATTTCTAAAACCATGCTAATTTATATACAAATGTAAGATTTCCAGCCATTTAGGAGTTATCTAAATAATTTTTTTCTATCGATGGTAGTTAGTCTGCTAATAATGAAAAGAAAATATCTGTGAATAAAGTGATTTTCAGTAATATTTCTTTGTATACATTCTAATCTTCAGGAGAAATCTTCCTTAGTGAGCTACTTAAAGGAAATGACTACTGGACATTGGAAGGACATTATTTTTATACTAACTCACCTACATGTAGTCCTTTCCATGGAAATATGCTTTGTTAGGGGTTCTGTGCAATAGAATAACTAAAAGGTGTTTTAAAACTTAGTTTTTAAAAAATAAGTGACTTAATTTACTGAGTAGATTTTATAGGCATATGGTACAAAACTCAAAAACCACAGAAGTAAACACTCTTTCCTCCTGCTCTACTCAGATACCCTCCCAACAACAATTACTATGACAAGATTCTTTTATTTATACAATAATTGTAAATATGTGTAGAATTCTTGCTTTTAAATGCAAATTAGAATAGCTATTTAGAGTTTTTAATCTTGCTTTCCCTTAACAGTGTATCTTTTCAATCTTTTAAATGCAAATTAGAATAGCTATATACAGTTTTTTTTAATCTTGCTTTCCCTTAGCAGAGTATGTTGTCAGCCATTCAATCTTAACATGTATAAAGCTGCATCATTCTTTTAAATGTGATATACAGTTGGAGTGTACGGATAGAATGGAATCTGCGTAGTTTTCCAGTCATTTGTTATTTGCATACATGAGTGCATAGATCTGTGGAACATTTCCAGAACGTAAAAAGTGTTGAATTGTGTATCAGGGAGTTGGTATCAATTCCTGTGTGAATTTACGTGCTTTCTTATCTTAACATATATCCTGTACACCTACCAGCAAATGTTATGTTTATCAAACTCTTACATGTTTGCAAAGCTGGTAAAGAAAAAAAATACTATCTAGCAGATCTTTACTTTGTGTTTCACTTATTATGAGAGAAGTTCAGAATCTTTTCATTAACTTAAAAACCATTTATGTTATATTTTTTGGGTGAAAGATTTGTTCATATTGATTGTTTTTGTGATTTGTTGGTCTTTATAGAAGCTTTTTGGTCTTACTATTTTAGGAGCTTTTGATCTTATTTTTTAGGAGCTTATTCTGTATTGAAAATAGCCATTTGTAATAATTTGAAAATATTTTATTAAATTTTTATTTTGACTTGATTTATGACCTTGCTTTTGGGCCAAAAGCATAGGTAATATTTTTTGCTGTTCACTTTCTGCAAGCACTTTTTAAAACTCTTCATCGTCATTACTTAATATTTAAAACATTAAAAATCAAACTTGAGGGGCAACTTGCCCAAAGTTTCACAACTAAATTGATCTCAGATAGTAAGACCCCATAGTCATCCTTAAAATTACTCTCAAAACTGCCTGAATCTATTTCTCTTAAACACCAAAAATGTCATGTTTCTGATAATATTTAATTAAAATATTTTAATTTGTTTTAAAAATAGAAATACAGAAACGATACAGAAACTGTAAGTGATTTGCTACTCACTTATGGGTAAAAAGAATTACTCATGAGTAATTACTTGTTCTTATGGCTAGCATTTTTATACTCAGCTTTTTGTATTCAAGGCAAGACACATTAGCTATGAAAGAAACTAACCCCTGAAAGGTGATATTTATAAATAATTGTACATTTTGGGTTATCTTTTTCTGCCTGAAAAAATAAGAATGATTGTGATTAGATTTTAGATGAGGTACAAACGTTAAACTACTTTGGAATATTCATGGTATCACAGAACCTAAGGCAGGGTAAAGCACATAGATGTACAGGCATGTTTTTATGGGATTTCGACTTTGGAAAGGCGGGCAAAAGGCCAGCACCTGTCCAAATATCTTAGATCCCTATTACTTCTTCCTGGGTAAACCTATTATTGAGCAAGACGTTTTGTGAATAGTTGATTGTTTTTGGTCTTAAATATGAAATACTTGCTATAAAAAAGAGACAGCTTTAAAAAATATTCTTGCATTTTTAAAAAAAGTTGCTGCCTTAAAAAATATAATTTAAAGATTTATCCGCAGTCAAGTTTTAGGGGTGTTATAATATAAATCAGTAAATTCTACAGCAGCGCACAGAGGAAGGAGTAAACAAGGGAGGGGAAAGGAAGGCAGGTGAGAAAAGGCTTTGTGGATGAAATGGAATCGAAGCTAAATCTTGAAAGAAAAGGAGGAAGAAGTATCACACAGGTAGAGAGACCTGAGAACAGAGGCACTGAGGAGATGCACCGCATGCCCGAGGGATCGTGCTGTGCAACAGAAATACAATGCAAGCCACCTATGCAATTTAAAAGTTTTAGTAGCTACATTGCAAAATGTTAAAAGAGATAATACTTTTAATAATTTATTTTATCTAAGCAGAAATATTAGGTGGGAGTTGAGGTAGATGTGGAATTTATTTTTAATTCATTAAGAAGAGACTTAAAAATGCTTTAGGCTGTTAAGAAGGTTTCAGAAGAATGAAAGCATCCAAAATATAGGAGACTGACTGGGGAAACAAAAATAGATTGATCTTACTCGGCAGAAAGGAGAACGTTGCTGAAGCTAGGAGGAGGATGGGGAGGGAAGACAAAGATTTGCATCTCGGTGTAGGTTTTGGAAGTCTAGGGACAATTAAAAATGCATTATCAGGGATAGCTTTTTTTGTGAAGAAAAGCAAAACTTAATCCAGATTGTTCATAAAACAGTAGAACTCTATTAATCTGTGTTTAGCTTTCCCCATTGATAATAACATTAATTATTTGTACTGAAGAAATGACCTGTAACTTGGAAAGCCATAGAGTATAGGCAAGACATGTCACTAAACAACAAATAAAGAAGCTTCATTCAGATTTTGGTAGGGAGATTCAGGGCTGACTTTGCCACAAATGGCATCTTGGAAGTTTTAACCTAATTCCTAAAGAGATGGTTGTTGATTGATGGGAATTCTTGATGTGAAGCAGAAACTAATAGTTGGGGAGTGGAGGAAGAATAGTATGTGGCAAGAGAAAGGGGTAGCAACTTGAGTAATGGAAAAGACCAGTGGATAATCAAATCTTTGCTCTCTTACCTTAAGTCGATGTATTTTTCAGTAACTTTTCCTCAAAAATGTCTGTTTAGCGTAACAGAAAATGTCAAACTCTGTAAACAATAAAATAAGTGTACTGGCTCACAAAAATCAAAAAGTGCAGGGATATCAGGCCAGGCACATTAGATCCAGAGATTCAGGATGCCATGGGGATCCAGCTCTATTTTCTGAGGTACTCTGGGCTTTTTTTTTTTTTTCACCCACATTTGGCATTTCTCCCCAGGCTATCCCTCCCCACCACCCCCTCCCGCTGGCCCTCCCCTTTTCCCCCCAATAGACCCCAGTGTTTAGTACTCCCCTCCCTGTGTCCATGTGTTCTCATTTTTCATCACCCACCTATGAGTGAGAATATGCGGTATTTCATTTTCTGTTCTTGTGTCAGTTTGCTGAGAATGATGTTCTCCAGATTCATCCATGTCCCTACAAATGACACAAACTTATCATTTCTGATGGCTGCGTAATATTCCATGGTGTATATGTGCCACATTTTCCCAATCCAGTCTATCATCAGTGGGCATTTGGGTTGATTCCAGGTCTTTGCTATTGTAAACAGTGCTGCAGTGAACATTCGTGTGTATGTGTCCTTATAGTAGAACGATTTATAGTCCTTTGGATATATACCCAGTAATGGGATTGCTGGGTCAAATGGAATTTCTATTTCTAAGGCCTTGAGGGATCGCCACACTATCTTCCACAATGGTTGAACTAATTTACACTCCCACCAACGGTGTAAAAGTGTTCCTATTTCTCCACATCCTCTCCAGCATCTGTTGTCTCCAGATTTTTTAATGATTGCCATTCTAACTGGCGTGAGATGGTATCTCAATGCGGTTTTGATTTGCATCTCTCTGATGACCAGTGATCATGAGCATTTTTTCATATGATTGTTGGCCTCATATATGTCTTCTTTCATAAAGTGTCTGTTCATATCCTTTGCCCAATTTTGAATGGGCTTGTTTGCTTTTCTCCTGTAAATCTGTTTGAGTTCTTTATAAATTCTGGATATCAGCCGTTTGTCAGATGGGTAAACTGCAAAAATTTTTTCCCATTCTGTTGGTTGTCGATTCACTCTAGTGACTGTTTCTTTTGCCATGCAGAAGCTGTGGAGTTTGATTAGGTCCCATTTGTCTATTTTGGCTTTTGTGGCCAATGCTTTTGGTGTTTTGTTCATGAAGTCCTTGCCTATTCCTATGTCCTGGATGGTTTTGCCTAGATTTCCTTCTAGGGTTTTTAATGGTGCCAGGTCTTATGTTTAAGTCTTTAATCCATCTGGAGTTAATTTTAGTGTAAAGTGTCAGGAAGGGGTCCAGCTTCTGCTTTCTGCACATGGCTAGCCAGTTTTCCCAACACCATTTGTTAAACAGGGAATCCTTTCCCCATTGCTTGTTTTTGTCAGGTTTATCAAAGATTGTATGCTTGTAGATAAGTTGTGTTGCCTCTGATGCCTCTGTTTTGTTCCATTGGTCTATATCTCTGTTTTGGTACCAGTACCATGCTGTTTTGATTACTGTAGCCTTGTAGTATAGTTTGAAATCCGGTAGTGTGATGCCCCCCACTGTGTTCTTTTTGCTTAGAATTGACTTGGCTATGTGAGCTCTCTTTTGGTTCCATATGAAGTTCATGGTGGTTTTTTCCAGTTCTGTGAAGAAAGTCAATGGTAGCTTGATGGGGATAGCATTGATTTTGTAAATTACTTTGGGCAGTATAGCCATTTTCACGATACTAATTCTTCCTAACCATGAACATGGAATGTTTCTCCATCTGTTTGTGTCCTCTCTTATTTCGTTGAGCAGTGGTTTGTAGTTTTCCTTGAAGAGGTCCCTTACGTTCCTTGTGAGTTGTATTCCTAGGTATTTTATTCTTTTTGCAGCAATTGTGAATGGCAGTTCGTTCTTGATTTGGCTTTCTTTAAGCCTGTTATTGGTGTAGAGGAATGCTTGTGCCATCTTTAGGCAGGATGTCTCACATCTTCATGCAGTATCTTCATACGGTATTTTGCCTCACATCTTCGTGCAGAATCATCCAGGGAAAAGCCAAGTACATTCATCTAGAAATTAGAATGAGAGTGTGAAGACTTACTCAGATCAGAGTACAGTTGCAAGCTTCATTTCTGGGGCCATAAATGGAATTAGGTTCCCTGGGAATACACGTATCCCCTGTGGAAACTAGGGCTGGTTCGGAAGGGGGAAGACAGCTGCTAATGATACTCTCAGGGGTTCCCTCATGGTACAGATGGGAAGGGAGAGTGAACACACCCCAGAGTCCTTGGACAAGTAGCCTGAAGCACTTGTTTTATTTTTTTTACATGTTTTGTTTTATTTGTAATATTAATTATAATTTTATATTTCCTAATATAAAATATTTACACTTTAGTATAAAGCAAGGTTTCCTTTAAAATCTTTGGAGTGGGCTGGATGCAGTGGCTCATGCCTGTAATCCCAGCACTTTGGGAGGCAGAGGTGGACAGAACATGAGGTCAGGAGTTCAAGACTAGGTTGGCCAACATGGTGAAACCACGTCTCTACTAAAAATACAAAAATTAGCCAGGCATGGTGGCCTATGCATGTAATCCCAGCTACTCGAGATGCTGTGGCAGGACAATTGCTTGAATCCAGGAGGTGGAGGTTGCGGTGAGCCGAGATTGCTCCACTGCACTCCAGCCTGGGCAACAAGAGCAAAACTCCATCTCATACACACACACACACAAAAATATTTTGGAGTAAAATGAATGATCCAAAGCTGTTGTTTAACTGGTGACTTCAAACACCTTTTTGTACCAGGAGGTAAGTATAAACAAGTCTTAAGTAAGAAAACCTTACCTACTAGAGTTTTTAGTAATTGTATAAAATAGTCAACACTGAAAAACATTGATTAAATACTACATCATACATGTGTTTTTTAGAAAACCGTGGTTTCATAAAATATTTTTTCGCTTTAAAGGTAAGTTATCCTGGATTCACTTCTATCTAAAACTACAATACAGTCTGTAGGATAAACCAGTTCTTGGATATTAATAATCATAGTAAAAACATCTGAGGATTCTTTATTTCTTTAACATTCTTTGTATCCAAGGTCATTACATTTAGTCTGCGAATGTGTTTAGTAGTTGTAATTGACCTGCAGGACAATTTGAAAACTAGAATTGAACTCTTAACCTCAGATTTTCTCTGTGATAATTATAGGATGAAGAATAGCCAAGAGAAAACAAATCTATTTATCTTCATTAATAAAAATGCCTCACAGTACTTTATTACTTTTAAAAATGATATTTCCATTTTACATATACATACACACTGTATGCATGGATGTATGTATGCATGTTTTGTTGAAAAATAATTAGCTGTTTAATACCCAGATTTTATGAAACAGGGATCATAAAAACTCTTAGTTATTTTCAAGTAATAATAGGGCATACTCTCTGCCAGGCACTGTTTTAATGTTTAAAACACATAATTACATTTAATACTTGTATTAACTCTGAAAAAGAAAATCAAGATCCAGCATGATTAAATAACTTTCCCCAAATCACAAAATTAGTAAATACTCAAGCTGGTGAACCCAGGCAGTGTGACTCTGACATCCATGATCTTAACTACACATGGTGTGGATTCCTACTTATTTTATTCATAAAAGGAAGTCTTTGCCAGGTAAATCTGTGGAAGTTTATTATCAAAACAGTTTGTGGTGATACTGTTCACAGACTTTCCTGGTTTGATAGTGAACAGCCAACCCTATGTTTGAGCTCTGGCATAGGAGCAGGCTGCTTGCCAGAAGCTCACATCTGTGCTGTACCTTTTGAAGTCATGCTTCACTGGGTCTTTGCTGTGTTTCTTCTGCCTTGGTTCCTTTCAGGTGTCTAACTTCAAATGAAAGGTAATGGTTCCATTCTTCAGTGATAACATAAAAGAACTGGAGTTCTTTTATTCTTGTTATATTGGTCATAATATGCTGCATTTTTAGAAACCTCTATTTTAACTAATCAAAGTATTGAGTTTCAAGATTTATCTTTTGGTTATTATTTTATGTGTTTAGTTTATTCAGTGACAAACTTAAAACTTTAAAATATGTTTTTGGAAACACTGCTCTATTCAAAAGAGGTGTGGTAAACAAATTTTATTTTTATTTTGATAAGCAATAATGGGGTGAAAAGCCTTACAAGTCATTTCCTCTGTTCTCACTGAGGTGCAGCTCACCTTCGCCTCCTTTATTTTGGGTCCTCACCTGCTCTGGTCAGTTGCCTAGTGCACTTCCAGTTTTGTAGGAATAGTGAAAGATGACCTGGGGCTGCAGCTCTAAAGCAGGAACTTCTTAGAGATGTTAAATGTAAACATAACCTAAGTTTAGAGAAACAAAGAGTAGAATGGTGGTCCCCAGGGGCTGGTGTATGGGGGGAAGGAATTGGGGAGATGTTGGTTAAAGGGTACAGGCTTTCAGTTAGAAGATGAATTAGTTCTAGAGATCTCATGTACAGCATGGGGACTATAGCTGATAATAATGTATTTTGTACTTGAAATTTGCTAAAACAATTGATCTTAATTGTTCTCATTACAAAAAATAGTTAAAGAAACCATTGTAGACATTCTGTTCCGAATAATTTTTTTTCCCGAATCTTCGGCTTTGACTCTTCTTCCACTGTGGCTTGCTCTTTCTTGTCCCCAGCTCCCTCTATTATAGATAGAGAAAGAGAAACTAATCTTAAGGAAAGTGAATTAGTTGGGAGGATTCAGAGTGGCTCAAAGGAAGAGTTAAACAGTGAGGCCTAGGATTAGAGCCAAAAGCCTGTTTACCTGAGTGTCTAGAGATCCTGCAAGTGAATGACTTACCTCTGGTCATCTTCTATGCCCAAGATTACAATATCTGGGAGAAAGTGTGGGAGGATCTAAGTCATTCCCCACCTGCCCCATTTCCATGCCAGAGGGATGGGTACTGTGTAGAGAAGTTAGAAGCAGAAGACTGGAGATGGGGTGTTTTTTTTTTTGTTTTTTTTTTTTTTGAGATAGAGTCTCGCTCTGTCACCAGGGTGGAGTTCAGTGGCATGATCTCAGCTCACTGCAACCTTTGCCTCCCAGGTTCAAGCATTTCTCCTGCCTCAGCCTCCAGAGCAGCTGGGACTACAGATGTGCACCACCACGCCCAGCTAATTTTTGTATTTTTAATAGAGACGGGATTTCACCATGTTGGCCAGGATGGCCTCGATCTCCTGACCTCATGATCCACCTACTTTGGCTGTCTTCTTTTGTGTCGGCCTGTCTCTCTCTTTCCTCCCCTACCCCGAGATTGTTTTACATACAATCTGGGCCATAGGCAGTTTAGTTTAAGGCAGGATTTTGTTCTGGGAAAGAAAGACTTGCTGAAAAAAGAAGTAAGTAGTGGCTCTGGATTTCAAATCAATTTCATATTGATCACTGGTTAATTGTCAGTGAGTCGTGTTTTCCACTAATCGGGAGTGCAAATTGGTAAAATTAATGAATGTGACAGAGAAAATTATAGTGGCCAGACCCTAGCAGCCAAATATTTTTACTTGTTCCCTCTTCAAGGAAAATCCAGAGAGGAAAGAGGAAAAATTAATAATAACGCTCGTTCTTCTGCTTTCGCTTCTTATAGGCATTTATCTGCTTTTATCTAATATGAAGATTGTAAAATGGAATTGATATAAAAGAGGAAAAAATTATAAAATATTGATGAATAGAATTTTATAAAATATATCACAGATGAGATATTTCACAGAGGATTTAATTATATAATTTCAAGGGTAAATGATAAGGTAGAAAGTTATATAAGGGGCTATTTTTAAAGCTACATTTGTATATTTAAAAATTTCCATTCAATATCAGGCAGTGTGGAAAATTTAAACTTAAGACAGTTTAGAATAAATAATTAGGTTAGAAAAGGTGAGACTGACAATAACCAAGGAAATTCTTAAGAATGATCACATTCCAAACTTAGAAGTTTTCCTGTTTTTTTCATTCACAACCTAATGTTTTATCTCTTATTTGTATCTTCTGTTTAAACTTTGCACAACCAGTTTTTAATTAAAATTCTAAGTATAAGCAAGATATTAGTATCTAGTCTATTTATCATTTAAGAAGAAACACTGAGTCAGGAAGTGTTATTATTTTGGCATCATAGAGGATCAGCCTATATAGGGAGGAATTTGGAAGAATTATTTCCTCCCTAGTAATCCGTGTTAATCTTTGTTACTTCATCAATTATATTAAAAAGTGTTTAAAAAATTTCAGTGGAACAGAATAATCAATACCATCCTGAACAAAAAGACAAAACTGGAGGAATCACATTAACTGACTTCGAGTTATGCTTTAGAGCTATGGTAACCAAAACAGCATCGTACTGGCATAAAAACAGACACATGTGCCAGTCAGACAGATTAGAGAACTCAGAAGTAAATCCATACATCTACAGTGAACTCTTTTTTGTCAGGGCTGCCAAGAACACACATCGAGGAAAAGCCAGTTTCTTCAAGAAATGGTGCTGGGAAAACTGGATATCTATATGCAGAAGAATGAAACTAGATCCCTGTGTCTCATCATATATGTGATATTTAACACTTGAATGTGAAGTTGATTGTATTGAAGGATACACATTATTGTTCCTAGGTGTGTCTGTGAGGGTGTTGCTAAGGAGATTAATATTTGAATCAGTGGACTGGAAAAGGCAGACCCACTCTTAATCTGGGTGGGCACAATCTAATCAGCTGCCAATACAGCTAGAATATAAGCAGGCAGAAAAATGTGAAAAAGGAGACTGGCCTAGCCTTCCAGCCTACATCTTTCTCCCATGCTGGATGCTTCCTGCCCTCGAATATCAGACACCAAGTTCTTCAGTTTTGGGACTCAGAATGGCTCTCCTGGCTCCTCAGCCTGCAAACGGCCTATTGTGGGACCTTGTGATCGTGTCAGTACTTACTGAACCCCCATTTATATATATGTATATATTTCATTAGTTCTGTCCCTCTAGAGAACCCTGATTAATACATTATGTGAACATCAAATCAAAGACTAAAGAAAAATCAAACACCTCAAACTGTGAAACTACTCAAAGAAGATATTGGGGAACCTCTCCACGACATGAGACTGTGCAAAAATATCTTGAGTAATGCTCCACAAGCACCAGCAACCAAAGCAAAAATGGACAAATGGCATTATATCAAGTTACAAAGTTTCTGTACAGTAAAAGAAACGGCAAAGTGAAGAGACAACCCACAGAATGGGAGAAAATGCCTGCAGACTACCTATCTGACAAGGAATAAATAACCAGAAAATATAAGGGGCTCAAATATTGAATGAGAAAAACATCTAATAATCTGATAAAAAATGGGCAAAAAATCTGAATAGACATTTCCCAAAAGATATACAAATGGCAGACAGGTATATAAAAAGATGCTAGACATCACAGACCATCAGAGAAATGCAGATTAAAACTACAATGAGATATAATCTCACCCCAGTTAAAATGGCTTTTATTCCAAAAAAACAGGCAGTGACAAATGCTGTTGTAGATGTAGAGATAGAGGAATCCTTGCACACTGTTCGTTTGTGTGTAAATTAGCACAGTCACTATGGGAAACAGTATGAAGGTTCCTGACAAAAGTAAAAATAGTACTACCATATGATCCAGCCATCTCACTGCTAGGTATTTACCCCCCCCCAAAAAAAGAAAAGAAATCAGTATATCGAATAGATATCTGTGCTCCCATGTTTACTGCAGCACTATTCACAATGGCCAAGATTTGGAAGCAACCTGAGGTGTCCATTACCAGATGAATGGATAAGGAAAATGTGGTACAGATATACAGTGAAGTACTACTCAGCCATAAAAACCATGAGACTGTGTCCTTGGCAACAACATAGCTGGAGGACATTATGTTAGGTGAAATGAGCCAGGCACAGAAAGACAAACTTTTCATGTTCTCATTTGTGGGAGCTAAAAATTAAACAACTGAACTGTGGAGATACAGAGTAGAATGATGTTTATCACTGGCTGGCAAGGGTAGTGGGGTGAGAATGCGAGTGGGAAGTAAGGATGGGTAAAGGCTAAAAATATGCAGAATGAATAAGATCTATTTGATAGCATAACAGAGTGACTGCAGCCAGCAATAATTTATTGTACATTAAAACTAAGTATAATTGAATTTTTGTAACATGAAGAAATGATAAATTCTTATCATAATGGTTACCTCATTTACCCTGATGTGATTATTATCCATTGTGCACTGGCATCAAAATATATCATGTGCCCCATAAATATATACACCTGATATCTGCCTATAATATTTAAAAATTAAAAAAATTCAGGGAAGTAAGCTTAAGAAATACACAATTTAGTATAGGTGTAGTATTAGTAAACACTATTCTAGTCTGTTATAAACTTAGGGTTCTATTAGGAATTAGAAGAAAAGGGAAGCTAGATTTCAGTTAGGCTATTTCATTGAATCTATGAAAGCCATTTTCAGGGAAATAAAATTCATTGAACTGCTATATGTAACAGTTCTTCATAATTAATCCCCCAACATGCCCAATTAATCCCCCAACATGCCCAATGAGCTCATTCCTTTACAGAAATGCAATTGGGAGATAAATGATTATTTTAAAGAATCACTGCTATGACTTTCATGGATTAGGAGTGAGGTACAATTCGTTTTATACTGAGGGAAGACAGTCCTGGTGATGTGAACAGCAAGTGCAGATGACCCAAGGCAGTGATGTGCCCAGTGCACCTGCAGACCAGCAACGTGGACAGCATGCTTGGAGTGGAAGGATCTAGGAGGAAACCAGTAAGAGGGAGTTCAGAGATGTAACAGGCACCTGGATCATGATTGGTCTTGTAGACAGTCTTTAGTTTTTATTTTTAGTGATATGGAATGTCTTGGAATGTTTTGATCAAATGAGTACATGAACTGTCATTGGCTTTAAAAAGATGATTCTGGCTGCTGCATGGAGAGGAATGTTAGGATAAAGGGTGGGAGTGAGAGACCTGCTAGAGGCTACTGAAGCTATTCCAGGTGGGCCGGTGGCAGGGGTGGAGCTGATAAGAAAAGGTAAAATTCAGGATGTATTTAAAGGATGAAAGAAAGACTTTGAATTGGATGTAGGGGGTAAATGAGAGGGAGGCATCAAGAACAATTTCAAGGATTTTTCCAGATGACATGATGGAGTTCCATTCATAGGGCTGAGAGGGATTGAGAGGTGAAGACATGGGAACCAGTTCATTTTTGGATACACTGAGATGTCAATTAAAATGGATATGTGAGGCTGGAATTCAGCTGGCTTCAGATAAAAATTTGAGTTTTGTTAGTATATAGTTTTTACCTAAAGCGACTAAATGGTACAAGACCATGTAGGGAATGTATGTAGCTAGAAAGCAATATGAGGACTGAGCCCAGAGCACCCCAAGGTTTGGAAGTTGGGGAAATGAACAAAGAATAAGAAAAGGCGAGGAGTGCATGTGTGTTCTGGCAGCCATGTGATGAAAGTATTTGAAAGAGAACGAATTGATAACCTCAGTTAAGTCCTGTTTAAAGTTACTTGGAGAGTCAGTGGGTGACCTTGAGAAAAGCAAGTTGGAGTGTCAAGGGACGCCTGATTGGGTTGGTTTTAGTAGAGGTCACGGTCGAGGGAAGGAAGTATAGGCAGCAGATTTAGAACATTCTCTTGAGGAAAAAGAGAGCAGAGAAATGAGTGGCAGCTGGAATAGGAAATGATGAGATCGAGAGTTTTCTTTGTTGTTTAAATTTTTTTTTTTTTTTAGATACATCATGGGAATGATCTAGCAGAGAGATACGAGAGAGGGTGAAACTATTGTAGTGCCATGCTTGGGCTGGCCAGAAGAGATGGGATCTCATGCAAAAAAACAAAAAGAGTGGGGGGGGCGTGCTCAGGTAGGTACACAGCCTGTTTATCCATTTAGGGGGAAAGCAGAGAATGAATCTGTCCACAGATACAGATTGCTAATTAGGTGTGGTGAGGTATAATAAGGTAGGAGGGTTTTTTAGGGGTGTGTGTGTGTGTGTGTGTGTGTGTGTATGTGTGTGTCTGTGTTTCAGTTTCTGTGAGCTGTCCTAAATAGAGGACTGAAGAGAGTGGGAACAACAAGTAAGGAAGGGCTAGGAGAGACGGCGATCTTAGAAACCAAGTGACAGGCTAGTGCTCAATGGTTTTCTTAGACCAGCTGTTGTCTGTGCTGGGATATATTATATTCTCCCTCCATTTGTTCCAGCCCTTCAGTTGAGGCCTACAGCACTTACATGACTGCCTTGGACTTGCTTCTTTCCCTTACTCTGAGTTCTTATTGATGCCATTCCTTCAGCCTCCCGCAGCACCGTGGACACGGGGCTCTTCTGTGCAGTGGGCTTTGACTAAAGAGTTGAGACAAAGGAGGGAGATTACAACATAATCCTTCCTGCCTTTGTTTCTTTTAATCCTTTTCCTCATGCTTCAGAGCAGGAGCTCTTCCTTTTTTTGTGCCATGGATCCCTTTGGCAGTTTAGGGAAACATAGGAGTGCTTCTTCAAGGTAATTTTTAAATAAAAAAAAATAGCATTACAAAGGAAATGAATAAAATACAGTTTCAAAATATAGAAAGCACAATTGTGCTATAATCACGTGTCTTTATGATGTGTGAAACAAACTCCGGTGGCAGGTCGCATGGCTACCTTATTTTCAAAGTAGTAATGTAAACAATATTTCAAGATATCTGTAACAGCTGAGATATGATATGAAAATGTGATTTCTACCGGTGGCAAAGTCATGGGTATTGGTAATTGTACTGTGATTTGTTGCCTATATTCATAAAGAAATGCTAGATTTCAGTTAAATGTTCATAAAAATAGAAAATCTTTCTCCTGTTGAATTTCTGTCATTATGTATGTGAATCTTTTGGGCATCTGTGGTCTTTAGGTTAATGGCCCCTGCCTCAGTGGTACCTCTGAGTGTACTGCTCTTGTCCAAGGCTGGATCCTACTACCTGTGGTCTAGCCTCCTACGCCCTCCTCACCAGCTCCATTTTCTTCAAAACTTACTCCAAACAGATATTCTAGGTTGCTCTTGTATCTTAAATGTCTCTCCATGGGTTCTTTTCCTCTCTTTGTGGAATGTGCTTACATTTATGTTCTTTTTTCCATTTCCCATGAGGGCAATCAATAGCCTTACTTGTGTGGCTGTGGCCAGTGCAAGGACTGGCATGTGCCCTGTAAATGTTTACTACTTGTAGAAGGTACTCACTAAATGTTTATTAGATAAATAAACAGATACTTCTGTTTCCACTGGGAACTCTCAGGTTATTTTATTTTTATTTTTTTCCAAATTAGAGAATGTTATAAATGTCTTCCAGCTAGAAAGGGGAAAATGTTTATAAGAATTATTTAGCATCAGGCAAGCCCCCTTGGCAAACACTATAGAGTGCAAATTTCATCAGTCAGTTTCATCATGAAAGTTAACATCTTCACAGAGGGATATGTTAGATTTCCAAATATAAGTAATTTTGATAATAAAACTGAGAGTAACTCTTTGTCAAATCAGTTCATTGGTTTCTATGAAAGTCTGGTGACAAAAATAATTTTGAGTGAGTTGTAACTTGCTGGACTTTGAAATTAAAAATATGGCTAATCTCATTTAAGTGACATGTTAAAAAATATAATTCTGATTTGAATTTTGCAGTAGATACTGAGTAGACATATGTATCTTAGAGTAAAAGGATAGGGTTTAGTGACCTATTTCTGACTTCCAAGAAGTTAGTTTTGGAGAAGTGTTGGCTATTAGTATTAGAATATGTTTTTATCCTTGATATGGATTTACTTTTAGTCAATAATTTTAAAAATTACTTTTCTTATAGTCCGGTAGCTGATATTCTTTGAACAGAAACCTCTATATGTCTGTTAATCATATTTTATCTTATAATATTTATTGTTATTTTTTGTTCTTTATTGAATGGTCACTTGAAATTTTGTATTTATATATTTATGCAAATATAATGGAGTCAGTTGAGATCATTATAAAACTTATAGATTAATGTTTGGCACATAGTAAACACTGTACAAATATAAGAAACCACAAGCATGCATATACACAAATATTTTTTTTTCTCTCCAACTAAATTAGAAACCTGTCTGTAAACTCTGCCAGTATGAAGACCTTGTTTGTCCTGTACATTTTCATACTCTCAGTGCCTGGCATAACGTAGGCTCATAGTGTGGTATAAGTAAGTGTTTGTTGCATGAATATAAGCCATCAAAGAGCAGTCAGTGACTGTGTAGATGGGAAATAAAGATGGTGAAAGATAGAGATTATTTAGGTAACTCGTGCTAAAGGTGAACACATTTTCCCTTAGCTATTTGTATTCAGTGCAATTAGTATTTCTTACAAATACAACATGAATATAGTTATTACAAGTCGATTAGGTGAAAGGAGGTGCCATATTCATCTGGGATGCACTAGCATGGCTGTCTTGGTTCTTTATGGCAAGTTTCTTCTTAGATGTGTACAGGCCATATCAGTTGAATAACATTTTGAATAGAATATGTGATTTAAGTGAATATTTGAAAGAAAAGTTATTTAAACTCTATAGGTAGGACAAAAATATATATATAGACATATGGACATTACTATGTTTAATTTTAAGGAATGATAGAAATTTTAGCATATAATTAACCTAGGATATTTATAGATCAAAAATCTATATTAAATGATAAGCTATATTTTAATATTGCTAAAATATGATGCTTTTATAATTAAGGTGTTGTTTTTCTAGTTCCAAATGGCTTTCATGGTAACAAAAGTACATTGGTTTTCTTGCATTTATGTACTTTCCAGTTGAGTAGGGGATTTAGATATTTTATAGGGTCATGAAAATTAAAAATCAGTAGCATTTTTTTCTTGTAATGGCAAGCACCCGCGTTAAAATTATTGCATTCCATGTAACTTATCTTTTGATATCGCTGTCTTATTTCTCCTCCTTAAGAAAAACGCAGAGCAAATACTAGACTATATATAAAGTAATTTTATATTTGCCAATTGATCTTCCCTGGGGAGCTACTGTAGTTTTTATAAATAGCTTGCTAACTTCGAAGAAACATATTTCTGTTCTTAGGAACTCATCTGGAAAGAACATTTCTTTGGGGGATATGGAGACCATGTGTAGAATTCCAGCTACAAGAAAAATTCTGGGATTTAGACAAAGAAATATTAGGTGGTTTAAAATTGAAAGTCTTTTTGTGAAAAATTAGTTTGCTCTTATAGCCATATTTTATGTTGTTAGAACCTAATATATTGTGGATTCATGGTCCCCAGCCTGGAGTTTCCAGACTCAGGGGACCTGCAAACCCAGTTTGGCATCACTGATTGTGTTATCGTGGTCAAAGCACTAATTTGGAATTTTATGTGATTGATTTATTAAAAAATGAGCAAATGTTTATTACTTTAAAAAGCAACTTGTTTATTTACTAAATTTTTTGTAGCATGGAGTTCATGAAGTAAAAATGAAGTTTCTTTGGGAAAGACTCGTGCCAATTTGAAGCTTAACCTATATGTGTGATTGCTACCTCCAGAGATTTTAATTTATTGAAATACTGTGTCCATTTGTAAAGCTAAGAATACAAACCACTTAAGTGAATTTTACTCTAGTGACCATCAAAGATTGAAATACTTTTTATCCCAAATTAAAATTTCTGATAAAAGATTCAAGTGGTTTTATGGTAGTTCATAAAATATCATATTCTCTCCATGAGGAGAATATGTGTGGAGGCTATATCTTATACTATATATAATATTATTCACGTGATGAATGATACTGAATTCATAAGTAAAGTAACTTTTATTATTTTTAGATTAAGAGATATTCAAAATAAGCTTTGTTGTTTTCAGGGCTAGCATTATTTTTTGTTTCTTTTTAAAATTCATTTAGTGGGAGGAGAAGAAGTAGTAGTCATGGCCAGACTAGCAGCACATGGCACCATCAAACTTCCAGTGCTCTCTGAAGATATTTCACACTTCACCCTCGATCTCTCCAAATCACTGTAAAAGCACTAAACCTGTTACTGAAGATTGAATTCTGTATGAATTCAATATTTTGAAAATCAAAAACAAACATTAAGTGAGAAATTATGGAATTGCTCCAATTTTCAGTTCAATTTGATTTTTAAGAAAACTTATCTCATTCTTAAATGGCTTAGAAATGTTAAGCAGAGCCTAGCATGGTGGCTCACACCTGTTAATCCCAGCACTTTGGGAGGCTGAGGGAGGTGGATCATGAGGTCAGGAGATCCAGACCATCCTGGTTAACACAGTGAAATCCCGTCTCTACCAAAATTACAAAAAATTAGCTCGGTATGGTGCCACGCACCTGTAGTCCCAGCTACTCGGGAGGCTGAGACTGGAGGGAGGTCTAAGTTGCCGTGAGCCGAGATCGTGCTACTCCATTCCAGCCTAGGCCACAAAGCGAGATTCTGTCTCAAAAAAAAAAAAAAAAAAAAAAAAGAAAGAAAAGAAAAAAATGTTAAGCAGAAATTTCTCAGTCATTCTAATTATTTTACAACCTTTTTCTTCAAGATGGTGATTAGAATCCTTAACCTACATTCCTCTTGCTGCAAATTAAATTTATTTCTGGTTCAATCTGTAGTTGGAGGAAAGTAACTGTTTGAGTTATGTGCATTTCGTCTGAGCTACCTTCATATATTTGAGGACTATTGTGAAGCTCTCTATTCCTTCTAGTAAGCCCCAAGATGCCTCATCTATTGAATAAGCCCTTTAATATCCTGAAATGATAAAAAATTGACATGATGCTCTACCGTAATTGTTCCCTAATATAAAGGAGAAATTATATGAAACTAATTTTATGAAAACATTTAAGAAGTGCATTTTCAAAAATAACATGAATTTGAATATGGAAATATGTGAACACAACTATAATAGGAATAATGAAGTAGTTAGATTCTTGTACTTATATGTAGCATCACTATGAACACCACAGCTAAAAATGCAGGCTACAAAAGGTTGTATCAGTAATTCAGAAACAAGGGGTATTGAGACTGTGGATGCAGGTTTTTGATATGGTGACAAGGCTCTGAACAAAACAGATATTTTGATTTACATAGTTGTTACCTTTTTGGAATTCAGTAAGTATTTAAAATCCTTGATAAATACTATGTGTTTATTTGTATACAATGCAGTAAGGTTCTAGACTGAGGTAATTATAAGCATATTTTTCACTCTCATGAGTCTCCAGCCATTCATTCAAAAGTCGTGAGGGACCCATGAAAATTCTTTGGGACATTTTCCTGTATCGCAGTAAACCTAGTAAGCCTATTCTTGGTCCATGGAAAGCAAGACATGCTCCCTAGTCATTGTGCAAGCCAAAAATGCTATAACATATTTTCACAAAAGCTACTCTTAATATGATCCCCTTGAGGAGAACCTCTGTTCTAGGCTAAGCTTTGAAACTTGAGGTCTAGTTTCTAAAGTGTCGGTAGTTTCCTTTTTTCCTTCTCTGTGGTTTATTCAATTATCTTTTCATACTGAAATATAATCATTAAGGACAAGGATTCACATTCCTTTATCCAAGCATATGCCTAACATATATTGGATGGCACCAACTATAATAATCTAGGTGCTAAAAAATTGTAAACAAATTATTGGTTGCTAAAAAACCACTGTGGGTGATTATGAAAAAAATCCTGTAGTCTTCTTTAAAGGAATTCCAGTTCATGTTGAAATTGAATATATTAATTTTAGAATATATGGGGTGATAAGAACACCAAACATTTATAGAGCACTTACCTAACAGTTACTATGTTACCTGCTTCTCTCTCATTTTCAGTCTGATAACCATCTGATGAAGCAAGCATTATTAATATCTTCATTTGATAGAAAAGAAATCAGAGCCATAGAGAGGTTATTATCTTGCTCAAGGTCACACAGCTATTAAATATTAGAGCCAGGATTTAAACTCACATTTCTCAGGCTCCACAGCATTTGCTCTAAATTGCAGTGGTGTGCCAATGAATCTTTTCAGATATTTTTCATCACTATTAAAATGTGTCTAACATAGACCCTCAGAAAAGCTCTTCCCATCTCTTTTGAAATAACATAACATGTACATAACCAAAAAATGGGGATAATTAAAACTGAAGAGAGAGCATAGTTCTTGCTTTTTGTTAATCACCTCCAACTTCAACTAAAGGGAAAGCCTGTTTCTCAGTCTTCTGGTGCCAGTTACCGTTGAAGAAAAGGAATGTGTGTTGCTGCCACTGGTGACATTTGTGACTTGTAGATAAACAGTTCCTTCTAGTCTCCTGTGTGTTCTTTTCAGCATTAATAAATTTATTGAAAGTTATATGAGTTGATCAAATGAGTTCTTGTGCTTAGAAGTGAAATAATGAGATTTAAATTTTAGAGAGGTCTGATTTGATCATTCCACAGTGTATACATTTATTGAAACATCACTGTGTGCCCCATAATGTGTATAATTAGTATTTGTCAATTGAAAATAAAATAAAACTTAAAATAGCTTTGCAGTTGTTGACATAGCCTCTTTCAGTTTTCTGCTAAAAGACCAGTGAAGACCAGGAGAAAAACAACAACAAAAAAGACTGACAATTGATAGAAATTTTGGTGCATTTCTTTCACCTTTAAGGAGCTGGACTGGGAACAAACAGATTGTGTCATGAAAAAGAAAACTACTTTAGTCCAAAGTAGGAAATGTAGAGGTAGGTTTTTTGTTTTTTTGTTTTTTTTGATAACATCTGCTGCTTGCTCACAGACCAGTGACCTTTAAACAGCTAGAAAACTGGGCAGCCCTCCATCTGCTGCAGGGGTGCTGTTTTTCTGAGGACACTATAGCATTACCATCACTCATGCCGCCTCCTGACCTCCTGTTCCATATGCCTCCATTCTCTTCTTATATCTTTCTCCAGCCAGCCAGCAGCTGTAAGTCATAGAAAGCAGCAAGGACCTGGCAGAGGGGGAGCAGCTGACTACTGCATCCTGAAAGGAAGGGGTTTCCTCCTGTAAAGGGTTCAAGGTGGGGACAGAGAACTCAGTGGTAGGCATTTTAGTTTTGAAGTGCTTCTTTTGCAGATTAACAATATGTAAGAAGAAGGTCCTGCTGCGGTCCAGAAGACCAGCTTTAAATGAATGTATCACAGTCACTGAGAACTGGGCTTCCAACTCTTTATATCTTTCTTCGTTCTTGTTGTAGCATTGAAAAGTGATGTCTGTAATCAACTAAGGGCATAATGATCAGGCCAAACCTTCTGTTTGGTGGTAGACACCATCATCGTTACAGAAAGGCAACAGAAAGGTTCCATACAACTTGGTACCTAATTTAAAAAAACCTGCCAGGGTGAGGGGCTGTCATCCTAAAGATACAAGAGGAAAGCACAATTTTTGAAATGTTTATAATGACTAGAACACTTAGAAAACAGTTTCACATAGCAGAAGGTAGAAGATATATTTATGAAACTGCAGCAGAGAGCTCTAAGAACAAACTGCTTCTATAAAGGTTAGGAAAGATTGCAAGGAACACTGAAACAGAGTGGGACTCAAATCTGCAGCAGCTGCCAGAAAGAATTCATGCTTTTAAAAACTGAATCTGAAGTAAAGAATATACTTCAGAAACTCCTTCAGATTTCAAGAGAAGGATCAAGAAATGAAAAGAATGAGATCAATAAGTCTGTAGGAGAGAAAACTGAAATCCAGTCTGAGAAAGATAAATGCAAATGGCTGATAAAATATGAAAAATATCTGGCCTCCTATGCAAAGAAATGTGAATTAAAACAAACACATTAACACATATTTAAGTAAATGACAACATACTTTTGATACAAGTTCAGTGAAAAGATGCTATGTGAAATACATAGCCATTTAGGCAGTTTTGTACCATTTTCTGTAAAAGGTTAGCACTTTATTTTCAATGAATAGTCACACACATGTGAGAAACAGAATTTGGAAAAAAATCTAGTGTACTGTAAGAGATTTAGGTTTAATAATTTATGCTTTAAATCATGCTTTAAAAAATTTTTAATTATGCAAGAATATCCTTCCAATATAATGTACTTTATGTGTTTCTCAAGCTGGAAGCTAACAGATGAACAAGGAAAATATATTAAGTAGGAAATAAATTTGGGAAGCTGCTTGCTATCCAGATTTATTATGATTTACTTCCCATGTCATTTATTATTACTTGAAAAATCATGAGAAATGTTAGGCTCTGATAGGTCCTCAAAAAAACATTTGTTAAATTTGTTTAAACCTATTTTATATAATAAAACACTTTTCTTTAGTGGAATAGATACTAATATCTCCCAGATTATTCTTTATCGGTTTAGAAAACAATGTGTTAATTAAAAACATATTTTTAAAAACATATATGTTTATATGTAAAATGGAAGTAAATACACCAAATAATTTAAAATTATCTCTGAATAGGATTGGTTTATGCTTGTATGTAACTCCTAAATTGTCTTCAACAAAAATTTCTTTAATTGAAATGCAGTGCATTTATTATAAAAAATATAGCAAATATATAGAAAAGAAATTTGAGTATAAAACTTCATCATTATAGGATATAAAATGGAACCATTCTTCTGATGGAATTCATTCCATAATTTTTTTCTATTACAGAATTTTGGATTAGGCATTTATTATAAAATGTGGCAAGAGATACTTTGACCAAATTTTTAATGGTGCACATGAATCAGGTTCTCCTGAACTGTAAATTAGTTCAAATAAACCAAGAAATGGAAAGAATTATTTTGAGTCAAAGAAGAGTGAAAATAGTTGTTTCCTGTTTATTTTGTTTTAATCAAATAACTGAATACAATTCTTTTTTTGTATTAACTCTAACCAAATGAAAAATGGGACAGGTAGGTTAGTTGCTGTCTATGGTTGAAGGGTATGGGTGTGTGCATGTGTCTGTGTGTTTAAACTTTGTAACTTCTTCATTTTTAATATGTCAAAGTAAAAGAGACTGTAATCCTGTCTCCTCAGTCTTTCTCCACCCTTTCAGATCAACTTAAATTCTTCTAATTATTCACAGATGAGATTAAGTCCAAAATAATTTTTGTTTACATTATTGTTTTATTTTCTTTTTCTTTGGAGAGGACTACCCTTTGTTTTTGCAATTATGCTAATAAATAAGCATGCCAACATAATTTGCAATTGTCATAATTATTTTATTAATGCAAGACTTTTAGACTATCAGAGGCAGATCTGGAAGTGATTTAGATGCTTGCCTTTTTTGAAGAATTTGAACTGTTGTCCCATCAGACTGTCTAGAGCCAATTAGATTGGGAGATGAGAGAATTGAGCTTTAAGAGGCTACTCTTTACGTTAGAATGGGTGGCATTCACCAAGTTGTAATGTAAAGTTGAAAGAATTGCATGTTCTAGTTAATAATTCTTTAAAAAAAAACCCAGCTTTCCATCTTTTCAATTATCCAAGTTAATTTTTTATGACTGAAACTGAAGATTACAGCACACATTATTAATACCATTCCCATGAGGGAGGCTTTTAATAGTGGAGTCAAACCAGTTTTATTTTGTTTACTGTAGTGTGTATAAGGGGTAAATAGTGTTCCCCAACCCCCACATTAATTTACTAGTTAAGACATTATTTTAGAAGATCTTTTGTGCATATGTATTTTTAGGATAAAGATAGAAAGCACTGGAATCCTTATATGGTCAACTCCTGCATTCTTGATTTGTTGAACACTTTGATCAGTGTAGAGTGGTGGTTTTGAGGCCAGATCTCAAACCAGGTGGCATAAAGATGATGAGTCTTTAGATGAGAGTTTAGTAAAAGGCTTAAAAATAGGTAATATGCAGTAACAACTAAGTATTTAATATTTGAGAAATCCATGAAAATAAAATATTTTTGTAATATTTTGGCTCAGACTGTGAGCAGATTACTGATTGCATATAAATGACTAAAGAGTGGCATGGTTAAAATTTCAAAAGTAAAATATTTTCATTTCATCCAATACCAAAAAAAAAATCTTTCTCTTCCTGGGTCTCCAGGAGCCCAGTTAATGATTTGCATTGAGATCACCATCGTTTTGGGTATTTTCATCGGTGACTAATTCAAACTTGTTGGTTTGATTCAAAATTCTCCTTCCTTGGTGAAATTATTTTATTGGAGTAAGAGAAGCAAAATTTTCTGCCCCCATTCTCTCTTTACAGATTATTTCTTAATACTCCCCTAAACTGGGTGGAATTACTACAGATGATGTGAGAGATTGTAGGTTGAAAGAATTTAACAAATTTACAAGACTGTTATTTGATTTTGTATAGAGATTCTTTCACTAATGGGAAAACCTTTGGTCCTCCTTTAGATAGGGAGGAAAAGTTAAAACCTTTGGTCCTCCTTAAGGTAGGTCTAAAAATTGGATGATACATGCTACAAACTTGAAGAGCAAAACCTGAGTATTTAGAAGCACTTAGAGATCAGAAACATCAGTAAGATGTGGAGTAAATACTGTTTTCAAAATAGTCATCAAATGTTACAGAATCAGACATACCTGATCTTATAGAAGGCATTTCTTGATGATAAGGATTGCTTCTTCCTAAATGTTTAATTATTACATCTAGAAAAGCAGTTTTTATGTACTAAGGTTGCTTAAATATCCATCAAGAAAAAGTTTAAAAACTGAGGCTGAAGGATTCAATTTATATAGTTTGATTGAACCTGTTTGTAACTATTAGTCTCTATAGCCAGGTATAATTTTTTAAAGTTTGTCTGCTATTTACAAATATTAAACTTTTATTTTTTGTAGGAGTTTGCTTCCCCTGTCATTATGCATTGAGATTATAGTATAGTAAGTACTGTTTTATAATGTTAAAACCTGTTTTGGAGCTTGACAGATCTAAGTCTTCTTGTGTAGGCATTTCTGGTGTGAGTGCATCCTACAAGAGGTTCTTTGATAAAGTCTATGTAAAAGTTGGCTTTTTTTTTTCTTTTTTTTTTTTTGGAGACAGAGTCTCACTCTGTCCAGGCTGGAGTGCAGTGGCACACTCTCAACTCACTACAACCTCTGCCTCCCGGGTTCAACAATTCTCTTGCCTCAGCCTCCCAAGTAGCTGGGATTACAGATGCGTGCCACCACGCCTGGCTAATTTTTGTGTTTTTAAGTAGAGACGGGGTTTCACCATGTTGGTTAGGCTGGTCTCGAACCCCCGACCTCATGATCGACTGCCTCAGCCTCCCAAAGTGCTGGGATTACAGGCATTAGCCACTGTGCCCAGCTAAAAGTTGGCTTTTATATTTCTTTCTCTTTCACAGGATCCCATCCCATTCCATTTCCTTTCATTTTATTCAGTAGTCCTTTATATATGTATATATCTCTTTTGCCTGGGTCTTGAGAGTTATAGGTAGTATAGTGCTGTCATTAAGATAAAGGATGCTGCAGCTAAGGTGGCTTCAAATCCTAGTTCTGCTGGTTGCTAGCTGGGTGATTGAGGGTAAGTTATTTAATCTCTCCCTGTCTCAGTTTTCTGATAAAATTGGGGCAATAATATCACTTGCTTACCTCTGAGAGCTGTTGTGAGTATTAAATGTGATAATACATTTGAAGTACTTAGGACAATGTGTGGTGAATATCTACATTGTGAAGTATTTGAAGGCTGATCAGAACTCGATATTACCTGTTTCATCAGAGAATATTTTCTGACTTAGTAGGATGTTTGACCAAGAATGGAATCTTCCTTTGGTGTATTCCATCCATCCTCTGCACGATGCTAGAATACCCTGTGCTCAGATACTGTGCTCAGTTATGTAAATACTATTAGGGAAGACCCAAGTCAAGCCTCCCATGTTATGCTTCTTTTACAGACAGAGTAAAGACATGGTCCCTGAACACAAAACATTTATTACCAAACTAGATTGCAAACATCTTGAGGTTAGAGAAATTATGCTTTATGATATTCTTTGTCATAGAACTGAGAAAAAAGAGATTACCCAATAAACACATGCTGATTTTAAAATTATGGTTATAGCGAATCCATTTTCCAAAAGAGAAATTTAGATATGATATAGATCAGAGTAGACTGATGTTATTTGCAATTTCAGTAGTGCATTTAGTTAATAGAATGGAAGTAATCAGAGGTAGTTTTACATTGTACATTCTCTGAACTTCATTTGAATAAAATATCTTCCCAAGTCTGAATTTTATTCAGGTGGTGAATAATTTGTATTTATTGCTTATTGGACCTTAGTTGTAAGGAAACTATACATTTCAGTAGGAATAATAATAGTAGCCGGTAACATTACATAGTGCTTACTATGTGTCACACAGTACCTGGCTGCCACCACCTAATCTTGACTTGGAAAAGCCTTTTGTTTTAAAAAAGGACACGGTGACTTGGGAGATTCTAAATTTATTTGTTTTTATTTTCTTGAGATGGCATCTTGCTCTGTTGCCAGGCTGTAGTGCAGTGGCACGATCTTGGCTCATTGCAACCTCCATCTCCCAGATTCAAGTGATTCTCCTGCCTCAGCCTCCTGAGTGGCTGAGATGACAGGCATGCACCAAGATGCCTGGCTAATTTTTTGTATTTTTAGTAGAAATGGGGTTTCACCATGTTGGCAAGGCTGGTCTCGAACTCCTGACCTCAGGTGATCCACCTGCTTCCACCTCCCAAAGTGCTGGGATAACAGGCATGAGCCACTATGCCTGGCCTCAAATTTAAATATAAATTTTGGAAACTTTTTTTTAATGAAAGATTTTCAGGTTAAAAGGTTTGTGTTTAGGCTGGGCATGGTGGCTCACGCCTATAATCCTAGCACTTCGGGAGGCCGAAGCGGGGATTACCTGAGGTCAGGAGTTTGAGACTGGCCTGGCCAACATGGTGAAAATCTGTCTCCACTAAAAATACTAAAAAATTAGCCAGGCCTGGTGGCAGGTGCTTGTAATCCCAGGTACTCAGGAGACTGAGGCGGAAGAATCGCTTGACCAGGAGGTAGAGGTTGCAGTGGGCTGAGATCACGCCACTGCACTCTAGCCTGGACAACAAGAGTGAGACTCTATCTCAAAAAAAAAAAAAAAAAAAAAAAGTTTTGTGTTTAATTGAATATTCATGGACATAAGGAAGGGAACAATAGACACTGGGTCCTACTTGAGGGTGGAGGGCAGGAAGAGTGTGAGGGTCAAAGCACTACCTACGCTTATTATCTGGGTGATGAAGTAATATGTACACCAAACCCCTGTGACACGCAGTTTATCTATAGAACAAACCTGCACAGGTACCCCTGAAACAAAAATAAAAGAAAGTCTGTGCTTAATAGAAATAGTACTTCTAGCCATTTCACCAGCCTTGATATGGTTCTTGAGTATATCAGTTGGGGGTAGTCACCACCAGAGGTAAAGTGGGATGGTGAAGACTGCTCTTGAAAGCACAGAGTGGTGAATAACAGTGCTAGGATTTTCTTTTTTACCAGGCTGTTCAAAGTGAAAGGTGAAGAAAATAGCCCTCGGAATTTAGTTTGCAGTTGCTATTTGGTTTCTAATTTAGGTTGTGTATTTTCCTTTAATGTTTCATTTTGACATAATATATTTTAAAATGGACTTTTCTTGTGGATACAATTTTATGATATGATTTTTCTTAAGTTCTAGGCGGCAATGTGGCTGCGTTTTATTTACTTGAATCGTATGTGATGGGAACCAGACTCAAACTTATTTCAGAAATAGTGTTAATTATACAAATGAAAGAGGCAGATATCTTTTGGTTCATCTACACATTTCAGAATTGCTCCTGTGGTGCATTCCTGAAACCATATCTAAATAATCACACAACATCTTCTAATGCCAGTAGATATTTTATACTTGGCTGTTGGAAGTTATATTTCATTAAATAACTACACAATAATGTGCGGTTGTCAGAACAGCATTCTTTACACAGATAGCTAGTATCTGGTAATGAGGTTAAAGGTAATGGAAGATAGATTTGAATAGACATGATGAATATTTAAATTTTTCCTTTATTATACATTTTAGTTGATATACTATTGTTGTTATTTTTTGAGATGGAGTCTTGCTCTATCACTCAGGCTGGAGTGTAGTGGTGCGATCTAGGTTCACTGCAACCTCCGCCTCCCAGTTTCAAGGGGTTGTCATGCCTCAGCCTCCCAAGTAGCTGGGACTACAGGCATGTGCTACTATGCCTGGCTAATTTTTTGTATTTTTAGTAGAGACAAGATTTCACTCTGTGGCCAGGATGGTCTCGATCTCCTGACCTTGTGATCTGCCTGCCTTGGCCTCCCAAAGTGCTGAGATTACAGGCGTGAGCCACTGCATCTGGCCTGATATAGTATTATTTATAAAACAAAACAAAAAGTGGTCTATTAAGTTATGTTTCTAGATATCAGCATTTTGAGCGGGAAAATCAAGGGATATATGCTGTAATGAAACAGTGGTCTCTGATTTCTGCTTTGACCAATGTAATTACTGGGATTCTGTCTTCAGAAGACCCTCTGTCTGTGCTAGAACCGCAGAATGGGTTTTAACTTCTCCCATTTCAAATTGTCTTCATGGTGGGTGGGAGATAATGGTAGTAAGAGGGCGATGTCAATAAAGATTAGGATTAAAAAAAACCCAAACTCTAGTTATTAAGAAGTTGACTTCAAGATGGTATTTAGAAGATTCTTTAAGGAGGGAAAGGTGGAGGCAGAACAAGGAAAGATTGGGAAGTCATTGTGGATATCAGAGTGACCTAAATTCCATATGAAGGAAATGTTTGTTAGCCATTGTTTCTAAGCTGTATAGTTCTGTATTTCTTTTATGAATAGATCTTTTGATAAGGGCCAAATACTTGTTAAAAAACAAATTGTATGTAAGCTGTTGTAGGTTTACAGAAAAATTGTACAGAAATTGAGATTTCCCATGAAGCCCCTCCACCATACACACGTTTCTCCTATGATTAATATCTTGTATTTGTGCTATTTGTTACAATTGATAAACTAATGCCAATTCATTATCATTAACTAAGTTTACCTTAGGGGTTCATTTTTTGGGTTGTACAGTTTTATTTTGACAAATTCTTAATGCCGTGTGTCCACCATTCCAGTGTCACACACAATAGTTTCACTGACCTAAAACTGCCCTGTGTTACAATTACTTGTCCCTTTTCTCCAAATCCCTACCAACTGAGGCAGGAGAATAGAGTCTGGAGGCAGGGAACCTAAGGCATTTCAGAAAAAAAATGCATAATTTAATCTATTAAATATAAGAATATAGAACATAGTTTCCAAACACAAACGTGTTCATGCTGTTTTCTTCTCTTTTTTTTTTTTTTTTTTTTTTGTGAGATGGAGTCTTGCACTGTCACCTGAGCTGGAGTATAGTGGCGCCATCTTGGCTTACTGCAACCACTGCCCCCTGGGTTCAAGCAATTCTCCTGCCTCAGCCTCCCAGGTAGCTGGGATTACAGGTGCGCACCACCATGCCCAGCTAACTTTTCTGTATTTTTAATAGAGACGGGGTTTCACTGTGTTGACCAGGCTGGCCTCAAACTTCTAACGTTGTGATTCGTCCTCCTCTAGTCTCCCAAAGTGCTGGGATTACAGGTGTTAGCCACCACACCTGGCCGCTGTTTTCTACTTTAAGAATCCTTCAATGGTTCCCATTGCCTCTGGGTGAATTCCAACATTTCTAGCATGGAAGCCTCATTTTAAGTTTTTATTTGCTAAGAGAAAAGAACAACAACGTGCATTACATGACAGACTGACTGAAAAACATTTTTTTTGGAGATGATGGTGGCATAGGGTAATGGTCTTATCAAATATGTTAAGTGGATTTTTCTGATTTGTGTCAGGAGTTTTCAGATGCATAGCATGATTTTAGAATATACTACTTACTGAGTATCCCCCCCAAAACAAACAGACAAACTAGTATATGTCATAAAGTCTGTGCTTATGTCTAAACCTTTGGAATAGAGGTGAATGCATAGATTGACAACTCTGTTTATTGGTGACAATATAAAGTCATTGTCTCTAGCTTTCTAGGTGCTAATTGTTGCTGAATAAATATTCCATTTGTCCCATCTGTTCTGCCTCTCATTCCTACTTAGGGGCTATGTCACCATCCATCTTTTAAGCTCTTTACATCAGTATATCCCATTCTTTTTTCAGAGGATTATCATTTCTCTTCTCTGACCAAGAAAATACAGGTCATTGGAGAAGTCCACCGGTTTCTGCCTTGTGCCAGCATCCACTTGTATTTCCATACATTTATACTGCTTTCTTCCTTTCACAGTGTAAGGATCTTCACCTCTCCACCCTGAAACAAGACTGTTTTACAGTCATATTATCTCTGTCTCCTCTCTTTCTTCTCTTTTTCTTCCCTGCTAACTCCTCCTTTAGCATCTGTTTTCTTGTCCAGAATCCTTCTCTGGCCCAGTATCAGCCTCTATCTGCTGCTGTAACTTCCTTTGGAAAAAGGCTGCCTGTGTTTCTTACTACCAGTAAGTTGGTTTTTTTTGTTGTTTTTGTTTTAGTTTGAGTTGGAGTCTTGCTGTGTCACTCTGGCTGGAGTGCAGTGGTGCAATCTCAGCTCACTGCAACCTCTGCCTCCCCGATTCAAGGGAATTCTCCAGCCTCAGCCTCCTGAGTAGATGAGATTACAGATGCATGCCACTGTGTCCAACTAATTTTTATATTTTTAATAGAGACTGGATTTCACTCTTTTGGCCAGGCTGTTCTTGACCTCTTGACCTCAGGTGATCCACCCATCTTGGCCTCCCAAAGTGCTGAAATTACAGGCATGAGCCACTGTGCCTGGCCCCATTCATTGTTTATTTTACTCTAGTCTGTAGCTGGAAATGCTTTTGCCAAGTTATTGATGACCATTGATTTACCAGATCCATGGACACTTGTTTCATGCCCTGGCCTATCTCCTGTGTCCATTAGGGCCCCATATTGAGCACACAATAATATTAGTAAAATGAGTAACATTTTTCACGTATCTTCTACTCTTATTTATATGACTTTCCCTTCTCTATGGTCTTTTACAAGCTCTTCTACCTGCCTTTTAAACATTTATGTTCTAAAGCTTCCAAGAAACCACTGTCTCTCATTCTAGCACGTTAAGTTTTCTCTGGATAGACACCCCATTCTCAAGCATGCCTTCAGAAGATGTATATATAGCAGGTGTTTCACCTTAAGTCTTGACCCTTATTAAAAGTGGTCAACATATTTGTGTGTTCCATAGATACTTCAAACTCAATATATCCAATTTTAAATTCATTGTCAGTGTCATCAAACTTGGTCCTTTTCGTTAATTACTGATAAATGGCATCTTTGTGAGTGACATCACCAGATACACAGATGCCTAAACTAGAAATCTAGGAATAGATCACTAATTCTTGCTACATCTATCTTAATTCTGAGTTCTTCCACTTCTCTTTATTCCTTTTACATCTTAGGGCCCCAGTTGATACCATCCCAGTTTTCACCTTGGAATAGCCTCAGTTTAGTCTCCCTGTCTGTCTCTCTAACTTCGATTCTGTTTTGTGAGTTTTCTTCTCTTTTTCACTTCATTTAACCTAAAGAAAGCATATTAGAGTTTCCCTGGGATGTATGGAACTTTTTACAATTTTTGGAACAAATTGAAAATGCTGGTTTTTGAACCCTTGGGAAAACATAAGTTTTCATAACCTTCAAAATGTGATTTGAGACATTGCTCAATAAATGTTTATTCTTATATAATTATTGCCTTAAGATTTGTTTTAGCTGCATATTAAGATCACAGCTTCCTTTTTTGGGGGGGACCCAGTTTCACTTTCATTATTCAGGCTGGACTGCAGTGGTTCAGTCACCACTCACTCAGCCCCCAGGAGCCCAGGTGATTCTCCTGCCTCAGCTTCCCGAGTAGATGGGACAATAGGCATGTGCCCCGTGCCCTTGCTCTGCTAATTTTTCTTTTGTATTTTCAGTGGAGATGGGGTTTCACTGTGTTGCCCACTTTAGTCTCAAAGTCCTGGGCTCAAGCAGTGCTCTTGCCTCAGCCTCCCCAAGTGCTGGGATTACAGGCGCGAGGCACCATAGTCAGCCTTACTACTACTTTTTTTTTTTTCTTTTTTGAGAGAGAGGGTCTCACTGTGTCACACAAACTGGAGTGTGGTGCATGATCTCAACTCACTGCAACCCCCACCTCCCAGACTCAAGCTATTCTCTTGCCTCAGCCTCCCAAGTAGCTGGGATTACAGGCATGCACCACTACACCCAGATAATTTTTTTAGTTTTTTTTTATTTTAATAGAGACAGTGTTTCACCGTATTGACAGGCTGGTCTTGAACTCCTGGCCTCAAATGATCCACTCACCTTGGCCTCCCAAGGGGCTGGAATTGTAGGCATGATCCACTGTGCCTGGACACCTTACTTCTTTAGCGAAAAAGGAGGCTGGTTCCCCACATCATTGGAGTTGGGTGTGGGGAGACCAAATGAAATTATTTCCTTAGAAGGGACCAATAAATGTCCTTTGTTTCCAATGTTGAAGGATGAGCAGGACTGGACAGTTGGATCTGAGGGAAGGGCCATCTCAGGCAAAGGGAAGGCAAATACCAGTGCTTGGGGCTGTGAACAGCAGAGGGAAAATATTCTTAGAACATGAAAATAAATGTTTGAATTTAGTATAACACATTTGACTTATTAATCAAAGGTGTTACATAGGAGGATGAGTATTTATATTCATCTGATCACTTTATAACATATATTTCCTTTCAAGTATTCCCAGTTTGGTAGACTATAGCATGAAGGCTTGAATGCTATAGCTTTATTTCTTCTGTAACTGCTAATTTCTTCTATGGCACTGCTTATTTGCTTGGTAGTGTGTGTCTCCATGGAGTCTTCATTCAACAGTTAAATGTTAGAGTGCTCTGAGGACAGGGCTTAAACAATCAAAAACTGTTTCTTAAATTTCTCTAGAACCTTCTTTTTAGAATGAAAACTCCATGATTTGTTGGAATTAAATTCTCTCTCTCTCTCTCTCATACTCTCTCTCTCTCGCTCTGTTTCAAGGGCAAAAATAATAATTTGTATTTCTACTTGCCAGGTAATTTGTGAATGTTGTTTTACCCTTTCTGCAGTATCAAAGATAAAACCTCCATGAGGTTTTTAAAATCTAGAATTCATATATTGTATGAAAACAGTTTTATACTTCTTTTTCTTTAAACCTTTTTCCTTTATTTTACTAAGCACCAGAAGAAAGTCACATATTTCCTGTGATGCTAAAATTTCTTCCAGATAACATGCTGAAATACCTTTTTCTTTTTTCTTTGAGGCTTCTCTTAAGTGATCAAATGTAGACTTTAAAGTCTATATGGCCAGCTCTTTCATCTGAGCTACTTTGTCTAAATATTTATGCTATTTAGATAACATGTATCTTCAATTATTCAGCTTTGCATATGGGCTATACTTTAACCAAACACTATTTCTTTTTCTTTTAGGTTTGACTGAATTAGAGGTTTGTTCCATTCATGTTAAATGGGTTCCAAAGAACTATTTGAATTTGAAATACTCCTGTTCATTATAAAATGTGAATGTATTTCTAAGTATGCATACTTTTTATTATCTATAATATTTTAGTTTGTTATTTTCCCTGAGATCATGTAAGCATTTCTTTTAAAAATTTAGTTTTTATAAAATGGCTCATGTTTTATGTATGTTTGGCCTTTATATTTTCTAAAGATGCAAAGCTAGATGGTTGTAAGAAACAGGCACCACTTCTGCCCTTGAGGCCTGGTCAACATTTGAATATTTGTGTACAGCATAAAAAATACGTTATAGATTGAATACGTTATTAGTAGTACGTTCAAGGGATATTTAGTAAGCTCTATGGGTAATACGGTTGAAAATCTATATAGTCAGTAGGTTTACAAAGTTAGAGAAGAAGTTGCAAAGAAAGTTAGGTTTTAAGGAAAAGAAATTTATCTTCATGTTCTAAATGACCTTTTAAAATTCTATTTTTATAAACTCTGATCATTCTTAACCAAATTTTGTGTTTAAACTTTTGGATAAAAGTCATGTTACAGGGGTTCTTGCAGTGTGAACTTAGTGCCGTATTTGGGCTTGTTTTTGTGATTTTCTTGCACTAAACTTGGAATGCACTCTTGAAGAATAGGTTTTTGGCTCCCAAGGACCTTCATAGTCACACACTAGCTCTTAATCACTGTGTCTGTGGAGTGTCTTCCTAGTGAAGCTCTCAGTGGATACACTTCCCTTTCTCTCTATTTCCTGCCAAGATTTTTTGAAATGTTTTAATGAAAGAGAGAGAGAGGAAGGAGGGAGGGAGGGGGAAGAGAGAGAGAGAGAGAGAGAAAGAGAGAGAGAGAGAGAGAGAGAGAGAGAGAGAGAGAACGCGTGTGCGTGAGAGCCAGCATGAGCTTTACCACATCTTTACTTGGTTATGCTATTTGCTGTGTGATAGTTATGGAATTAGTGCTATAATAGAAACTGTCAGCTCTAAGTTATCAGTGCAAGTTTTGGATTAATAGCATGCTTAGGTTTTATTTCCCTCAGTTCTCTTGCTCATTTCATTATGCCTTAGAAAGTGGAGAATTAGGAGTAATAAGAAATGATTTAGTATTCTACCATTTCATTAGACTTTTCTTGGGTATGTTAGACCTAACCTGAAAGTTTTGGTTATGGTGGGGTTTATATTATCTGTGGGTTTGATAGTCATCAGCAAAAATTAGTCTCTATTAGCACAGTGAATAGATAATTGCCCTAGCATTTTGTCTTGCACTGGATTCCAACTTCACTCTGGAAGCAAAGATGTTATCAAGAAGGTTATTCTGACTCAAGAGTTTGGAGTTTCCCACATTAGTGTTGGAAGATGTCTTTTGGTAGGCTCTTAAACAGTTATGGAGCTGTGGAAATAGCCTTAGGTGAGGAGCTGAACATCCCAAGTTCTCAAGCGCACTGTGTTGTTTATGGAGTTACAGACACTTACCTGTAAATGATGATGATTTTTTTGGTTGGGGGTGGGGGGGGGTTAGAGGTACTTTGTTAAGTACCTTGTGTGCAGTATTTTATTTCATTCTTGTAGTAAATTGGAGGTAGCATTATCCCACTTTTACAGATGAGAAAACCAGGGGATAGAGAGGTTAAGCAGCTTGTCCAAGGTCACACAACCAGTAAACCTAAAGCTAGAATTCATACCTAAGCACTCTCTGACTCCAAGACCTGGTTCTTGCCTTCTCTGCATTCTGCTATATGTAAAGTACTGTGTGCTTATTATGAGGATTAAATAAGCTAATGTGTACATCCTTTGTAAAGTAAGATATTAGTCTTGGTATGGTAAAAATATGGACACGTTTGGAACATGGAACTGTTACTAATCTTTTCTGCTATTTAAAGGCTTTACATGCATTTCATAATTTTATATATAAGTATTTTACACCTTCAAGGTTGCTAATATTTTGTCAATGTCATGTTTCTTGATTTATGAAGTACCCTTGTTATTCTTTCAACACCCTTTCTAAGAAGGAAGAAAGTCTAGATCCCCTACCCCCACATATTCCATGGATTTTTGTTTTGAAAAGAAAAAATTTTACATCAGAGTAATCTTTAGAATTTTTTGGACTCCAGAATTTAATAATTAGTTATATTGTTCACTTATAATTTCATATTATAGAATAAGATCTTCAAAATTCCATTATTTTAAGAGATAATACAACGTAAACACATACAGAAAAGGCTTGATTGCTCCAGCAAGGATACGAACAGTCAGAATTTCAAAAACGTAGTTTACTACCTATATATACAAGCTACTTTGAGTGTTGATGCATTACTGAAATACTTTAGGCCTTCCTTAGTTTGTATGCATTGCTGAAATACCCCAAGGTTTGATTCCTAGAATGTTTGAAAAATTATAAATTGCAAGAGGAAAACAAATGAATGTGCTTACTCATGTTGTAACACTTTTCTGTAATTTACCTCAATTTCTGAGGTTGTACCTTTTATTCAGGTTAGGAATAGGTTTTAAGTACTCTTGATTCCAGGTAATTTGTTTAATTGTCTTAATGCTATCTTTATAATCATTTTAAGCTGTGCCGCTCTGGTGAGCGAGTCCCCAGGAGCTGGAAAATTGACATCCAGGCAGTGAGGTCTGCTTTCTCTTGCTGGCCCCCGGCATCCTCTGTGACCTCACAAGGCACATTAAAAATCTTTAGCTTCTATAGCTTTGAAGGCAAAGCCCTAGGATATGGCTTAGAAATTCAGGAAAAATGATAATTTAAGTAAAAATCAATGTAAACATTTGTAGACAAAGCTTTCAAATCTAAACTGATTTTAAGTACCCTCTAAACACATAAAAATATTTTTTAAAATCATTTTTTAAACTCAGAAGCAATAGAATATAAAAGCCCCTATCAATAGTACATATTTAGTGACGATCACAAGTATTTGTTTGAAATATAAATTTTGAAATCCCAACTTTTGACTAAAGTAGAAGCATGAGTTTTTAAACCTTACTTTTCAGATGAGAAATTAGAAATTTGTCTTCATCTTTTATAAGAATTGATGAATCTGCTGGCTTTGTGTGATATTTAAGGTTTCTCTTTTAGTATCGAAAATGCTGGGCAACAGTGGAGCATGCCTGTAGTCCCAGCTACTTGGGAGGCTGAGGTGGGCAGATAGCTTGAGCCTGTGCCACTGTACTCCAGCCTGGGTGACTGAGCTAGTCCCTGTCTCAAAAATAAACAACCAATTTCAAGTGTTTAATATATCCCCATGTAAATATTCAGCAGTAAAAGGTGATCATCTGTTTTGCAATTACTTACATAAGCTGTAATTATAAAACTGAACTTTAGATGTGAAAGATGTGCAAGGCGATCTCTGTGCCTAAGAAGTTTTAGAGTGAAGAAATTTCAGTTTGATGCAATTTGAAGGTAGTGTAATCATACTGGGTTTGAAAGGTTTTCGAGGATATGTCTTTATTTATGGGAAACCCAGCTGATTCAGCTGTCTGTAGGGTCTCCAACAACAACTTCACATTTGCCTAATGTGCCTGGAATATATCTAGAAATACTTGAGATATATATATATATGTATGGTTTTTTTTTTTGCCGTAGGCCAGACTTCCTGGGTCAGCATTGAGCAAAACTTCTAACAGGTGTTCCTGACTACTTCCTCTAATCTCTGGTCCATATGGACAGAGCTTTACTTGTTCTGTCATTTTGGATACTATCCCTTAAGTACTGACCACCTTACTAAATGACCCTCAGTCTGTCTTTCTAGTTTTTTTTTTTTTTTTTTTTTTGAGACGGAGTTTCGCTCTTGCTACCCAGGCTGGAGTGCAATAGCGCAATCTCGGCTCAACGCAACCTCCGCCTCCTGGGTTCGGGCAATTCTCCTGCCTCAGCCTCCTGAGTAGCTGGGATTACAGGCACGTGCCACCATGCCCAGCTAATTTTTTGTATTTTTATTAGAGACAGGGTTTCACCATGTCGACCAGGATGGTCTTGATCTCTTGACTTTGTGATCCACCCACCTGGGCCTCCCAAAGTGCTGGGATTACAGGCGTGAGCCACCTCGCTCGGCCTGTCTTTCTAGTTTTATCTGAGTTACTCTTCTATTAGCTGGCTGTTTACCTGAATTTTTGCTGTTTTCCTTCATCATTTGGAGATAACTTTTTGTGTATTGAATCTTCTACCTGGACTTTTCCATCTCTATTTCTGCTCTTATAAATCTTATTCATACTTCAAGGCAATGAATTCTCACTTGTAACTTCTTGTATGTTAAAGTCTTAACGCATTTTAAAAATTACAGTAGACAACATGTAACATAAAATTTACTGTCTTAACCATTTTTAACTGTACAGTTCAGCAGTGTTAAGTATATTCACAACAGATTGCCAGAACTTTTTGATTTTACAGACCTGAAACTCTGCATTAAACCACAAGCCCCATTTTCTTTTCTTCAAGTCCCTGCCAGCCACCATTCTACTTTGTTTGTATGAGTTTGAGTACTTTAGATACCTCATGTAAGTGGAATTATACAATGTTTGTCTTTTAGTGACTGGCTTATTTTGCTTAATGTGACGTCTTCAAGGTTCATCCATGTTGTAGCATGGGACTGGATTTCCTTCATTTTTAAGGCTAAATAATATTTCATATGTGTGTGTGTGTGTGTGTGTGTGTGTTGTGTGTGTATATATGTGTGTGTGTGTGTATATACACACACGCACATTTTGTTTTATCTAATCATTCTTCAGTGGACATTTTGGTTGTTTTCAACTTTTGGCTGTTATGAATAATACTGTTATGAACATGGGTGTGCAGATATCTCTTTGAGATCCTGTTTTCAATTCTTTTGGATATATACCCAAAAGTAGAATTGCTGGATCATATAGTAATTCTATTTTTAGAATGAGAAGTGTGGCTATAGTCTTATTTTGACCTTAATTTGACCACATAGCCATACTGTTTTTAATTTTCTCTTTTAAGCTTGTGTCTCTTTCATGTTTTGGAAAATATGGAAATCATGGAGCATATAAAAATGTAGAAAAACATTTTATATCTAATTAAAATCTAATTGTGATTTATACATTTTACTAGAAGAGGGTGTTGGTGACCGGGCGCGGTGGCTCAAGCCTGTAATCCCAGCACTTTGGGAGGCCGAGGCGGGTGGATCACGAAGTCAAGAGATCAAGACCATTTTGGTCAACATAGTGAAACCCCGTCTCTACTAAAAAAAATACAAAAAATTAGCTGGGCGTGGTGGCGCGTGCCTGTAATCCCAGCTACTCGGGAGGCTGAGGCAGGAGAATTGCCTGAACCCAGGAGGCGGAAGTTGCGGTGAGCCGAGATCGCGCCATTGCACTCCAGCCTGGGTAACAAGAGCGAAACTCCGTCTCAAAAAAAAAAAAAAAAAAAAGAAGAGGGTGTTGGTGATGTCAATATTAACAAAAGGCAATAGAAATCTAATTTTTTTTGCTTCCTGTTTTTAAGCAAGTAAGTAAACTTGATTAGAAAAATGTTATAGATGAAATTCCAGTTTATATATTTATTCTTAAAATACGTGGCTACTGGCCGGGCGCCAGTGGCTCATGCCTGTAATCTCAGCACTTTGGAAGGCTGAGGTGGGTGGATCACCTGAGGTCAGGAGTTCAAGACCAGCTTGACCAATATGATGACACCCATCTCTACTAAAAATACAAAAATTAGCCAGGAGTAGTAGCGTGTGCCTGTAGTCCCAGCTGCTTGGAGGGCTGAGACAGGAGAATTGCTTGAACCCAGGAGGTGGAGGTTGCAGTGAGCCGAGATTGTGCCACTGTACTCCAGCCTAGGCAACAGAGCGAGACACCATCTTAAAAAAAAAAAGTCTGTGGCTATCATTTAAGTATCAATATCCTTGAACTAAGTAATGTCCAGAAACTGTTAAGTCTGTTGACTTAGTGTTTGCTTCTTTTTGGAAAGATACCAGAGAAACTTCAGATGATATCTATAATTCTATAATATGGAGTATTATATTTTCTCTTATTCATAAGCTGGGGCTTAAACGTTAGAACTTTGAGGTGCTATAGTAAAAGTAGGCTGGAGTGGAGTGGTGCGATCTTGGCTCACTGCAATCTCTACCTCCTGGGTTCAAGCAATTCTCCTGCTTCAGCCTCTTGAGTAGCTGGGACTACAGGCGCACCCTGCCACACCCAGCTAATATTTTGTATTTTAGTAGAGATGGGGTTTCACCGTATTGCTAAGGCTGGTGTCAAACTCCTGAGCTCAGGTAATCTGCCCACCTTGGCTTCCCAAAGTGCTGGGATTACAGGCATGAGCCCCTGCGCCCAGCCCTAAGAACTTCATTAGAAATTACACCAAAAGTTAGAACTCTGAGGTGCTCCTGATCTTTGCTGCAGTGCTATAATGAAAATCTATAATACTATTTTCATAAGTTGATCTGGTTCATAATAATCACAGGAATATGTGCTTTATTTTTGCTATATCTTTTCTATTAATAATAACAAATGAGCAAATGTAGGAAGAACTGTCCTCCCCGCCACCCCCAGTTCCATTATGTATTACCGTGATTCTGCCTTTGAACTGGTAAATAATAAGAAACCTTTCTCAAGCCACAAATAGTAACTCAGTTTTTGTCTCTTTGTTGACAGGGTGGAGTTCAGCCTATTCTTCCTTAGATGTGAAAGGAAAGGAAGGTCATTTCATGCCTTGTTGATAAAGGTAAGCTCATAGTAATTATTAAAGAATTTAGGATGTTTGGTAGGCATCCTTACTGCTGTTTGACATTCTGACTTTGTGGTATGCTGAAGTTAATAGAAAGATAATATATTTTATAAGGTAACTAGAATCTACAATTGTTCCTTTAGTTATCAGCAAAAACACATAAGATAAGGAAACTGGTGTAAATCAACATGACAAAGTGAATGCGGATTTGTTCTATAATGAGAAAGTAACTTGTGCTTTTCATTTGAAATATTGGCTTACACACTTAGTCTGTTCCTCAAACATTTACACACTTGGTAATAACCTTTTAACCATTGCTGATATCATCATGATAATGTTTTTCAAGTTAATACAAACTAGATTATAAAATTATGCCATTTTAAAGCAAATCTATCCATTATACTTTTCATGCTGATAGTTCTAGTTGGTGTCACTGATTTTAGAGGGCAAACGTGGAACAGGTGGTGTGAACACAGAGGCCCCACCTCTGACCCACGTACATTAGTGAATGTTAACTTGGAGACTCTTTTATAATGATGTGCTTCTACGTGTAGCTAATTTTACAGTGTGCTACAGTGTTCAGATGTTATTATGAATGCTTTAAATGAATTCAGTTTGTTCTTCACAAGTCTGTGAAAACTGTTCTGTGAGTATTCCCATTTTATAGATGTTAAAACTGAAGCATTGGAAAATTAAGAAAATTGCCCAGGATTACATGGATAGTAAGTGGTAGAGTTGGAATTACATTGAGACCTCCTTGAGATCTTTACTTCAATGCTATACTGAAACCTATAATACTGTTTGAACAATTTGAACTGGTTCATAATAATGATGGAAATATGTGCTTTATTTTGAATATATCTTTTCTAATAACACATGAACAAATGTAGGATGAATAAATATTAACACTTTTTAATGGGTTTGGCTTTATTCCAGTGAACTCTATCACAATTTTATTATACTTTAAATCCTTGTAAATCTACTCAGTGGTTTTCAGAAAGTTACTTTTGTATATTTATAAAATATTTCATTGCTTGCTTAAAAATAACCAGATTAAAAGATGGTGGCATAGTTTTAATTAAGAATGCAGAAATAATGTACTTGTAATACTTTTACAGGTATTAGTATTACTCCTTTGGCGGGTATAAAATACAATATATTTTTTTCTCCCTGGTTAAGCATTGTGAGGCTAAATGTTCAGCATAGTAAGTTTCAATTGGGCCACATATTATTCCACTGTGCTTAAAAACTCATATTGATTTGAGAATCAGAATCATAGACTATTCTTCATGGGGAGCGATGGTTGGGGAGTAAGCTAAAAATAATAGGTCTTGATTTGGGTTGCTGTCTCTTTCCAAAGGTTAGCATCTGGGATGTGGAGCAGGGCATCAGGAACATTCTATGGTTCCAGGGTGAGGGGTTCGGAAAAGATTTTGTTCATTTTTGAGTCATCCTTCCAGTTATTGGTGGGATCAGAATTTAACCCCAAAGAAAAGGGGCCTCTGACCAGGAGTTGGGATGGGGTTAGAGAACCAGTCAAATGGATTGGCCTCAGGGTTGCCATTTCTTATTAGTCAGTGAACTGAAATAAATCAGAAAGCAGAGAAAACCATTGCTTGTACACTAGGCTCTGCAAAGAGAAAGCAAGCGGGTGCCTATAGGCACGTTTCTCTAGAAATGAACGTCAGAATTAATTTAGATTAATCTAGATTCTTCATCCTCTACTCCCAGTATGAATTATCAAATAATGTTTGGTTTTCTGAAGATTTATCAGAACAGTGGAAATGGCTCAGCATGTAAATTAAGTTTTTAAACTATAAGAAAGTGAGGCCAAAAAAAGTAGAAACTTAAATGCATATATATTTTTCCGGAGATATCAACTATCAAATATATTGAAACTCATTCTATATATTATCTAGAAGTATAATATTTCTTAATAATAGAATAATTAAAACAGTATTTTTTCCCTTTTTAAAAAAATTTATTGTACTATAGATTCTGGGGTACATGTGCAGATCATGCGAGATTGTTGCATAGGTACATTCCTGGCAAGGTGGTTTTTTTGCCACCATCCCCCCATCACCTACACCTGACATTTCTCTCAATGATATCCCTCCCCCACCCTCCCTCCCTGTCCCTCCCTTAGTACCCACCCAACGGACCCCATTGTGTGATGCTCCCCTCTTTGTGTCCAAGCGTTCTCATTGTTCAACACCCTGCCTATGAGTGAGAACATGTGGTGTCTGATTTTCTGTTATTGTGTCAGTTTGCTGAGAATGATGGTTTCCAGGTTCATCCATGTCCCTACAAAGGAAACAAACTCATCTTTTTTTATGGCTGCATAGTATTCCGTGTTATATATGTGCCACATTTTCTTTGTCTAGTCTGTCATTGATGGGCATTTGGGTTGGTTCCAGGTCTTTGCTGTTGTAGACAGTGCCTCAGTGAACATGCATGTGCATGTGTCTTTATAATATAATGATTTATAGTCCTTTGGGTATGTACCCAGTAATGGGATTGCTGGGTGAAATGGAATTTCTGTTTTTAGATTCTTGAGGAATTGCCACACTGTCTTCCACAATGATTGAACTAATTTACACTCCCACCAACAGTGTAAAAGTGATCTTACTTCTCCACATCCTCCCCAGCATCTGTTGTCTCTAGATTTTTTAAGGTTCGCCATTCTAATTGGTGTGAGATGATATCTCAATGTGGTTTTGATTTGCATTTCTCTAATGACCAGTGATGATGAGCATTTTTTCATATGTTTGTTGGCTTCATATATGTCTTCTTTTGAAAAGTTTCTGTTAATATCCTTTGCCCACTTTTGGATGGGTTTGTTTGTTTTTTTCTTGTGAATCTTTCAGTTCTTTGTAGATTCTGGATATTAGCCCTTTATCAGATGGGTAGATTGCAAAATTTATTTCCCATTCTGTTGGTTGCCAGTTTGCTCTAATGATTGTTTCTTTTGCTGTGCAGAAGCTCTGAAGTTTAATTAGATCCAATTTATCTATTTTGGCTTTTGTTGCCACTGCTTTTCTTGTTTTAGTCATGAAGTCCTTGCCTATGCCTATGTCCTGGATGGTTCTTCCTAGGTTTTCTTCTAGAGTTTTTATGATGTTAGATCTTATGTTTAAGTCCTTAATCCATCTGGAGTTAATTTTAGTGTAAGGTGTCAGGAAGGGGTCCAGTTTCTGCTTTCTGCACATTGCTAGCCAGCTTTCCCAACACCATTTATTAAACGGGGGATCCTTTCCCCCTTGCATTTTGTCAGGTTTGTCAAAGATCAGATGGTTATAGATGTGTGGTGTTGCTCCAGAGGCCTCTGTTCTGTTCCACTGGTCTATGTCTCTGTTTTGATACCACTACCATGCTGTTTTGATTACTGTTGCCTTGTAGTATAGCTTGAAGTCTGGCAGCATGACGCTGCCTGCTTTGTTCTTTTTTCTTAGACTTGTCTTGGCTATGTGGGCTCTTTTCTGGTTCTACGTGAAGTTTAAAGTGTTTTTTCCAGTTCTGTGAAGAAGGTCATTGGCAGTTTGATGGGGATAGCATTAAATCTATAAATTACTTTGGGTAATATGGCCATTTTCATGATAATGATTCTTCCTAACCAATAGCATGGAATGTTTTTCCATCTGTTTGTGTCCTCTCTTATTTCCTTGAGCAGTGGTTGGTAGTTCTCCTTGAAGAGGTCCTTTGTTAGTTGTATTCCTAGGTATTTTATTCTTCTTGTAGCAGTTGTGAATGGGAGTTCGCTCTTGATTTGGTTCGCTTCAAGTCTGTTATTGGTGTATAGGAATGCTTGTGATTTCTGCACATTGATTTTGCTTCCTGTGACTTTGCTGAAGTTATTTATCATCTTAAGAAGAATTGGGCTGAGATGATGGGGTCTTCTAAATATGCATTCATGTCATCTGCAAATAGAGATAATTTGACTTCTTCCTTTCCTAATTGTATACCCTTTATTTCTTTTTCTTGCCTGATTGCTCTGGCTAAAACTTCCAATACTATATTATTAAGAGTGGAGAGAGATGGCATCCTTGTCTAGTGCCTGATTTCAAAGGGAATACTTCCAGTTTTTGCCCATTCAGAATGATATTGGCAGTGGGTTTGTTGTAAATAGCTTTTATTATCTTGTGATAGGTTCCATTAATACTTAATTTATTGAGAGTTTTTAGCATAAAGGCTGTTGAATTTTGTCAAAGGCCTTCTCTGCATCAATTGAGATAATCATGTGGTTTTGTCTTTGGTTCTATTTATTTGGTGGATTATGTTTATGGACTTGCATATGTTGAACCAGCCTTGCATTCCCAGGATGAAGCCTACTTGATCATGATGGGTAAGCTTTTTGATACGCTGTTGCAATTGGTTTGCCAGTATTTTATTGAAGATTTTTGCATCTGTGTTCAGCATGGAGACTGGCCTGAAGTTTTCTTTTTTTGTTGAGTCTCTGCCGGGTTTTGGTATCAGAATGATGTTGGTCTCATAAAAAAAGTTGGGGAGGATTTTTTCTTTTCATATTGTTTGCAATAGTTTCAGAATGATTGGTACCAGCTCCTCTTTGTACATCTAGTAGAATTCACTGTGAACCTGTCTGGACCTGGACTTATTTTGGTTGGTAGGCTGTTAATTGCTGCCTCAACTTCAGCCCTTGTTATTGGTCTGTTCAAAGTTTCAACTTCTTCCTGGTTTAGACTTGGGAGGGTGCAAGTGTTCATGAATTTATCCATTTCTTCCAGGTTTACTAGTTTATCTGCATAAAGTTGCTTATAGTAATCTCTGATGGTAGTTTTGTATTTCTGTGGGATTGGTGGTGATATCCCCTTTATCGTTTTTTATTGCATCCATTTGATTCTTCTCTCTTTTCTTTTTTATTAATCTGGCTAGCGGTCTGTCTATTTTGTTGATCTTTTTTAAAAACCAGCTCCTGGATTTATTGATTTTTTTTGAAGGGTTTTTTGTGTGTCTGCCTCCTTCATTTCTGCTCTGACCTTAGTTATTTCTTTTTTTCTGCTAAGTTTTGAGTTGTTTTGATCTTGCTCATCTAGCATTTTCAATTTTGACAGTAGGGTGTCAATTTTAGATCTTTCCTCGTTTCTCATTTGGGCATTTATTGCTATAAATTTCCCTCTAGACCCTGCTTTAAATGTGTCCCAGATATTCTGTTATGTTGTGTCCTCATTCTCATTTTTTTCAAAGAACATCTTTACTTCTGCCTTCATTTCATTGTTTATGTAGTCAACATTCAGGAGCCAATTGTTCAGTTTCCATGAAGTTGTGCGGTTTTGAGTTAGTTTCTTAATCCTGAGATCTAATTTGATTGCACTGTGGTCTGAGAGACTGTTATGATTTCCGTTTTTTTGCATTTGCTGAGGAGTGATTTACCTCCAGTTATGTGGTCAATTTTAGAGTAAGTGTGATGTGGTTCTGAGAAGAATGTATATTCTCTTGCTGTGGGGTGGAGAGTTCTGTAGATGTCTATTAGGTCCACTTGTTCTAGTTCTGTGTTCAAGTCCTATATATCCTTGTTGATTTCTGTCTCGTGGATCTGTCTAATGTTGACAGTGGAGTGTTAAAAGTCTCCCACTATTATTGTGTGGGAGTCTAAGTCTCTTTGTAGGTCATCTACAACTTGCTTTATGTATCTGGGTGCTCCGGTAATGGGTGCATATATATTTGGGTTAGTTAACTCTTTCTTGTTGTATTGATCCTTTCACCATAGTAGTGTCCTTCTTTGTCTCTTCCGATCTTTGTTGGTTTAAAGTCGATTTTATGTGAGACTAAAATTGCAACCCCTGCTTTGTTTTTGCTCTCCATTTCTTGGTAGATCTTCTTCCATCCCTTTATTTTGAGTCTATGTGTATATTTGCATGTGAGATGGGTTCTCCTGAATACAGCACACTGATGGGTTTTGACTTTTTACCCACGTTGGCAGTCATTGTCTTTTGATTTTGGCATTTAGGCCATTTACATTTAAGGTTAATATTGTTTTGTGTGAATCTGATCCTGCCGTTTTGTTGCTGGTTGGTTTGCCTGTTGGTCGATGCAGTTTCCTCATTGCATCATTGGTCTTTACCAGTTGGTTCATTCTTGCAGTGGCTGGTACTGCATGTTTTTTTCTGTGTTTAGTGCTTCCTTCAGGAGCTCTTGTAGGGCAGGTCTGGTGATGAAATCTCTCAGTAATTGCTTGTCTGTATCTGTAAAGGATTTCATTTCTCCTTCACTTATGAAGCTTAGTTTGGCTAGATATGAGATTCTGGGGTGAACGTTCTTTTCTTTAAGGATGTTGAATGTTGGTTCCCGCTCTCCTCTGGCTTGTTAAGGTTTTTGCCAAGAGATCCACTGTGAGTCTGATGGGCTTTCCTTTGTGGGTGACCTGAACTTTCTCTCTGGCTGCACTTAGCATTTTTTCCTTCATTTCAGCCCTGGTGAATCTGACAATTTTGTGCCTTGGGGTTGCTATTCTTGAGGAGGATCTCTGTGGTGTTCTTTGTGTTTCCTGTATTTGAATGTTGGCCTGCTTTGCTAGGTTGGGGACATTCTCCTGGATAATATTTTGAAGAGTGTTTTCCAGCTTTTTTCCTGGTCCTCTTCAGGTACACCAATCAAGTGTAGATTAGGTCTTTTCACATAATCCCATATTTCTTGGAGGCTTTGTTCATTTCTTTTCACTATTTTTTCTCTTTTCTTGCCTTCTCTTTTTATTTTGTTGAGTTGATCTCTCAATCTCTGATATCCTTTCTTCTGCTTGATGATACGGCTATTGAAACTTGTGTATGCTTCGCCAAGTTTTTGTGCTGTGTTTTTCAGCTCTATCAAGTCATTTATGTTCTTCTCTAGGCTGGTTATTCTAGTTAGCATTTCATCTAATCTTTTTTCAGTGTTCTTAGTTTCTTTGCATTGTGTTAAAATATGTTCTTTAGCTCAGAAAAGTTTGCTATTATCCATCTTCTGAAGCCTGCTTCTGTCAGCTCGTGAAAATTGTTTTCTGACCTGCTCTCTTGCCATGCTGGTGAGTCGTTGTGATCTCTCTGGGGAGGAGAGGCGTTCTGGACTTTGATGTTTTCGTCCTTTTTGTGCTGGTTTCTTCCCATCTTTGAGTGGACGTCCTTTCTGTTAAAGTTAGGGTTCTCTCTTTTTTTTTAAACGCAGGTGTCAGTGTGCCACTTGAAACATTCTGTCATTGTCTGCCTTTAGAGACACTGCTGGGCTGCTTTGGTCTCAGCCCAGGCTGCTGTTTGTTTTTCACCCAGTTTCCGTATTGCTGGGGATAGCCCCGCCTTCCCAATGGCAGGCTCTTTTGCTCTGCCTAGGCCGCTGTTCCCCTGGTGGAGGATGTGTTAACTGCGAAACTGCTGGGAGAGGGACTCCGGTTGCTGGATTTTGTGGGTGTGGGGGCCTGTCTGGTGGTATCCCCCTCCCTGCATTCAACTCTCCCTTCTGTGGGATGGGCAGTTCCTTTTAGCAAGCTTTCTCGGTATTACTCCAAATCTTTGCCCTGGTCTGCGCTAACAAGGCACCAGTCTGGCCATGGCTGCCAGTCTGGGCTGTCGCCGGGGTCTGTGACTCTGGGTGGTTCTCAGCAAGGTGGCGTTTTCCTGGTCTGTATGCTGCCGAAGTCTTGGAGTGAATTGCTCTATCTGATTCAGAGAACCAAGGAGGTGATGCCCCCCGTTCCTCCATGCCTGATACACTTTCCAGGTGGGGCAGTGCCCTGCTTTGCATCAGCTGGATGCCTTTGGGCTGCTTTCGCTGCCGTTTTTGGGGGTTAATCCTGCTGTTCAACCAGTCCCTTTAAAACAAAACTGGTACCTTGCTCGGAGATGCGGATATTGCTCTGGTTCAGTCACACTTGGTGGTAGCTGCACTCTGGAGAAGCTTTCTTTCAGCCATCTTCCCCTGAATCCCTTTTTTCTTTTCTTTGAGACAGAGTGTCACGCAGGCTGGAGTGCAGTGGCGTGATCCTGGCCTCCCAGAGTTCTGGGATTATAGACATGAGCCACTACACCGAGCTAAAACAGTATTTTTGTTAGTGAAAATCTATGCTTATTAGACAGATTTGGTAGCAAAAAGTAAAAATAATTACACCACCTCAATATTAGCACTTTTATATATTCTGTGTGTGTGCATGCACACATGTGCATGTGTGTGTATGTACCCATTTAAATTGGAATTATGTTGCCTATATTGATGAATGGTCTTCTAAAAAACAATTTTAATGGCTGTACCATCTTGTACAATGTTATGTTTTATTATTGTTTCAGCTTTTATTTCTAGGATATATTCCTGATGGTGGAATACTTAGATCATTCTCAAGGGATGAGAACATTTTTAAAGGCTCTATAAGCATATTGCAAAATCGCTTTCAGGAATGCTGTATGACTAAGATTTGTTTCAGGAGTGTAGTGGGGACTGGTTTCCATTGTTTTTTTTTTTTTGAGACAGAGTTTCGCTCTTGTTACCCAGGCTGGAGCGCAATCTCGGCTCACCGCAACCTCCGCCTCCTGGGCTCAGGCAATTCTCCTGCCTCAGCCTCCCGAGTAGCTGGGATTACAGGCATGCGCCACCATGCTCAGCTAATTTTTTGTATTTTTAGTAGAGACGGGGTTTCACCATGTTGACCTGGATGGTCTCAATCTCTTGACCTTGTGATCCACCCGTCTCGGCCTCCCAAAGTGCTGGGATTACAGGCGTGAGCCACCGCGCCCGGCCCGGTTTCCATTGTTTTAATATGCCCTTCTTTGTTCCTTCTAAGGTTTGTTAAAAGCCAAAATTGCAACAAATTTAGTTTAAAGATATTAGGTTTTTATTAGCAATTCATGAATCAGTAGCTTCTCATCTAAACATTTAGAAAAGGTGTTCCCAGGAGCGGGGCAGAGGAGGTTAGCTTTATTGGCAGGAAAGGGCTGCTGAAAGTAGAAACAGAAGTTGAAAAGTGAATTGATCATTTCAAAGTAACTTTCTTTATAGAATTAAAACAAAGAGTACTTTCCTGTTACACTGGCTCCAGGTAAACTAGGCTCCTCCCAGTTGACTGCTGTGTGTCTTCTAATTGTTTTCCTGAAAACAGGCCCATTTCAAACTTTAGTTGGATTATGTGGCTCCCAGCCACATAATGACTGCATCCTCTGTGACTCCATTTTGGGCTTGTCTGGTATATTGGGCCCAGTACAGAAGCTCAGTCCAAACCAGTGGCCTCTCATAAATTTTATTTAACAGGTTCTGTTTTTTTTTTAAATAACTTCTGATATGCTTATTAGACATTTGTATTTCATCTTCTGTGAGTTCCCAGTTTGTGTGTTTGCCAATTTATCTATTATAGTTTTAGTTTATTACTGATTTGTATGAGCTCCTTATGTAATTAAGATGATTAACTCTTTGTCATTTATATAAAATATTTCTACGGTTTCCTTTCTGTTTTAATGAATTTATTGAAGTATAACAGTTTCACATTGTATATTCAGGTTTAATAAATTTTTACTTGTAATTTCTTCATGTTTCCAGATTTAGAAAACCAAAAATGACAATTTAAATAGCAAAAATAGATGGATTATGTGGTATTTTTCTAGATCTATTTTGTCATTCACTCTTCCTAACAATCTTAGGTAGTGATTGTAAATGAGGAAACTAAGGCAAGGTGAGATTAAGTAACCAATGTAAGATAATCCCACAAGTAAATGGTAGAGCTGGCATTTGAACTGGTCATATGATTGCAAATCCTATGCTTTTTAGCAGTGCCTCATGCTTCTGGTAGAATAGAACAGAATAAGGGACTCTTAAGATGTTTAAGGTACTAATGGAAAGCTTAAAGGAAAACATTTGGATTTATTTGCATGTTTAAATTTGATTCTTTGGGAGGTCAAGGCTGGAAGATTGCTAGAGCCCACAAATTTGAAACTAGCCTGGGCAACATAGTTAGACTTGTCTTGATAAAAAAATTTTTGAAAGTTAGCCAGGTGTGCTGGAGTGTGCCTGTTGTCCCAGCTGCTCTAGGAGGCTGAGGCAGGAGGATCTTTTGAGCTCACAAGTCAAGGCTACAGTGAGCCATATTAGCACCACTGTATTCCAGCTGGGGTGACAGAGTGAGACCTTGTCTCACAAATGAATAAAAATAAAAATAAAGTACATTTGATTCTTATTTTTCAAGTATCCAGTAATTTTTCTTTTCCTGTCGTTTGGTCCAGGAGATCTTTAATTTTTTTCCCATTATTATAGAATAGATATAGAAAAATATTTTGTCTAACTATATCTCATATGTTAGTGTCATTAAATTAGTGTGCATATGGGCAAGACTGTATTACATAATGAAAAATCAGGTTTTAATATGAAGTTTGACACTTAAAAAAAACTGTACATTGAAAATACTGTGGTCACACCAACCATGTGGATTGTTTGGCCTTCCTAGAGTAAGTTTCAATTTAATTAGTTATGGACTTGTTATTTGTGGTATTCATCCAGTATCTAAGAGAAGTGATGATCATAACAAAATATTTTTTATGGAACATCTTATATAAAATGATAAAATAATACAAATTATTATAATTTTATTCATAATTTTTGACCTTTTAAAATACATGTAACATGCTGCTACGTAGGTGTGTGTTTCTCATTTACTAAAAAATGGAACTTTCCTAGCAGGATGGCCCTATAGCTGAAGCATTATGTAATCTTTGATTGGTTCTCATTCAAGAATTGGCAGAATTTCACAGTAGTGTACTTCTAACTCGTCTCTCTGAATTCAAGGCAGAACAGCAAATATGCTTTAAAAACAATGTATTAAAATGATATAAGTTTATTTTTTATTTTACTTATTTTGCAACAAGATCTCCTTTTGACACCTCGGCTAGAGTGCAGAGGTGCGATCATAGCTCACTGCAGCCTCGACCTCCTAGGTAGCAATCCTCCCAGCTCAGCCTCCTGAGTAGCTGGGACTGCAAGTGTACACCAACACTTCTGGGTAATTTTGTTCTGTTTTTCTGTAGAGATGGGATTGCACAATGTTGCCCAGGCTGGTTTCGAACTTCTGTGCTCAAGCAGTCCTCCTGCCTTGGCCTCCCAAACTGCTGGGATTACAGGCATGAGTTATTGCTCCTGACCATTAAAATGATTTTTATTTTATTTTTTTGAGACAGAGTTTTGCTGTATTGCCCAGGCTAGAGTGCAGTGGTGTGATCTCGGCCCACTGCAACTTCTGCCTCCCAGGTTTAAGCAGTTCTTTCTTATCCCTCCAGGTAGCTGGGATTACAGGATGCCACCACACTAGCTAATTTTTGTATTTTTAGTAGAGACAGGATTTCACAATATTGGCCAGGCTGGTCTCCAACTCCTGACCTCAGGTTAAGACTGTAACCCCAAGGGCACTGAAAATCTATTAAAGGCTTTCAATTGAGGAAGTTAGATCATCATTTCTTTTGAGACCTTGGAAGGTCCACCATGACTTTAAGGGAGACATTAGATTGGTGGAAGCAAATTGGAGACAGAAAAATATTACATATATTATAAAATCTCCTCTGCTTTAGTCATTGACAAGATAAGACAAAACAATGTATGCTGAGTGCTTAGTACAGAAGGCAGCTGTACCAAACAATACCGGAGGTGAAAGGCAAAATCACAATTTTCAGCTAAATATTATGTTTTCTCTACTCTTGTTCCCCAGTCCCAAGATAAACTTTGATGGGGAGAATTAGGTTTGTTTCCAAGATAAGGCAAAGCTATACTTGTTCTCATATGAAAACATAAAATATATTTAGCGAAAAAATTGTTACACATATCCTAGAACAGAAAAAACACACAAAAGACTACCATGTTCCTTCTGCATGCTATGAAGAAAATATTCCTCTATAGAAGGGAAGATAATTTTTTTAATTTAAAAAAACCCGGCCGGGCACGGTGGCTCAAGCCTGTAATCCCAGCATTTTGGGAGGCCGAGGCAGGTGGATCACGAGGTCTAGAGATCAAGACCATCCTGGTCAACATGGTGAAACCGCGTCTCTACTAAAAATACAAAAAATTAGCTGGGCATGGTGGCGCGTGCCTGTAATCCCAGTTACTCAGGAGGCTGAGGCAGGAGAATTGCCTGAGCCCTGGAGGCGGAGGTTGCAGTGAGCCGAGATTGCGCCATTGCACTCCAGCCTGGGTAACAAGAGTGAAACTCCGTCTGAAAAAAAAAAAAAAATCCATGTAAAAATGTCATTCTCCCCAATCCTTAAATGGGGGGAATAAATAAAAGAGTGAGGGGAGCAGTGGCATAAGAACCTTTTTCATGCCAGTATTTTCAAACAGAGTCCTAGACAGCTTTTCACACATTCTTAAGTTTGAAATCCAGAATCACAATCTTCTAGAGATGAGAACTGGTTTTTTCCAAAGACTCACTAATTCGGTCAGGTGCATTAGCCAGGGTTGAGACACTGTCTTACCCATAAGTCTTTCCTTTCACTTATAAACCACTACAGGATATCTCAGCCTGCTTTACAAAGATTATTTTTAGAGCTAAAAGGCAGCTTAGCCATCAACCGAAGTGAAACCAATAGCCTTATTTTATGACTGAAGAAATAAAGGCCTAGAAATTTTGAAATATTAGGCCAGGAACTCACTCCTGCCTCAGCCTCCTGAGTAGCTGCGATTACAGGCACGCACCACCATGCCCAGCTAATTTTTTGTATTTTTAGTAGAGACGGGGTTTCACCATGTTGACCAGGATGGTCTTGATCTCTAGACCTGGTGATCCACCTGCCTCGGCCTCCCAAAATGCTGGGATTACAGGCTTGAGCCACTGTGCCCAGCCGGATTTTTTTAAATTAAAAAAATTATCTTCCCTTCTATAGAGGAATATTTTCTTCATAGCATGCAGAAGGAACATGGTAGTCTTTTGTGTGTCTTTTCTGTTCTAGGATGTGTATAACAATTCTTTCGCTAAATATATTTTATGTTTTCATATGGGAACAAGTATAGCCTTGCTTTATCTTGGCCTACTGTTCCAGTTTCATATAAAAACTTACCTCGGCCAGGTGTGGTGGCTCATGCCTATAATCCTAGCACTTTAGGAAGCTGAGGCAGGTAGACCACTTGAGGTCAGGAGTTCAAGACCAGCCTGGCTAACATGGTGAAACCCATCTTTGCTTAAAATACAAAAATTAGCCAGGCATGGTGGCAGGCGCCTGTAATCCCAGCTACTCGGGAGGCTGAGGCAAGAGAATCACTTGAATGCAGGAGGCTAAAGTTGCAGTGAGCTGAGATAGTGCCATTGCACTCCAGCCTGGAAGACAGAGAGAGACTCCATCTCAAAAAAAAAAAAGCAAAAAACAAAACAAAACAAAACAAAAAACACCTGACCTCCAGTCAGTTAAATGGAGGAGCATACTTTCAAATTGGATAAGAGTTACGACCACCTTAGGGAGGTTTTAGAGTTTCTCATAACCGTATTTAGGTGTTAATAAAATTTTCAGACATGAATAAGATGGCATCTTATAAAATATCAACTGTAAACATACATTTCATGATTACAGATTGTGGTTGACTAAATGCAACATTGACCCCAAAATTCCCTTCTGCATGTGTCTAGCACTCTTTGCAATAAGACTTTGTAGTTGTTCCTATTAAGAAGTTTTTTTTCCCAGCTCTTGAATGTGGACTGGCTTTGTGATTTACTTAAGCCAATAGAATATAGCTAAAGTAGAGGTGTGCCAATTCCCAGCCTGGGTCTTAAGAGCTCTTGCTTGCTTCTGTTCCTCTTGGAACTCTGCCACTGCTGTGAGCACAGGAGCTGGTTCACCTGGTGGAAGGGGAGCAGCTGAGTGGAACAGAGCCAAGTTCTTCTACTTGAGTCTGGCCCTCTCAGACCAGCCATCAGCCAGCTAGCCAAAAATATATAAGACAGAACAGCCAAAATCAGCAGAGCCACCTAACCAACCTGTACCTGGCTATACATGCTTGATGGAACCCAACTGAGACCTGAAATTCCTCCCATCTTGACCCATAGATTCATGATTAATTAATGTTTGGAGCCACTGAGTTTTAGGGTAGCTCACTTTTACAGCAGTAGTAACAGATAAACAGATATTAGTGCCTTTTCCATCTATTCGCTGAGAAGATGATTAAAAAGGAGCAAGTTGAAATGTTGCTTCTTTATTTAGCACATCATTATTATTGGGGGTTAGAAAGATTTGACAAATGTATCTGCCTGTTTCTAAGAATTTGCATAGAATGGTAGAGTTTGGACATTTTCCTATTCTTATTTGTTTTAAAAACCATAATAAGAAAATACAAAGTATCCTTGTTTTTTTTAACTGCAGCCGTTGGTGCCAACATATTTCACCAGAGAAGACACTTTAGTTTTTAAACTTCAGGAAATAAAAGACATTTTGCCAAAAATGCCTGATTGCTTTGTAGTTTTTGAAGGAAATGTTAAGTTTATATAGAAAAAGAACATGACTTCCATTTCTGGCATTATGGCAGAATAAATATTTAGAAAAAAATCATTTAGAATTTAAAAATATAATTTAAAGAGCTCAATCTAATTATTTGATATAATTGTAAAATATATTGCTGACCTGGAGAGATACTAAACTAAATCTTCAGAAGCAATAAATAAGATTTCATGAATCCAGAAATATACTGGATCTGACCGAGTCCTGGTAACACAATCCTGGAAATGTGGCATTCACAGTGAAAGGATGTATTTGGAACAAAACTTTCCCTTCAGAAGGAAGCTTAGTAAATGTGGAAAACATGAAGAACACAAAGTAAGATAATAGGATTAAATTCAAATATATCTTTAATTATGATAAATCAAAATTTAATTATGATAAATTTTTTAGTTCAAAGACAAAGATTGTTACACTGCATTGCCAAAATCCAGGTATATGCTGTTTATAAGTGCTGTGCCTAAGTTATAAATTTAAAAATGGTTGAAAATAACAATTGAAAATAATGTATCAGGCAAATAATAATCAAAAGCTTGGATATAGTGAGAAGTAACACTTTAAGATGAAAAACCATTACTACAGATATAAAAGATTAGTACAATTTGATAAAAGATTAAAATATTTAATACCGTAAAAACCGTAGAAGAAAATCTAGGCAAAACCATTCAGGACATAGGTATAAGAAAGGACTTCATGACCAAAACACCAAAAGCATTGGCAACAAAAGCCGAGGTAGACAAATGGGACCTAATTAAACTCCACAGCTTATGCACAGCAAAAGAGACAGTCATTAGAGTGAATCAGCAACCAACAGAATGGGAAAAAATTTTTGCAATCTACCCATCTGACAAAGGGTAATATCCAGAATCTATAAAGAACCAAAACAGATATGCAAGAAAAAAACAAGCCCATTCAAAAGTGGACGAAGGATATAAACAGACACTTTACAAAAGAAGACATACATGAGGCCAACAAACATATGAAAAAATGCTCATCATCATTGGTCATTAGAGAAATGCAAATCAAAACTACACTGAGATACCATCTCATGCCAGTTAGAATGGCAATCATTAAAAAATCTGGAGACAACAGACGCTGGAGAGGATATGGAGAAATAGGAATGTTTTTACACTGTTGGTGGGAGTGTAAATTAGTTCATCCATTGTGGAAGACAGTGTAGTGATTCATCAAGGACCTAGAAATAGAAATTCCATTTGACCCAGCAATCCCATTGCTAGATATATATCCAAAGGATTATAAATTGTTCTGCTATAAGGACACATGCACACGAGTGTTCATTTCAGCACTGTTTACAATAGCAAAAACCTGGGACCAACCCAAATATCCATCGATGATAGACTGGACAGGGAAAATGTGGCACATATACACCATGGAGTACTGTGCAGCCATCAAAAACGAATTTGTGTCCTTTGTAGGGACATGGATGAACCTGGAACCCATCATTCTCAGCAAACTGACACAAGAATAGAAAATCAAACACCGCATGTTCTCACTCATAGGCAGGTGTTGAACAGTGAGAACACATGGACACAAAGAGGGGAGCATCACACACTGGGGTCTGTTGGGGGGAACTGAGTGGGGACAGCAGGGTTGGGGAGTTAGGGAGAGATAGTTTGGGGAGAAATACCAGATATAGGTGATGGGGAGGAAGGCAGCAAATCACACTGCCATGTCAATCTTGCATGTTCTTCACATGTACCCCAAAACCTAAAATGCAATTAAAAAATGATTAAAATATTCTGAAAGATACAATTTCTAATTTATATCTAAAGTCTGGTTTAATTTTTTTGTAAAGCTAAAATAACTGAATTACAAAGAGAATTTAACAAATTTTTAGTAGATTATCTGAACATAACGTTCTCTGTTTCTGATTGACTGAGCAGTTCCTAAATCTATAAGCATATTGGAAAGTTGAGCTATACAAATACTGCAATTGATATAATGGCTTTCTTTTGTATATTATACTACACAATTGTTGAGTACACATTCTTTTAAAAGACATGGAACATGTTTTTAAAAATGACCACCTACCTTCCAGATAACTGGACAGTGAAGAGTTGGTAGTAAAGTAACCTCTTCAGATCTCCCCTACTGATGTGAAATTAATGTAACACTAATACATTTATATGCAAAAATACACACACAACATCACTTGAAGACAGAGAATGCCATGATTACAAAATAACTGTAAGTTCTGCAGTCCTCCATACTCCTGCCTCTTCCCTGTCGTGTTGCGGTGCTTTGTAGTATACACGCACAGACTGGGAATCACTTGGGGTGGAAGAAAAGGGACACTGGCAAGGGAGCTTAAGGAAGAGTTGGAGAGACCACTACACAGGTCAGATATACTTTAAATCTGAAAATGCAGAAAAAAGAACTGGGAAGATGGGGCGAAGATTATGGGAAAAGGTATCAAAGTATGAGCTATTTAAAGGGTCAAATTAACAATTTTATGGGACAGTCCTTCAATTGCATTGCTTTTCAGGTAGGGACAAAAGGTAAAAAGGAACAAAGAGTGGTTCTTTGGCAATGTATGAGAAAGGAGAAAAGGAAAAGGGTTAAATTAGGGTGCTGTAAAACAAAGGAGAACACAAACTTGGAGGACTTGTAACCCTTCTCCCCCACTACTAAAACAAATACACATGTAAAAGAATAAATCTTGCTGACCCTGGAATTTGCCAGATTGACAGAAAAAGGTGCCTTTAAACTAGGAATTTTGTAAAATATCCTCACATCACAAAATAAACAAAAGGAAAATAAAAATTCATACAAATCTATTGAAGAAGGTCAGGTTGTGAATTCGCATACAAATCAACTGAGGGAAATACCACCTTAATCCCCCTCCCACAAAAGCAGGAAGCAGTAGAAAACTGTCTGCAATCTAAACAATTAAATATACTCAAACATTTAGGTATAAGAAAACTACTTTTAATCAGAAATTTAAAAATTAAAAACAAATAGAAAAAGCAGGGAGAGTTGAAAAAAATAGTATATTGAACTTGGTAAATAAATACAATAAAATGAAAAAATCATCTCACAAATGAAGATTAAAGAGTACCCAGAGAGAATAGATTCAAATGAAAATTAATAAGAGGTATCTTAAAAAAAAAAAAACAGGAAAAAGACCAAGAGAATGCAAATAACACAAAAGAAGCAAAATGGGTCATAGAGTAGTGTGGAAATGGAAGACAGGCAAAGGAGTAATAATACTTATATTACTTGATTCTCTGAAGAAGAAAAACAATTCACAAAACCAACATTTAAAACTATAATCCAAGAAAATTTTTCAAAAATAGAAAAAAACTCAGGGTCTCTACACATTGAGAGAGCTTACATGGGCTTATTAACTCCAAGCAATAAACTTGGAGATTTAGCCTGTTTCAACAATGATTATAAAATTCTAAAGGCTTACAGGCGGAAAGAACATGTCATCTACAAAAGCAAAATAATTAGACTAGCATTAGATATTCAAAACCAATATTCAATGCAAGGAAACAAACAGTTTGTTGTTATTATTTTTTATTATATTCAGTGAAAGAAAGTGGCAGCCAAGAATTTTATATCCAAACTATTTTTCAATTTTCATAGCTTTAGAAAAGGAGTTTTCAACATTTAAGAGTTTAGGGAATTTTCTATCAGCACTTCCTGAGGACTCTATTAGGGCATGAGCTGTATCCATACAAATTATTACTAGGAAAGCATCAGTAAAAGGACTGATGGTATTTTAAAATAAATAAATATGAGTAAAAGACTAAAATAAAAGTAGAGATGAGATATGCCAATTAAAAAAATCAGAGAAGAGAGGAAAGGAAAAGAAAATAGAAAAAGATCTTTGTTGTGTAGGCAGAAGTAGGCCGATGTTAAAGGACCACATGATTTTTTGTAATAGCATGAATAATAACAGTGATAATAATTCAAAGCACTTGCTATGCACCAGGCACAGTTTTAAACACCTTGCAAACATTATTTAATTTTTTCACAATTATAAGAGGTAGGTGCTGATATTGATCATTTTATAGATAAGGAAACTAAAGCAGAGATTAAATAGCCCTTGGTCCAAAGCTGGTAAGTCATGAAGCTGATACTGAGGTAGAGGAAGGCTGACTGTAAATTTTTACTTGGACCCATAAACTAAGTGACCCAATAACCTGGCTTTTCCGAGACTAGTCCCAATTTCAAATATTTTGTTTTAAGATTATTAGGAGATTGTTTTATCAGATTTTATTGTTAGAAATGCTATTAATGATATATTTCTAATATATCATGATATATCATAATAATATAATCTCCAAGGAAATGATATTTCTAAGGAAACTATTATTTCTTATACCAGAAAAGCAAGACACCAGTATTAAAACATTTTAAAATTTGTAGTACATAATACTAAATTTCAATAGTTTTTCTAAATGAAAACAGGTTTTAAGAGTCTTATTTTAAATATATGTTGGAGCCTCAAAGAACCAGACAGAAATTTATAATAAAGAGGACTGGCTGTCAGTAGCAGGAGCCTCTTGCGGGGGATCCAAGAGAGGCCTCTTAATTAATTTTTATTGTAAATTTTACAATGGTGATGTTTCAAATGTGTTATCCAAAAGGAAACTTTATCGAGTTTCAATAGTGATACTTTATTTTTTTTGTCTTCCTACATTTTTATCATAATTTGCCTGAGATTAAAATTCTTTTTCCAGTAATAATGTTGTAATATAAAATATCTAGAATTAATCTTGTATATAATATAGGCAAATTTCTGAGCCAAACATTTCTAAGCCCTGCGTCAACTCTGTATTATCTCTAAATAATAGATAAAAGATAAAGAAATGGATGCTCTAATTAGCAAAGTGAAAACAAATTAAGATTGAAATTGAGGTTTGTACAACTCCAGAGCTCATGCATATTCCCTCTGTACTGCATAGTTTTAATTCCTTCACAAAAGGTGTTTATCAAAAATAAATCAATAAATAAACAAAAGGTGTTGTGCTTTGTTCGGATATGAGCAGAAGAGCTCATTAGTTCTGTGCCTCCTTCCTTTGTTCATTGCTCCTGCTGTTCTGCAGAGAACTTTCCCATGCAGAATAGCCATAATGTACTACAGCCTTCATGTTCCAAAACGGGAAACCTGAGAAGGAGCTACAGTCTTCCTGCAGGCAACAGATGGTTACTGTTTAAATGAGGGTAAACTCTGGATCTCATCTGTGAAGTGACTCTAGGTTTTTGGGTGGGTGGTTTGGGGAGTCAGGTCAAAGGAACAAGCTAGTAACAAGATTTAGGAGGAGGAGGAAGAAGTAAACAAACCAAATTTGTCTGTAGCTTTTTTTTGCCCTTATATACCGTTTAATCATAGTCACATGGCAGGTTGTATTTTTCTGACCCCTCCTCTACCCCAAATTGAGGGAGAGGAATGTAGGGAGGGCATGGCAGGCTGTTGAAATTTGTAGTGTGTTGGCATCTAGCAAGTGCGTTTTGCTGTGGGGTAAGTCCTGTGGCTTGTTTTCTGTCTTCGTGAATAGAGCCTTTCCAACTTTGCCAAGCCTACAGTTAATGTGATCAAGGGATTTATTATGAAATGTACTAAATCTTGGCATGGGGCTAATTGCATATAACAAGAAGCCTGCTAGAGGCTTGGACCTGAGAAGTGACACATGCAAAAAGCATTCTCTTTCTGATGCTGCTGAAAGAGGTTTTGTGTAGGGGAATGTCTGCACTTACTGCTAATGAGGCAACCCCCTGTCCCCCAAAGCTTATTTCTGAGTTACTTGTTAAATGTAGAATTCTCTCTCTCTTTCCTTCTTCCCACTTTTAGGAACAATTGGCGATTGAAGAATTGATATTTATTTACTAACTCGACTTCTAAACCTCTTACTATATTATAAAAATACATCTGTGGCAGTAAATTACATGAGTGTAATTATGACCTAGAATAATTCCAATGTAAAAGTATAAAAGTGAATCAGAGAAGGTGTATTAGTCATTTTGGGCTGCTGTAACAAAGTACTTTAGATTGGTGGCTAAACAAAAGAAATTTATTTTTTCACAGTTCTGGAGCTGAAAATTTAAAATCAGAATGCCAACATGATTGGATTCTGGTGTAGGCTCTCTTTCTAGCTTGCCGACTGCCACCCTCTTGCTGCTCCCTTACATGGTGGAGAGAGACAGTGCATGCTCTCTGGTGTCTCTTATAAGGGCACTAATCCCATCCTGAAGGCCCTGTCCTTATGATCTCATGTAACCCTAGTTAACTCCCAAAGGCTCCATTTCCAAGTATCATCACACTGGGGGGTTAGGGCTTTGGCATATGAATTGGGAAGGACACAATTCAGTCCGTAGCAGAAGTGGTTAAAGGGAAAGGCCAATATTGCATTTTTTTGAGTTCAGTGTGTACCCCTAAAACTTAATTTATTTTAAAATTTAGTTTAAAAGTAGTAATTGAAGAACAGTTCTTTAAACCCTTCCTATTGTTTTGTTGCAATTTTGTTGTCTGTATCTTCTCATAACTTTATTGAGATATTATCTTTTTGTTTCTCAGAATATCCTAATATGTGCGTTGTACATAGTAAGTGCTTAATATTTGTGTGGTACATTAAGCATTAACTTGTTTGATAACTTAAACACTTAACACTTTCCCACTATACATACCACATACATCTTATCACTGAAATGTACAGAGATAAAGCAGTAAAACTTGGTTCGATGAAATGGTTACATCCTCTTTTGAATATTATGAGAAGCAATATTCTGCAGATAGGTACTCTTTGATTCTGATTTTTAAAAAAGTAACAGGTATATATGTGAAATAATTGTAAGGGTTCATTCATATCTCTCAGTAATTTTTGCACATGTAAAGCTAAGACTTTGATACTTAAGTTTTTAAAGTATCATTTACCTTTTAAGAAGTATTATAGTGTCTTTCATCATATGGTTAACAGTGATCTTTATGGTACTAGTGGTTTTGGAAGTGTTGGTAATCCTGAGCTTAAAACAGTAGTGGCCACACATTTTAATCCTGGCACAGCAAAAAGGAAATGTTGGAATGACAATGTATATAGAATTAGGAGAAACAAAACAAAAGGTACTATTCAAAAATGGAATAGTGTAGGGATTGTATGACCCCTAGAACATTGCAGATTCATTAATATCTAGGCCTTACCAGATCAGTTACAATTTTGATCAAGTGCTACAAATGGGCATTGATGAGGATGATAAAAACTTGATGCTTTACAGAGAAAGAATGGTGTACCTGTTTATTCACTCATTCAGCATTTATATATTGAGGATCTCTTGTATTTGAGGCACCATGCCAAGCCCTGTGACAAAGAGACAAATCAGTGATAGCTTTTACCTTCAAGTACTTCATTTTTTATTTACTTTAATGTTGAGTCCCTCCAACATATTAAGCACTGTCCTGTGTGTTGGGGCTGTTCACACAAACTCCTTTAAGAATGGTCCGTTTAAAAAAAAAACTTATGTCTCATTTAGGGAAATTCACATAAACTTGTAATTGCTCTTAGTTATTATGTTTAATAACTTGAGGTTTGGTGCCAGGTCTGAATGGAGGTTAACATCCCAGAGGAACATATGGCTTTCTAAACAATTCACCAAGTCTGGTATGTGTTGTCTCAGTAGATTACATTCTTGCTACCCACAGGGTGGTTTGTCTGGGAACCAGCAGCAGTGCCACCACCTGCAAGCTTACTGGAAATGCACGTTTCACCCCAGACCCACTGAATCTGAATCTACCTTTTAATAAGATCTCCACATGATTCACATACATGTTAAACTTAGAGGAGCTTTGATACAAGGTTTGACTTGTAGTCATAATTATATGAGATGAGATTTTATCTGATCTCCTAGTTGAGCTGTTATTTGTTCATATATACTTTTAACAAGCATTTATTGAACACAAGGATTTATTGAACAAGCACGATGTACTGTACTGTTAGCTGAGGCCCCCCAAATAATAGAATACCCTATAGTCATGTTTAATCACTAAATAAATTCTACAACTCATTGAAGAAGTAATTCTATGGGTATGGAGAGTAAGGAGACTTTACAGAAGATGTGATACTTGAACTGGACCTTTAAAGACCCACAAGAATTTGTTTCGGGAGAGAGGGAGAAATATCTCAGATCATTTTCTCAGATTTCATTTAACGTCAGCTTTAGAAAAGGTGAATTTCTAGAGGGAGTTTGTTGAAAATCTTTTAAAACTTATTAGGTAATCTACCAACTCAAGTTTTGTATATTTTAATGCATTTTGTCAATGGTATATGAATGTACTATTTCCTGAGGAAATGTGGGATGATGAACTTTGGAGTTCGGTTTGAGTAATTTGACATTCTGAACTTCAGTTTCTTCATCTGTAAAATGGGGATATCAGTCCTGCATGGTTTTCATGAAGATTACAGGAGCAAAAATCCAGCACTTTGGAGTCCAGTAAGTTTAAATGTTAATGAATATAAAAACAATTTTAGTTTTTTTTTGTATAATGTCGCTAATTTGTATTAGCAAAAGGAAAATATAATGTAACGTGCTTAAAATAAAAATCTTCCTTTATAATATAAATGAATATAAAACAAGAAAAAATTAAAAAATGAAAAATAATGAGTCATAACATCTGAAATAATAGTTTCACCTTCTGGAAGAGAAAAACTTGCAAACTTAACACTCTCCTTTGGCTCTGGACTTTGCACTTAGTGTTTGTGGTCCATCCGAGGAAAGGCCTTCTCTGTCTGTAGTAATGGACCATTTCCGTCTTGGTTAATGAGGCTTCACTTCAATGCCTTTTAATTAGAATAGGAAATTTGCGTAGAGTGGAATCTTCATCATGTTGTTCATAGGCTAAGAAGAAATATATGCATATGTTCTTAGAGAAAATAGGACTTTTCTTCTTCTTCTTTTTAAAATTTCTCAAATTGGAGACACACATTTCAGTACTGTGCTAATAAAGACCAGCTGAGTCTTTCTCATATAAACAGAAATTGAAATTGGCTTTCTCTAATCAGTGAAAAAGAAATGTTCCTTATACGACACTCAAGAACTGGGTTTGTGCGTTCTATAGCTGCAGTCTCACATGACTTCAGGCGAAATTTCTTGGTGCCTTTCCATTCCTATAAAATGGTGTTTTGCGAACCAGCGGTAGAAGGCAAAACATAAATGGATGGCATTAAACAAAAAGAAGGTGGAAATGGTGGAGAGAACCTACTGCCGTGTGGCAGTGTTTGAAATGGATGACAACATAAAGTGGGCTGAGGTACACAATGTGAGTCCCACAGTGAAATGTGCCTCTCAAGGTAAACAGTTCAGTTTTGTTGTCCTTGGCAGTTTTTGAAAACCTTGTCACGTTAATGTAGTTATTGAAATTGAATTTGGAAATTGTAATGTTGTTCTCTTATTTCACTTAAAAACATTGCTGCTAATGCCCACCTTGAAAGGGATCACATATATCTCATAAGCAGGGCACTGCTAATATTTTAGTAACCCCATAAAAAGGATAGTGAAATGAAATACTGTAAAAGCACAACCAGTCTGCATTTTCTTTTCCCTGCTTTTTTCCAATGGGATGCATAATGCAAAAATAACCCACAACCCAAGTGCTCTTTACAAATACACAAATGGTACTCATTGTGTGTTGGAGATCACATGTGACCTTGGCAACATTTCAGGGTTACATTTTCGTAGATCAACTGTTCTTGAATCGTTTCTCCAATATATTGGCATGGAACAGCTTTTCTTAAACAGTAAGCATTTATACCTTCTTTCCCCACCTTTTTCCTTCAACAAACATAGCCATTATGGCCTTTATAAAGAGGAGTGAGAGAGAGAGAGAAAGCGAGAAATCCCTAATTACCATTTACATAGGAGTTACCATATAGTCTCAGGGCAATGTTGTGATACCTGATCTTGGTCCACATTTTTTCCTTATTTTATTTTAAATGATTGACTTTTTAAGGATTTCCTTTTGAGAATACTCTATTTTACATACTGTTCCCAATAGAACAGTTTAAAAGATATTTGTAAAACTAGGCATTTATTTTCCCTGACATATCTTTTGATCATTTTTCTAAAAGGGAATTGTTGATTTTACTTTTTGTTAGTTAGGAATGATTTGAGGAAAGTAAAATTGTCTTATTTCGTTAGCCTTGGTTATCTTGGGCACTGAATACTGAGAGAAGCAGCTCTGGATGCTAGTTTTTTTTTTTCTTTTAACTTCACATCTTAACATACTTCTTTAAAGGACTGTATAAATAATGTAAGTTCCTTTGATCATTATTTGATTTTTAAAGTTGTTTTAAATTCATGATGAAACTATTAATTTTCTCCTTTGGGTTCTCTGAGTATTAGGCAGAGAAGTTATTCTGCAAGTACTATGATGTAGAAGAATAATGAATGGTAGAGAAGAAAACAGTGTTTAATGCATCTTCACGTTGGAGAGACTTGATAGTACCACGTTCAGCTTTTAATGTAAACAACTATCACAAAATTCTTTTTTTCTGCTTGATTTTACAGTTGTATGGCAAGTCCACAGTTGAAAATGTGTTTGTTCTTGAAAGAAGAATGTCCCTCATTGCTTGGATTAATGGTGCTTTAAGACATGTTTATTCAAAGATGGCAGCACAGAGGTGAATAGGCTAAATGTTCTACATTAGACATCATTGTGTCTAATACAACAGATGCAGTCAGTGAACTGTTTATGTAGCTGCCTTAAATTTTTGTTTGATTTATAATCTATGAGAAAATTGAAATGTTTGTCTTTTTTTTAACAAAACTGTGGAGATTTTAGACAAACGTATCTAGTATTCTAAAAACCAATTCATGAAGAAGTCTCAGCCTGCTGCCCTTCAGCTCTGTTGTTAAATTATGTATTCAGGTTCTTTTAAGAATTGTTCTAATAGGCAGTTGAATCAAGAAAAATGATCTTGGTTTTGGTATCTTAGAGGCAATTCATTTGTTAAATGTGAATTTATGGCACTTCAAAATAATTATTAAGAAATATCTTAGTGTTTATGAGGTATGTGACTTTTTTTAAAATATGTTTTATATAGCACATAATTAAAACAATTTTTTTCTAAACTCTTATGTTTCTTTTTTGTTTGGTTATTAGAATCATCTTGTTGGCATTCTAACATAGATGGAAATTATCAGACTATATGCTTTAGTTAATGCTAAAACTGTGATGTAAATACACACACAATAAAACGAAAGGAAACTAGCCAATCTGTGGCTATCTTTAGGATGTCGTGAGAGACCTTCTGTTAGCATTTGAGTTAAATTCTTCTTCAGGCAACACAAATATAGATATGTATTTTATATGCTTTTTGTGACCTTTCTCACCAGTATGACTTTTTAGGTATAACCAGCAATCTTTTAGCAAGAATAGTAGTAGAACTTTCTATTTCTACAGATTTATTTTTCATTCAATGATGTAGTCCTAGTTAAAAGCTCTTTGGGGATTTGTAAAAAATATATCTTTGCTAATACTAACTCAAAGGATAAAAATGAATAATATCTTTCTTTAGGAGTTTGACCAAAATGTTTATCCTCTTGTTGCTTTGTTGAAGTTGATGTAACTTCTCAAATTAGTGATAGATATGTCTGTGCATATATATACATAGCCCATGAATATTCTGCCTTCAACAGTTAAATCTAGGCTTGGTGATGCCCATGAGCATTCTATTTTTGACAGTTAAATCTAGGCTTGGTGATGCCCATGAGCATTTTATTTTTGACAGTTAAATCTAGGCTTGGTGATCAAAGTATCCGTTTTAGTACAGAAAACGAAAAATTTGAGAATGAGTGTTTTTATTAACATTTGAGAGTTGACTTTATGTGATTAATGTTTTGATACCCTGAGTTTGCTGAATTTAAATCTGAAAGTTGAAAATTGGCTCTAATATAACTATGATCCTTTTTTTCACCAATTAATTATTTTATTTTCTTTGATTATATGTTAATGTTGGGAACTTCTCAAGCTCAAAACAGTGTAAAAAAAAATAGAGCTCCCTGGAGCATATGTATAAATATAAAATGCCTCTGAATTGGTTTTATAATCCTAAATGAAAATGTAAACATTTTGGATAAAAGTCTCAGTTGTAATTACAACTTTTTTTTGCATATTTTTAGGTAGACTTTAGCAGGAGTTGTTTTTTGTTTGTTTCTAAAAGTGAAAATGCAGGTACAAGCAAGCATTTGTAGAAAATTTTTGGCTCTTAGAATATGTGACTATTTTAGAAAATTATTAAGTGCCAAAATAAGACCTTATGGTAATGAGAGGCTTAGATCAATAAGTTAATATAAACTATATTCTGAATCAAAAGTAAATGAATAGAGGGCACTGCTTTGAAAGATTTGGTATCTCTAGAGTATTTATGATTACTGTATATTTAGTAGGCAACATTTATGAAAGTATTATTTATTTATACTTTGTCTTATTCACGAATCTGAAAGGATTCTAGGGCAGCCTGAGATATTTTTCCTGACAGGCTTTGTGTATGTAAATATCCGCAAGTCAGAGTGGGTTTGAGGCCTTGACCTTGTTTTTCTGAAGCTCTCTGATAAGAAGTGCTGCCCACTCTCCATGACAAGGCACAGCCCTGCTGCCACGACATCACCTTGGAAAAGGGGATTAAAGCCCCAGTTTGGAATGACATGACTTGGCTTCTGTCCCAGCTCTTCCTGCTTATTTAGGATGACCCTGCGTGGACTCTGAAACTTTTTGTGCCTTGGGTTCTCCCAGTGTAAATAAGTGATAGTATTATCTATTCCTGCATGACTCATGGATATTCAAAATCATTATAGATAATGGGATGCATTGCAAGGTACTTGGGAATTTTGGCTCTTAAGGTACTATTCTTTTGTCTTTCATTCACTCAGAAAATTGGAGCATTTATACCTGCCAATTACCCGTTTTGTAATCCCCCCTACCATTGAGTGGTGTAATTTAGTAAACTGTTAAAAGAATTGAAATTAAGAAAAGATTAGCTATAATCTCACATATTTCTTTTTTTGTATGAATTTTAAATGAGAAAGGCAATAATGTATATATTCTTTTGTATGTTGCTTTGTACATGTACAATTATAACATGAGGTTTTTTTGTTTTGGTTCAGATTTTTTGTAAACATTTTTGATAGATGTATAAGACGTTTAGCCAAGAAGACATACTGTGGCTTACTTAGCTCTTCTATACTTGGATGTTTAGATTGTTTCTAGTTTTTGATATTATGAGAAGTGTGTCATGAGGGGAACATCTTAAAAATTTGATCTGATTTGAGTATATATTCTTAGCAACAGAATTACTGAATCCAAGGGTAGGAGTACTTTAATGCTCTTGATAAAAACTGACAAATTCGTTTCCTCTGTGTGTGTGTGTGTGTGTGTGTGTGTGTGTGTGTGTCTGGGTCTTTCTCTGTTGCCCAGGCTGAGTGTAGGAGTGTAGTGACACAGTTATGGCACACAGCAACCTCAAACTCCTGGGCTCAAGTGATCCTCCCACTTCAGCCTCCCAAGTAGCTGGGACTACATGTGCATGCCCCCACACCTGGATAATTTTTTTTAGATTTTTTTCCAGAGATGGGAGTCTGTGTTACCCAGGCTGGTCTTTAACTTCTGGCCTCAGGCTCTCCTCTTGCCTCAGCCTTCCAAAGATTGGGATTGCAGTCATGAGCTACCACATGCAGCCCTGACAGGTTATATTCTGAAAGAGTTTAAATGTAGCTTAAATTTGCTCCTTGGTATAGATGTTCTCTTCTTGGCTCTGACACTTCAGTATGATTTGGCCATGCCCCCATCCAAATCTGATCTTGAATTGTAGTTCCCATAATCCCTGTGTGTCATGGAAGGTACCTCATGGGAGGTGATTAGATTAGGGGAGGAGTTCCCCCATGCTACTCTTGTGATAGTAAGAGACTTCTCATGAGATCTCATGGTTTTATAAGGGGCTTTCCTCTCCTTTACTTGGCACTTCTCTTTCCTGCCACCGTGTGAAGAAGGATGTGTTTGCTTCCCCTTCCACTATGACTGTTAGTTTTCTGAGGCTTCCCCTGCAGTACAGAACTGTGAGTCAATTAAATTTTCCTTTATAAATTACCCAGCCTCAGATATTTCTTCATAGCAGCATGAGGATGAACTAATACACACTTTAAATACTCTTCATTTTTCTAGGCCTGGTTCTTTCAAAAATACTTCTCAGACTCTTCAGCACACTAAAATAGTATCATTCATTTCTCTCAAGTGGTTGTGTATCCCTCTCTCTCAAATTTATTAATTTATTCAGAAAATTTAATACATTATCCTGAGATAATAGCAAGTATAGTTGTGTTAATTTCTTGAAGCTGCTGTTAACAAACTCTACAAATTTAGTGGATTAAAACAACTGAAATGTATTCTCTCATAGTTCTGGAAGACCAAAGTTTAAAATCGGTGTCCCCAAGTTGGAATCAAGGTGTCAGCAGGGCTGTGCTCCCCCTGGTTGTTCTAAGAGAGAATTCCTTCCTTGCCTCATCCAGCCTCTGGTGGCTGCTGGCATTCCTTGGCTTGCGGTTTGCTTCAGTCTAGTCTCTGACTCTCTGGTCACATTTACCTTCTCTTCTTCTGTGTGTGCAGTTTCCCTCTGCCTCCCTCTCATGAGGACACACGTGGTGGCATTTAGGGCCTATGTGGATAATCCAGGATAGTCTCCTCACTCCAAAGTCATTAATTTAATCACATATCTAAAGACTCTTTTAAAAATAACATAAACTTACAGGTATCAGTAATTAGGACCTTACTTTTCAGGGTGCTATAACTTAGTTCCACTGATGAGTAAGATAGTTTGACCAGTGCTTTGGATTTTCTTTAAATCATGTGTATATAGTTTAGAGCAAAATAATTGATAATTCTGGGAAATTATGTGGTTGAATATGAAGTACAAATATGAATATAAAGATGTGATGACCTCTGGTAGTATTATCTCTTCTTAGTATTATATGACCTCCTGTTAAATGTGGTATATTTCTATTTTTTGAGATGTAACAAAAGAAGCATTGATATTGTATAACTGGTATTTAAGAAACTTTTCATTAGCAATGTGAAATTTCCTAATTCAAATTTATGAAAATTTGAAAAAATTTATTATAGCCACTGTCAGAGTTAAGCAGGAAATTAAAACTTTTCCTTTTGAAATGGGAATGTCTGTACTGGAATTAAACTGAGCATGTTTTCTCCCTATAAACACTCTTGGTGTCAACTAAGTTTCCCTGTTCACCCAAACATGGTTCAGTTATAGTTTCGGGTATGTATTTCTGACAATCTATACCAGGTGCAGAGCTTGCCGTTCAAATTACCACCATACAGTTCTAGATTACAGCAGGTTGTCACTTCTAGATTCCCAGCAAGAGAGAGAAGCTCAAAGAAGGTGGGAGAAAAGGCCAGGGTTAGAAATAACCTGCCAGTTCTAATCTTCAGAACCTTTGCATAAACAAGATTGGAATGAACAGTTTTTTTTTTTTAATTTGGAAACCTGTAACTTATCCAATCATAACATTCCATGCTGAGTGCATGCACATTTTAGAAAGACACCACAGTGTAATGTACTAGGTCCCCAAATCTGCTTAAGTGCTGGCTTTGTGAATAACTTGAACCTAAGATGTCAATTGGCTGAATGATGTATTTTTACATAGCATCTGGTAAAATGGAAATAGTGGATAAAGTGGCCAGCCAAAAAAAAAATGCCTAAGAGAAATAAGTTTTAAGAACATTTTACGTGTTAATCCGAATGTTAAGTTCTGTATTAATGAATGCTAATTTGTAAAGGCAAAATTTAAGTTTTCATATGCACATACAAATATGATGACTTCAGAAATTTTCAGTGCTTAGTCTTAGCTAAATACAGTGGAACTCTATTAAAAACAAGGGCAGAGTTTCAGAAAAAGGAAAGTTAACAAAAGCAATTTAAAATAAGCCCTAAACCTGATTATTTTGGTCAAGAGTACAGATATATATGTTATTTGAGGCAAAGATTGGGACAGCAAAGAAGCTTTCTGTATTATTTGAATAGTCAGAATATCAAGTAGTTAGCTATTTGATTACTTTTTAGGGTTATGGAGACAATTTTGTCAATTTCGTTATGACAAATCTTTGGAACTCAAATAACTTACCAAAAAAGGGTATACTTCTAGATGTTTTCAAAATATATGCTCCTCACCCATATCTCTGGAGTCTTTAAGACAACAGTACAGCAAAAACCAGCCTAAAAAAAAAGCACCAAATAAAATTGCCCCAAAAATATGCCCCAGGAGTATCAGACCTTCCATGATCCTAAGCTTTTCACATCCATACGAAAAGTAGACTAAGATCTTGTCACACTGATGGTTCCAACCCTGGAACTCCTTGGACAGAGAGCCAGTTAGGTGTCCTTTTCTGTTAATACTTTGTGCAGCGTGGTAGGGGCCCTCAGCTTGTAGACTGAAGCTCAAACAAGTATTCTCTCCTTCCCAGGCACATTGGGCATTGAAGAGACTTAATGTTTCCAAATTGAGTGTTGTGACCTATTAATGTGACCATGACATCAATTTAGTGGGTTTCAACTAGAGAATACATAGATTCAAATACAATAAAATCAGAAATATCAGAATGCCTCACCTGTAAGGATAAGCATTGTTTTGTTAAGATTTGGTTTAAATGTTGTGACATGCTATAAAGTCTTCTAATAGACTATTCTTAGATCTCAGTCAGAATAAGACTCCTTCCTTGTGGAGGAGTGCCTAATATACCGTTAGATCTTTGTTTTTAGATCTTCAGAGGGCCCAGGAGACCAGATGGTAGTTTATTACTGCTGACAGTTGAGTGTGGTGAGAGCATAGAGGATGACCTTGAAGATTTATACTATATTTAACATGACTGAGAGATTTTTCCCTCTATTCTCGACCATGTATTCACTTCCCTGAAATTGTGAACTTAATCAGTTCAAAACCTTGTCTATAACCTAGGAAATAGAAACTAAAACAGCAATGAGATATCACTTTAAACCATCAAATTGGCAAAAAATAGCTGAAATCTGGTATCGCCAACATTGTCCTGAATGTAGCAAAAGAGGAATTTTTTTCTTTCACTTGGGAAAGCAATTTGACTGTTGCCTATAAAGCAGAAAATGTGTGTACTCTCCGACCCAGCAGTTCCATAGCTGCGCATCTGCCCTGGAGGGACTCTTCTCCTGAGCATGGGCAAGAACACTTGGACCAGGGTGTTCATTGTACCACTTGTATATGCAAAATAGAGTATGGCAAAGATTAGACATATAGTCACATAGGTGTATGTTCCTATTAAGATATATCTGATCTCTGCTACATATATTCTGCTTCATTTCAACGGTAGAATGGTTAAGAGGGCTCTGCAGACTGCCTGTGTGTGTTTGTGGTGTGTTAAAAGGAAACAGCCTGACTATTCCCCTCTTGACTAATTAATAACACACAGGTTTATTTATGCCGCAAATGGAGAAGTTGAGTGAATGAATTATATTTCTACCTGTATCAATGGAAACACACACACACACACACACACACACACACACACATACATTAGATGGGGAAAAACCAAACTTCAAATAATTCATGTAATATAATGCTATTTATGTAAAAGTTTGACCCACAGAACACAAGTGTATCTAGGCATTCACACATATTAAAACCTGAATGGAAATAATATTCTGAAAATTATTTATCTCTAGAGAGGAAGAGAGCAAAACATGATGGCAGTATTTAGTGGTAGTGTTTTAGCTATTATCTAGAACATTTTCCTTCTGACAATATAAAGATTCTGAAGCCTAAATAGCAAAATGTTAATATTAAGTAAATATTTGTAAATTTTTTTCTTCTGAAATATTAAACAGCTTAAAGTGTAGCATACACTTTAAAAAGTAGAATAATTTAATCTTTGAGTTATAGCTTAATACATTTGTTGGGAATTTCATATATGTTTGAATATATTTAAAAGTAACTTACTATTTTGAAGAAAGGATAAACTTTAAATCCCTGCTGTCTCCTTTTAATCTCTGCTGTACTCAGCTTTGCTTTAATGATGGAATGGTTGAGAGAAACCAGAAATGCTTTCTTTGTTTCGCTTCTTCTCAATTCAGTCTCTGCAGACTACTGAATTCAGTCTTGATGTTCTCCATGTATGTTCTGTAATGCCTGGCACATTGTAGGGTGCAGTAATATTTGTTGAATGAAGAAATAAATGGATAAAGAATGAGTGCTTTTTCATAGCCTGTTAGTTTATGCATGTAGTATGACTGAGTGCATATTATATGCAAATAAAGTTATGGCATAGAAATTAATGAGATGCTTCTCTATTAATCTATTCCTTACTTGCCTTCTAGAACTTAGTATTGGGGCAAAGTGTATTTTTCCGAACAAATTTGTCAGTTACCTGTGTTTGAAAGGTAAGAATTCAGTTTAACCCCTAACTCCCTTTTTTATTCTCGAGTCCCAGTAAATCCAGTTAGGTTTAGTACTCGATTGGGACAGAAAAGAATGAACTTATGTATACCTCTATCTCTATAGTTTCTATAATTTCTGATTTCTGTGTTTGCTTTTGTTTTTGTTGCTGCTCTATTTAATTATTCTTAATCATGTAAACTGCCTCAAAAGTCTTTTTGAAAAAATAAGGACAAATTACTTCCATAAAATTTATATTCTTATAAAGTTGTATATTGCTCACTTTTTTAAAAGACAATCATTTAAGATATTGTTGTGGTCTAGTATTTTTAAAGGAATTCCGTTAAGAATTTTATAGAGCAGATGCTAACTTAGTGTTATGGGCTAAATTATATCCCTCATAAGTTATGCGTTGAACTTAGAAGGTGATTGCATTTGGACATAGAGTCTTTAAGGAGGTGATTATGTTGGAATGAAGTCATTGTGGTAGGCCTTAATCCAGTATGACTGGCGTTCTTAGAAGAAGAAGGTATTAGGACACAATAAAGAGGAAGGACCAGGTGAAGACGTAGGGAAAGGACAACCATCTGCAAGCCAAGGAGGGAGGCCTCAGAAGAAAGCAGCTCTGCAAGCACCTTGATCTCAGACTTCTAGCCTCCAGAATTGTGAGGAAATAAATTGCTATTCTTTAAGCCATCCAGTGTGTGGTATTTGTCACAGCAGCACTAGCAAACTAATACACGTAGTGAAGTGAGTAAATATGTCCACATGCATCTTTTATTTTTTAAACTTACATTTTAATAGACAGTAAAATCTCCTTTATATCTTATGAAGATATGGAATTCTTATTTTAAGGAAATTAAGTTCCAAATGTGGATTTCGTACAATAACACTTTACATTTATGTCATTCTTTATACTTTAAATAATTGTTACACGTCATCTCATTAAATAGCAATTTGACATCAATGATTTGCTGTAGAAATGCATATTTCAATGTCTGTGTAGTCATATGATTTTATACTATAATAATAATTATTATTATAATAATTAGTTCCTATAATAGTAACTTTGAAGTACTGGTATCATTCAGGCACTTTGCCCTTTCGGCTAGATTTAATGTTAATGTTAGTCTGTTATTCTAAGAAGTGGCAAACAATATATATATTAATATGATAGACAGGGATTCAGAATATTAAACCTGCTTAAATTTCTTACTCCTTGTGGCAAACAATATATATTAATATGATAGACAGGGATTCAGAATATTAAACATGCTTAAATTTCTTACTCCTTGTGGCAAACAATATATATTAATATGATAGGGATTCAGAATGTTAAACCTCCTTAAATTTCTTACTCCTTGCTTAAGTTATTGGTGAATATTATTTATGGCATTGCTTTTGCTGTAACTAGCAGTCCTAGTTTTAATTCAGCCACCTCAGGTGGTTTGTGAATTACCTGTAAGAGAAATCAGAGACTGTAAACCTTTGTTCAGTTGTAAAACATTCCATTCTAAAATGGAAGATGTGCTCATCAATAGTGAACCACATAATTTTCTCTGGTAGCAATTGTGAGAGTTCTCTGAGGTTTTAAAATATTTTAAGTTGTGAAAAACTTATATAAGAAAAATACTGGTTTTGAACTGACTCGCTTTTTAGCATTGGCTTGCTTTGTTCTACAACATAGTAAATGTTGAGAAAAACAAACTTGGAATATTGCACTTCTATCAGTTGTTTTTCTTCATCATCCCTTAGCTTTCTATGTGTATACTTCAGTGCTACAAGAAAATAAAAGCAGTATTTTATGAACTGATCTGTCCTAAATTTTAGGACTCTATTTTTAATAACTCTGAGCTTTAAAAGTCTTAGAAGCTTTAAATAATTTCTATTTTTGGCAGACAACATGAGAATTGTTTTGAATAAATTATTTGAAAATAGACATCTTCATTTAAGTCATATTCTGTTTGTGAATTGCTTTACAGATACTGTCCAAAGATAAGAAAAATTTTCTTTAAGATGATCAGGACGGTTAGAAAGGCATGAATTTCTTACCTGACCTAATAGCATGAGTAAATTTAAATGAATTTTCTTTCTTTTATTCAAAAAATAGCAAATTGTATTTTATTTTTCACTGAACTGCTTTGGACAGGCATAGCAAATATCCCAATTTTAATTTTGTCTAGAACATGTAGACCTTATTACCTTTTGGTATTGCTGCTGTAGTGAAGACAGCTGATTACTAATGCATACAGCAATGGCTAACAATTTGAAAACTATAGTTTTTATAATTAGCTTATAGTTTAAAAACAGCTCTTAATAACTACAAATATTTTTTACAGCTTAATCACTGAAAACTAATCTGTACTTTCTGTCAATCTGAGTTTTATGAAAATAAGCCTTTTTAAGGTTTTTTTTTTTTTTTTTTTACTATTTAGATCTTACATTTACATAATCTTTAAACATTTCCCCTTTTAATAAATTTCACTATGCATTGTGCCTTAAAGATACTGGCTATCACTGTGCTTATGTCGCATGTTCTGTACTCATGTCCGTGGACTGGAGTTCTATGCTCAGAACTCCCTGCACAGGTTGCCTGCCTATTTCTGGCTTCTATGGTTTACTTAGAGGCCTCCTTTATCACTACTGGGCTGGTGGTGGGCAGGGCAGTATCTCTCTCTCTCTCTCTTTTATTCTGATTTTCTTTGCATTTACACAGTGATATATTTTGTAATTTAAATAATGGAATTCTTCCTCTTCTTTTCTTTTTTTTTTACTGTTTATTCTATTTTCTTTTTCACATAGACACTTATTTTCCTTTAGGAAAATATCAAGCTACCAAATATGTAATACCAAGATTTCAAATACATAAATTATGCAGACCAATCCCCTGCAAAAAGAATACTTAATGGGTAATAAGATGAACAAAGGAATGGTGAATTTAAAGAAGTATTTCTAAGATTTGTTCTGTTTTTGTCAACAAGACTCCTAGTTTCTGCTCAGCCAAGATTTTTCTTCTGTGAATAGTGTTTGGATATAATTCACATTGTCTCCTGTGATTCTACTTTTTCCTGGCTGCTAAATAACTCGTTAGACTGACATTTTCTTTCTGTTGCTGTATTGGTAAGTCAACCAGTTTAGAGTTAAGTCTGTTTGATTTGAAAATTTTTTAGTTGGGTAAATGCCTTGAAAATGCCCTAGGAAACCAAATTGAAATCTTTTTTTGTTTTGTTTGTTTTGCTTGGTACTTATTTTTGTTATGTCAAAAGCCCAGTCGGAGTATTGATGCATTTCTGACCACACATTTATTCGTGTCTTATGTGGATCAAAAAACACACATAAAATATTCACTTTTGAGGGGCAGCAGCCCTAAAGTAAAAACATTTTATGACTGGCCAGTAGTCTTTCTGACTGTTCATGTATAAAAGATGCATCCTTTCCAAATACCTAACGCATGTAGGACTTAAAACCTAGATGACAGTCGATGTGTGCAGTAAACCACCATGGCACATGTATACCAATGTAACAAACCTGCACGTTCTGCACATGTACCCCAGAACTTAAAGTATAATAGTAAAAAAAAAGATACATCCTTTCATTTTATATCTCCTTGGCCTGATAGATTGTTGAAGTAAGCACTTGAGGGTAATCATGTACTTAGGGTAGTGAAGACTACTGATTACTAAGGCAAACAGTAATTAGCTAACAGTTTGAAAACTATAGCTTTTATATTTAGCTTATAGTTTAAAAACAGCTTATAACTATGAATAACTCACAGTTTGGCTCCTTAACACAAACAAGATCATTTATATTATACTTGTTATAATTGAGTTAATTTATGGGTTTTGCAGAGCAACTCTTGTATTATCTCTCTGTAGGGATTATTCTTCCTATCGCCATATATATATCTCAGAAAGTTTCACTGCTATCACCTTTGAGTACTTCTCAGCATAATGTTTCCACCACAGTTTTCAGCTTCAGATCAATAACTCCAGGATGTGCAATAGAATCAATCATGCACGGTGATTTTTCAGAATACACATGCCTGTGCTTTTTCCTAGAGGTATTGCCTTAGCATTTTTTGCAGGTGGTATCTGAATAAGTGCATCATGGAAAAGCTTCTAAGTCTATTCTGACACACACCTTTGATGAAGAGACATTGACTATACCATAAATCCTAGAAATACATCATTGGCAATACTAATGTTTTAAAGGACAGAAAGGCATCTTTTTGGTTTTTTGACCCAAAATGGCATTGCCTATAACAGGTGAAAGGGAATCATGCTATGTTAACAGAAATCAACATTATTCATTTATAATGAGTAGTTTAACCAGGCAATATTTATTTGGTTGTCTGTTCTAGGCTAGGAGCTTTCAGTTCAGCTCTCGGGCCGCAAATAAGGTAATTGCTTCTGCATATGCTTGGTCCTCTCTGTCCAAAGCTCCTCTTTTCTCCATTCCCTTTTTCCCTAACTCATCTATTAAGATGTAAATCAAGCAGTGTCCTCCGTCTCAGTGAAGCCCTTACAAGAACCTCTAGATAGGATTAGAGGCCAACTCTGCAGCACCCTAGACTCCATAGCAAGTTGTTATCATCTGTGTATCATTGCATATAAAAGTATTCTTATTTGTTATGGTTTGTTTGTATGTGTTTGTCATTATTCATTAAGCGAAGAGATGGTGACTTGTACAGTAGCCTGGGAATCCTCTGTATCCTCAGTGCCAAATGTAGCACTCCTTTTTCTATCTGGTAGTAACACTGATACGAATGTACATATCTGAAGATTTTATAAATTAAAAGGTAATAAGTCTTAAGCCAGGTGTGGTGGCATGCACCTGTATTTGCAGATATTTGGGAGGCTGGGGTGAGAGCATTGCTTCAGGCCATAAGTTTGAGGCTGTGGTGTGCAGTGCTCTCACCTGTGAATAGCTATGGCCCTCCAACATGTGCAATGCAGCGAGACTGTCTATGGAAAAAAAAAACAAAAACGAAAACAAGTAAAAATCTTGGAGAAGGTCCATGCAAATAAGTAGAAGAAACTTGAGCTGTTGCCCTTTAACAGAAGACATGATATTTCTCATAAGAATTGCACTTTCTAGACTGAATTAGAAGGTTTGATAGCATGTCAGAATTATGGAATTTTGTAAGGGTAGAAAGTAAATATTAGTGTATATGTGTCTGATATTTTATACATCACATTTAAAATGGTTTCTTTTTTTTTTGGTTCCAACTAATTCATTCAATAAGTATTATTTAAACCTCTCCTTCTTAAACTCTCTTTTCTCATGGTCTCTGTGATGCTCTTTTCTCCGGGTTATCTTTCTTCTCTCTGTGGCCCAGTCTCTTGTGCTTGCTTTTCATCCTATACCTCTAAGTAGTAGCGTTTCTTAACATTTTATTCCTATCAACATCTCTTCTTTGTCTACACAGTTATGTGTAATATCACCCTTTCTTAAGGGTCTCTGTACCGTCTTTATATCAGTGATCCCCAGGTTTTAATCAGCTTCAGTCCTTTTATTAGAGATAGTAATTAATTCACATACTGAGTCATGTGCAAAGGGTAGACTGATAGAGGTCTCCAGCTGAAGTCAGGACTTTTCATCAGATCCAACGGTGACTCATTAAAGCAGTCATTGAAGTCAGATATGTTCTCTTTAACAAAATGATAAAAACCCATAGTTTTTGCTTTAATAATTTCTCCATGTTCATAGTTCTTAACTACTCTTCATGATCTTCCTCTTTGTGTCACCATCCTAGGACTGCTGTACAAAATCACTACAAACTTGGTGGCTTAAAACAACAGAAAATAATTTTCCTTACCATTCTGAAGGCCAGAAATCTGAAATGAAGGTGTTAGAAGGGCCATACTCCCTCTGAACGTGCTAGGAAAGATCCTTTCTTGCCTTTTCCCAGCTTCTGGTAGCTCCTGGCGATTGTTGGTGTTGTTTGGTTTGCGGCTACATCTCCAGGCTCTGCCTCTGCCTTTACAGCCCTTTCTTTGTGTGTTTCTCCATGTGTCTTCTTTTAAGGACAGCAGTCATTGAATTTAGGGCCCATTGTAATCCAGTATGACCTCATCTTAATGAATTAAGCTGGGAATATAATAGAGAAGACCCTATTTCCAGTGTTCTGGGTAGGTATGAACTTTTGGGGGATAGTAACTTAGTATGTACTCACTGCTAAATAACCAACAGGAGAGGCAGCTATAGGGAAGAGCTAGAGTATAAAACCTAGAAAAACGACTGCCAGACTATGCTGCTTGCGGTTGTGTGGCCGTTGATAAGGTACTTGCTTTGTGCTTTCAGCTTCCTCTTGTACAGAATTGTGATAATGATGATGCCCACTTCGTGGAATCCTTGTAAATATGAAAAGGTTCCAAATATGTAAAGTGCACAGAACAATCCCCAGCAAAAAGTGGAAAATGTTAATGATAGTTGGTATCATAGTTGGTCTTCTTGCTTCGTAGCCTGGAGATAAAACTTTCTCCTAATTCAGCCCTCCTTCTCTCTCTTCTGGATTTTACATGTTATGTAGTTACTACTTCTTCTTCTTACTGTAATTATTTGTGAGGAGTTACAAGAGTTATACTGCAGTAGAGCAGACAGCAGTTGTACACCTTCAAAGTCAGTTCTGGACCGACCCCCTCAGAAACCACTGCATGGATGAATGGCTGGAGATTGTGGGGCCTATTGTGTCTCCAGGTGCCTGCGGTTACATGGGATCCCTGGAATGTTAATTAATTTTCATATTTCCCTTTAAGTTACTTCTGTGGCTTAAACAACGAATTTCTGAGTTAGGTCCCAAAGTGGCATTTTTGTTTGCCAATACCCTCATGAAACTGTACTAGAAGCTTTCTTGTGATATTTAAGAGCCTTTAAAAGAAATTCTAGGTATGTAAAGCTACTTTAAAATCTGTTTTCAGGGCTAGCACTGGAGCCTTTGGTAACATCTTCACAGTAAAGGTTCTGAGATTACTTTTAGGTTGTGCCTTGCAACACGAAGGTGGATTTATTGCAACGAAGGGGGCCTGTGATAAGGGAACATATTCTCATCTTTCTCCTGAGAACTTTTTGGCCTCTTTAGAAGTATTTGGCTTTAAAGTATGCCTCATTTTATATTATCCCTTGCAAAATATTTTTCTTCTCAAAATTAGAGAGAGAAAAAAAAAGCCACCAGCATCTCAGGTGAATGTAGTGCTTGGCACTTACTTAGGGACTCCAGATATATTCACTGAAGTAGATTGAAGTCTTTTGACTTCTTTCCTGCTGTTAGAGAGCAATGGCAAAAAGATTCAATTGAGCTAAATAATTTGTAACCGATGAGCTAAGTAATATAAGTTTGGATGTTCAGCATAATTTGTCAATGTGTGCTTTTAGGTATAATTGCTTATTTCTACTATACTGTGAAATTAAACTACCATATTGAAAATTTCAGTCAGGGATGGTAGCTCATTCATGTAATCCCAGTAATTTGAGAGGCCCAGGAATGATAATCACTTGAGGCCAGAAGTTTGAGACCAGCCTAGGCAACATAGTGAGACCTCCATCTCTAAAAAAATAAAGATAAAATGATTAACTAGGCATAGTGGCACACCTGTAGCCTCAGCTACTCAGGAGGTGGAGGCAGGAGGATTGCTTGAGCCCAGGAGTTGGAGGTTACAGTGAGCTGTGTTGGTGCCACTGAATTTCAATCTGAGCAGCAGAAAGAGACACTGTCTCTCCCCACTCTCCCCAAGAATGAGATATTCAGTTAAAAATCCTTATGAATAAAAAAGGACGTATTAAATTGACTCACCCACTAGTTATGTGAACCACATATACTGCACTATGCTTTTACTTCATTGACCAGTTTTTTGATATTTCACACATACTAATGTATTCATGGAAACTATTCTAGTTTCTTCTCTTTGTACAGTGGGGTGAGCTGAGGAAACTAGTCATTCATTGATTCACAGAGGCTTAAAATATAAATATTACTGGCTTAGTGCCAGAATCTCTGAGGATACAAAGATGAATGAAACTCAATCTTTTCCTCAATGAATCTGGAAGAGGGAATTGATGTGTAAACCATTAAATTAAAACAGAGTGTGAAAAGGGCAAGACATAGCAATTATTAACTTTATCTAGAAGTGAGTGTGGGGAGAAGTGTGCTACTAGGAAGTAATGCCTGAACTGTGTTTTAAAACATAAAAGAAGCTTGCTGGCTGATATGAACAGAGGAGAAAAAGCCAGCAAGATCTTCTCAGATACCATGGCTTCATAAGATACGGTATATTTAAGAGTTACAAGCAACTTGGTTTTGCTGGAGTTGGCAATACATGGGTTTTATATTTCTAGGAGTCCTCTAGTAGCTGTGGTCTTCAGTGTGGTTTCTGGACATTCAGGAAATTTTGCTGACCTCATGATACTTGCCAAATCATTTGAAGAGATAATATATGAAGTTAATGAACATTTGCACATGTGAATATAAATTAAGCCCTGATAACTGATATCTCAAAATGGAGATATAACAATCAGCATTTTCAGTCTTCTTTCTGCTTCAGTACATCGAAGATATATAAAGCACTGTTGTTAGTAATGGTGGCTCCCATGGCAATAACTCTTGCTCATGGAAAGTGGTAAGGGAGTATGCCCAATTTGTATATTTGCTAAGGTCAGTCTAGTTTCTATAGCAGATATAGTTCTAAATATAAGTGGATGAACATACTGTATTCATCCTTTTTCATGCTGCCAATAAAGACATGCTCAAGACTGGGCAATTTACAAAAGAAATAGGTTTAATTGGACTTACAGTTCCACACGGCTGGGGAAGCCTCACAATCATGGTGGAAGGCAAGGAGGAGCAAGTCCTGTCTTACTTGGGTGGCAGCAGGCAAACAGAGAATGAGAAAGGTGCAAAAGTGGAAACCCCTGATCAAATCATTGGATCTCGTGAGACTTACTATCATGAGAATCTGCCCCACAATTCAGTTATCTCCCACTGGGCCCCTCCCACAACATGTGGGAATTATGGGCATACAATTCAAGATGAGATGTGGGTGGGGACACAGAGCCAAATCATATCACACAATAATATCTTTTTTCTCATTTAAGTAAAGTAAAAAGTGGAAGCTTTTTACCGATGAGTGAGTATGAGGTGGATGGAGGTTAGACTGGAAGGGAGTGGGCCTGGCTCCATGTTTTGCTCAGAGATTCAGGCTGATAGACTCTTCACTTTCTACAGCAAAGTTGCCTTGTATTCCCAGCAGAGTGGGATATGGGGAAAGAGAATGGAGAAGGTCCATCTGCTTTTTACGTAAGTTTTGAAGTGACATATATAACCTTTGCTTATGTTCCCTTGGTGAGAATCAGCCAGGAGGTCCCACCTAAATGCAAAGGAGATTAGGAAATGTAGTCTCTTGCAGGAGCAGTGCATCAGAACCACAGTTCAGCTCTGTAGAAGGTGACCACAAACCACAGCCAGCTGCCTCTGTAGCCAAGTCTTATTAGACTCTCCAGAAGGAGAAGTGGGGTATGGAAATAATAGATAGCTAGAGAAAGCTTCACAGGTGATTCCGGTACGTCCTTTTAGGGAGGGCACTTTTCTCTCCTTAGCTCATTTGCGTGTTGTTATAACTAGCCGTATCTCTTCCTGTGCAGATACAGATAAAACAGTTTAGGGAGGGTAAGTTTGGGGCAGAATTAAATGTAAAACTTCAATTCTATATTTCATGTACATTATTCTGATTTACCTTTATTTCTAGCAGTTATGGTATGCTGCCATTTTTTCTCAGCCAAATTTCAATGTCAGTTCTTGTTAAAATTGTTTACAATTCTTAAAACTCCCAGGAAATTATAACTTTTAAATACATTTAAACATTATGTTGCTTTTGGAAGAGATGACACAATCCTCAGATTGATAAATATTTGATGTAATTTCTTATTTGAGTATAACTTTAGTGAAGAGTCCATTATGAAATAATTTTCAAGTGGGCAGCATATATGTATAGTGTAGCTCATAAGCGGCAATTAAGTGTATTTTCTGCGTTTTATCTCTCTTTCAACAACAAATGCTGTGAGGTTTACATCATTAGCTTATAACCTTTTCTAAATGGTGGTAACGAGTCTTAAGATTAACAGCAACAACAGCAACAACTCTGGGAAGGAGATTAAGAATTTCTGCCATTGCTGATAGTTTTCTGATTTTGAAAAAGTCCCTTCCTTTTGTTAACATTGTAAGGATTGGAACTATTGCAGTAAACAGGATGCTTAGTGTGACAGTTTGAACCACAGATTTTCAGTCCTCATTGTCAATTGATTTAAATATCTAAACCTTGCTCTGCTTTCTCCGGAGGCTCTGTTAAAGAATGGCAAGAGATGTGCAAGGGTCTGTGTGGCATCTTAGAAGGCGATTTCTGGTCATTGCTCCATTGTATTCATGCTCATTCTTACTAATTATCTGTTTGTGTTTATAGCCTACAATGTTTCAGGCTCTATGATAAGCTAGGTGGTCGATGAGGGGTACAAAGTGACATAATCTCTGTTCTCACAAAGTATGTTTCAGTGCAGCATCATTCAGTTGAACTTTGTGTGATGCTGGAAATGTTGTGTATCTGTCTGTACTGTTTAGAGTGGTAGCCACTAGCGATGTGTGGCTGTTGAGATTTTGAAATCAGGCTCATGCAGCTGAGGAACTGAATTCTTATTTAATTGTAATTCATTTAAATGTAAATAGCTACATGAGGCTGGTGGCTATCTAACTGTATAGTGTAGGTCCAGTGGAAGTAGAGACATTCAAATAAACATGGTAAAAAATGTAAAATTTCAAGTCTAACAAGTGATATGAAGGAGGTAGATAAAATGCTTTGAGCACCTATGGAAATTTGTTTCACTAATACAGGCAAGTCATTAAAGCTTAAGTTTGAGAGATGGGGAAAAGTGGACAAATTTGAAGGATAAATAGAGTAGAAAATGGACAGGATCTAGCAGTTGTTTTGAAAAATGTTGTGCAGCTAGCTGGTGGTCTCAGATATGTCTTCTAGATTTCTTGCTTATAAAACTGAAGAGATGAGGCCTAGTCACTAACAAAGAGAACATTGATAAAGGACCAGATTTTCAGGTGAAGCAGATGAGTTTGGTTTTGTAATATTGGGTTGGAATATATACGCCTGAAGAGAGATATGGGTTGGACATAGACAGCTCGTGATTGAAGCTATAAGCAAGGATGTGCTCACTTAGAAAGAGAGTATTAATAGAGTGATTGGAGGGCCAAATAATGAGTTGAGAAACTCCAGTGCTTAATGTTAAGTATGCATGCAAAGGAAGGATAAGAATTATGGATTCTGAGAGAGTTAAGGAATCACTGAACTTAAGGTTCTAATGAAGTCAAAGAATGGTCTTAGTGGATACAGTTGAATGAGTAGGCTGCGAGGTGAGAGGGTGGTGGTTTCTTTAAGATCGTTGAATAAGTAAATTTTGAGATGAAACATTTAGGAGTGACAATAATATTCAGGAGCCGATTAGGGAAATGGGTGACCCACATAAAGGTGGTCACTGGGGATCAGAGGACAGTGAGATTATGTAGATTAAAGTGAAAACATTTTATCTCATTTTGACTAAGAAGTCAAAAACTCTCTCCAGTTAGAACTGTAAGCTGTTAATATGAATTTTGTAATATGCATGTATTTAAGTAGTAACACCTTATGTGAAACTCACTTGTCATGGTGCATAATAAAGCTGATGATCATGTAATATCTTGGGAAAATTTTAATTGTTCAGAATTTTCAGGTTTGCTATATAACATCATCTGAAAATGATTAAAGATGATTTCTCCCATTATTTAAAAAACGTATGTGACCTCCTCAGCCTTGACAGGTACCAGTAATAAATGCCTTGAATTGTGCATGTGTGACGTTAAAGGTACTATTGTGGAGTAAATTGACTTTCTGTGCTTTGAAATCTTTAAAGCTGAGTATTTAATCACTCATCTTTCATTACTATTGATTATTTCTAGCTGCCCTTTCATTTTTTTCTTTTTTTTTTATGATTAACTAAAACCACAACCTGGAAAGAACATGAGTTATTTGAATCTTGTTTTGAAAAAACCCATTGAAGTTTTAATACCTGCAGGGAAACAGATAGTTATCAAAACCATTTCGAATCACTGTGAACCAATTCTCACCCTTCCTCCCATACTTACATAACAGCATGCATAAGTTGACTTTTCTAGCTTGGGCCAAGTTTTAAAATATAATTCTAAAATTATTTTAAACATTAATTTGAACAAAAGTATTCAATTGGACAGATGTTACATCTTTAAGAATACTTCCTCTTTAAAAATATTTTTGAAATCAAGACACATTTAATTAACATAATGAAGATATTAATATAAAGGAAGGATACACATGAAAATACAAATTTTCAGCTATGATTTATTTGATTATTTCTAGCCCTTCATAGTTGCCACTTGTTTGTGTATATGTACAATCACATTTGGTCATCCTACCAATAATTCCACAAATGATAATAACAAAAGCTTTGCTATAGTTTGGATATTTGTTTCTTCCCAGATCTTATGTTGAATTTAATCCCCAATGCTGGAGGTCTAGCCCAGTGGGAGGTGTTTTAGTCATGGGGCAGATCCCTTATGGCTTGATGCTATCTTCATGATAGTGAGTTCTTGGATATATGGTTATTTAAAAGTGTGTAGCACCTCCTTTCTCACCCTCCTCCTACTTTTGCCATGTGACATGCCTGCTCCCACTTTGCCTTTTGCCGTCAGTAAAAGCTCCTGAGGCCCCCCAAGAAATCAAGCAGATGCCAGACCCATGCTTCCTGTATAGCCTGCAGAACTGTGAGCCAGTTTAAACCTCTTTTCTTTGTAAATTACCCAGTCTTTTATAGAAATGCAAGAACAGTCCAATACAGACAAGTGGTACTGAGGAGTTGTCTTTGCTAAAAGATACCTGAAAAATGTGGAAGCAGCTTTGAAACTGGGTAAGGGCAGAGGTTGGAAGAGTTTGGAAGACTCATAAGAAGCCGGGAAAATGAAAGGAAAGTTTGGGATTTCTTAGAGACTAGTTAAATGATGGTGACCAAAATGCTTATAGTGATATGTACAATGAAGGCCAGGATGCTGAGGTCTCAAATGGAAATGAGGAACCCACTGGTCATGGGACCAAAGGTCATGTGTGTTATGCCTTAGCAAAGAATGTGGCTGCATTCTGTTAATGCCCTAGAGATATCTGGAAGTTTGAGCTTAGGAGGGATGACCTACAGTATCTGGAAGTAGAAATTTCTAAGCAGCAAAGTGTCACTATGTGGCCTGGCTGCTTCTAACAACCTACGCTCCGATACAGGAGCAAAGAAATGACTTAATGCTGGAATTTATATTTATACAGGAAGCAGAGCATAAAAGTTTGGAAAATTTGTAACCTAGCCATGTAGCAGAGAAGTAAAAGCTTTTTTGGAAGAAGAATGCAAGCAGGCTGCAGAGCAATCACTTGCTAGAGAAATTTGCATAACAAAAAGGAGCCAAGTGCCAATATCCAAGACAATAGGGAAAAGGCCTCAAAGGCATTTCACCCCAGCCCCTCCCATCACAGGCTCAGAGGCCTGGGAGGGAAGAATGGTTTCATGGGCCAGACCCAGGGACCTGCTGCCCTGTGCAGCCTTGGGACATTACTCCCTATATCCTGGCTGGTCTGGCAGCCGTGGCTGAAAGGGGCCTAGGTACTGCTTGGGCTGCCACTTTGGAGAATGCAAGCCATAAGCCTTGGCAGATTCCATGTGGTGTTAAGCATGCAGGTGCCCAGAACAAGAGTGAAGAATGCTTGGCAGCCTCTGCCCATATTTCAGAGGCTGTATGATGTCTGAGCAGAAGCCTGCTACAGGAGTGGAACCTATACAGAGAACTGCTGCTAGGATGGTGCTGAAGGGGAATCTGAGGCTGAGCCTCCACACAGTATTCCCAGTGGGGCACTGCTTTGTGGGACTTTAAGAAAGGGGCTACTGTCCTCCAGGCCACAGAATGGTAGATCCACTGGCAACTTGCGCCCTGTGCATGGAAATGCTAGAGGCATTTAACTTTAACCTGTGAAAGCAGCAACCATGGGGGCTGAACCCTGCAAAGCCACAGGGGTGGAGCTTCCCAAGTTCTTGAGAGCCCACCTCTTACAGCAGCGTAACCTGGATGTGAGAAATGGAGTCAAAGGAGATAATTTTGGAGCTTTAAGATTTAATGACTGTGCTGCTGGGTCTCTGACTTTGGTGGAGTCTGTAGCCTCTTCTTTTTGGCCAATTTCTCCCTTTTAGAATGGGAGTGTTTACCCAGTGCCTGTATCCCCATATTATCTTGGAATTAAATAACTTGTTTTTGATTTTACAGGCTCATAGGTGGAAGGGCTGTGCCTTGTCTCAGATGAGACTTTGGACTGTGGATTTTTGAGTTAATACTGGAATGAGTTAAGTCTGTTGGGAAAGCATGATTGTATTTTGCAGTGTGAGAAGGACATGAGACTTGGGAAGGGCTGGGTGGAATAATATAGTTTGGATGTTTGTCCTTGCCTAACTCTCATTAGTGCTGGAAGTGAGACCTGGAGGTATTTGGATTATGGGGGCTGATCCCTCATGGCTCAGTGCTGTCTTCCTGATGGTGAGTTCTTGTGGGATCTGGTCATTTAAAAGTGTGTGGCACTGCTCGCCTCACTCTCCTCTCTCTTTCTTCTGCTTGCACCATGTGTGACATGCTTGCTCCTGCTTCACTTTCTGCCATGATGAAAACTTCCCTAAGGCCTCTCCGGAAGCCTATCAGATGCCAGAGCATGGGTCTTGTACAGCTGGTAGAGCTGTGAGCCAGTTAAACCACTTTTTAAAATATGATCCAGTCTCCAGTACTTATTTACAGCAAGAAATACAAGCTTTTTTTCCAATTAAATTATGATGAAATGAAGGTTTTTATTCTCTAATTTTTCTCAGAATTAAGTCGTGAGGCAGTTCTATTAAAATCACACAACTATACATACATCATAGCACATTCATACATTTCCATTCTCATGTGTATCCTCATTTTAAATGGAAAATGTAGCAATAGAATTGTTTTATCATTGTTACAAAGAAATGCAACTTCTGGATGGGTGCAGTGGCTCATGCCTGTAATCTCAGCACTTTGGGAGGCTGAAGTGGGAGGATCACTTGAGTCCAGGAGTTTGAGACCAGCCTGGATAACATAGACCCAATCTCTACAAAAATTAAAAAATTAGCCAGGCAGTGGCACATGCTAGTAGTCCTAATTATACCATAGGAGGCTGAGGCAGGAGGATCCCTTTAACCCAGGAGTTTGAGGCTGTAGTGAGCTGTGATCACACCACTGCAACAGAGTGAGTTTTCCAGCCTGGGCAACAGAGTGAGACCCTGTATTTAAAAGAAAAAGGAAAAGAAAAAAAGAAAGATGGAAAGAAATGAAGCTTCTATCTTTAAATGGATTTAAACACCCCTTCCTTTTGAACTTGATCTGCTGAGTAAGCCATGTTTGGTTAGTTAATTTTCTTTAGTGTTAACTACTTCATCTTTTATTTTTATTAATCTGTTTTATGTTACCCTGTTATATTGGCATTGGTACCTGTCACAGGGAACTTACTTCTCCTATGTCAATGGGTCCATTCAGTCTTCTTGCCATTATTTATTTATTTTTTGCTGTTGGGAGCCTGGCTTGATACAAAGTATAAACATGTATCTGCTGAGGACTGGTGTGTTGTTCTTGGTCATTTGGCTCACATGTAGGTATTTATACTGAAGCCCACAATCCCAACTGTTTACCTTAATGTTGAAGACCTTATAACATAATGCATTATGTTATCTCTTCTTCCTGCTTCGAGGTCTCTGCTACCCTCTACAACTCTTTCAGCATGGCTATACCTTTCAATAAGATCTGTGGGATGTTGTGAATTCCTTGCAAGCCATACCCAAGTCATGCATACCCAGAAATAAACTGCCTTAATATACCCAGAAGTATATTTAACTGTCACCAGCCTCTTCCAAGATGCATTAATATTCCCTTGTATTGTAGTATATGGATTTGAGCTGATAGTTGGCCTTCTCCTAGAGCAATTGCTCTCAAAATTTTATGACTAGTAATTATAGTAAGAAGTACATTTAAAATTGGCTGGGCATGATGGCTCACAACTGTAATCTCAGTACTTTGGGAGGCTGAGATGGGCAGATTACCTGAGGTTCGGAGTTTGAGATCAGCCTGACCAACATGTAGAAATCTCGTGTCTCTAAAAATACAAAATTAGCTGGGCATGGTAGCACATGCCTGTAATCCCAGCTACTCGGGAGGCTGAGGCGGAAGAATCACTTGAACCCAGGAGGCAGAGTTTGTGGTGAGCCAAGATTGCACCATTGCACTCCAACCTGGGCAACAAGAGCTAAACTTCATCTCAACAACAACAACAACAACAACAACAACAACAACAACGATGTACATTTAGAATTATAATCCATCATGGATGCTGTTGTATACGTATCTAACAAACAAATGCCTCACAAACCAATACTTATCCTTGCTGCGAGACACCTCATAACCACCCCCTATATCCCCCATCACCTACCTCAAATAAAGGTTCAGGCCAGACTGTAGAGTTTGAGAAGTCACTAAAATTTGATCTCTTTGCTCTTCATCTGTCTTGTCTTGTCATACTCTCCCATGGCTACAGGGGCAGGCCTTCTTTCTTCCTGCATGCCAGGGCTTCCCTTTTCATCATAGGCTGAGCCTTTTCTATATTAAGGGTAAACTCTGTCATCCAGCTCTTGATATGGGAATGGGAAACTACCAAGAAAAATTAATTTTCTACAAATGTTATACCCACAATGATGATTTAAGGTCATGTTTTTCTATGAGGAGATTCTCCTAATAGTATCATTTCTTTTTCTACTCTGGAAAATACTGATGAATTAAAGTGGGGACAGTGTTATCATTTTTCTATCATATTCTTCTGTTGTTTGAAAGTAATTGCCTTTCACTTGTTTGCGAATTTTAAGAATTCTCCTTTTTATTGGATTATGTGTTAAAAGTGTTTCCTTGCAAGTTTTCATTGCCTGGGTCCATAATTTTGAGGAGATTCTTCAAACACTGCTTTAGATGATGTTTAAAAATGTATATGGTTGGTATTGATTAAGAAAGAAAAGGGATGTTAATTGTACTTTTTATACTGGTTATGTGACATTTTGACAAATTATTTTAAATTAAAACTACAAACAAAACTACTTTGCCCATATTCAAGGAAATCTCTCTTCATTTAGAACAGATATTTCAACTTCTTTTACAAAGAAAATGTTGCCTAGAATTTTTTAAATTGCTTTTTGATGCTTTTTATTGAAATGCTTATTGTCTCTTGTTAACTAATTATATTAATTATACAGCTAGTGCTCAGTTTCTCAACCTTTTCCAGAAGAAGTCCCTGGTTTCCATTAAAGAGTTTTATGGGGGCTCCCCACATGTCAAATTTCACACAGCCGGCTACATTGGCTTTTTGCAAAGGTCTTTGAGTGCCATGCCAAGGCCTCCCACTAATTGTTTTATGGGCTCAGTGTGGGATCTGCATCCCTGACTAGGGAAGCCCTATGTTAAAGGACTGTGGGAGTGAGGAGCTGTCAAACACACCAAGAGCGAGGACTAAAAAAAAAATCCTGGTTAGCTGTAATGTTGCTGCCAAGGAGCATAAGCAGAACCACAAAACATGCCACATGCTGGCGGATTTTAAACAGTGACCCCTATTTGAGAGAATACTCACTTCATTACATTTTTGGGAGAAATTCAAATCACAGATAGTTCTGTAATTAATTTGAGTGCTCACTTCAAGCTTTGACATTGGTAAATTACTGTTTTCCCAGTGGCTAAAAAAACACAACTAACTAAATATTTTTATGTGTTCTTTCCAGGAGACAAAACTCATCCTGGTTATCTGTGAACATTTAGTCCTGGAATAATATGTTCAAAGTTGTATGCTTATCTTTTTTCCTCCAAGAAGATTAAGGAAGTGTTTTTTTTACCCCTTTTAACCATTGAATTGCATGTACCCACACTAATAAAAGTAACTTTTTCTAAGCTTTAACAAAGAGCTGTAGTGGTAGAATTAAGACTCCTACACTTTCACCAGGCCTTGACATTGATTTTCTTAGCCTCAAGGAATCTGCTTGGCATTTCGAACCTGTCTTTCATCCAGAGATTAAAACAGCGTATTTTTGAGGTACAATATGACCTCACAGTATGCTGTTAGCTTGGCTAATACTGATATGTGAACAGAATTACTACAGCCACACTCAAGAGGCCTAAAATAGTAATACTATATTCTGTAGGAAGGTAAGTGCATTAGTCAGTTCTTGCATAGATGGAAAGAAATGCCCGAGGCAGGGTGATTTATAAGTAAGAGGTTTAATTGGCTGATAGTTCTGCAGGCCCTACAGGAAACGTGGCTCTGGCATCTGATTAGCTTTTTGGGGAGGCTACAGGGAGCTTTTATTTGTGGTGGAAGGCAAAGTGGGAGAAGGCCAGTCACATGGTGAAAGCAGGGCCAAAACAGAGGAGTCGGGGGAGGTACTCCACACCTTTTTTTTTTTTTTTTTTTTTTTTGTGACAGAGTTTCGCTCTTGTTACCCAGGCTGGAGTGCGATGGCGCGATCTCAGCTCACCGCAACCTCCACCTCCTGGGTTCAGGCAATTCTGCCTCAGCCTCCTAAGTAGCTGGGACTCCACAAACAACCACATCTCATGAGAACTCTCAATCATGAGGACAGTACCAAGAAGGTGGTGCTAAACCATTCAAGAGGAACCTGCCCCCTTGATCCAGTCACCTCCCACCAGACCCCATTTCCAATATTGGGCATTACAATTCAAAATGAGAATTGGTGGGGGCACAGATTCAGTTATATCAATAAGTACAACCTGTTTCACGACAGGATGGTAGCATTAAAATGAAGTGACATATTAGTATTTTTGTGAATTAAAAATAATTTTTTTTTTTGCTAATGTTGGATTACCATTTTTTTCTGAAAAAAATTATAATTCTCACTTTGATAGCATGTTTTCTTTCCTTTTTGCAGGGAGAGGGTCAGAGTCTTGCTGTGTCAGCCAGGCTAGAGTGCAGCAGCACAGTTACTGCACTTCAGCCTCCTGGGTTCAAGCCATACTTCCACCCCAGCCTCCCAAGTAGCTGGGGTTACAGGTATGCACCCACATACCCTGTTAATTTCTTTTTTCTTTTGTAGAGACAGCAGTCTTCCTATATTGCCCATCTGGTGTTGAACTCCTGGGCTCAAGCAGTCCTCCCATTAGCCTCTCGAAATGCTGGGATTATAGGCATGAGCCATCGTGCCTGCTCTAGCATTTTTCTTACAGGTGTATGTAACAGGTGGATACCTCTTGTGGGGTGTGGTGGTGTGTGTGTGATGGGGTCGTGGGGGAAGAGAGAGAGATCCCTATGTGCCATTCTCATTCTGTTGTGCCGTCAACATAATAGCAATGTTTAATGGATAAAGTAAAACACAAAGTAAACATTATGTATATAAAGTATAAAGTTACTTAGATTTTGCAGACTATAGAAGGTAATTTCAATAGTCTGTTGATAATGTTCTTTCAAAGTTGGTTATAAGATTGAAAAATCTTAAGCATGCAGGAACTCTTAATGGTAATTTCTTCATCAGTGTGACTTCAGAAGTGTTCATCTCAATTATGATATATATTACAATTATATAAAATAATTTTAGTAAGCATGCTCTGACTTACTGTGTGGAAAATTACTCCTGAAAGCCAGATTTTATCTCTGGATAATCACTTGCTGTGTCTTTATTCTGAGTAAGACTCAACAATATGATCCATAAAACTAACCTTAATATTCTTTAGTTAGATAAATGTTAAAATACGTTTATACCCTCTGTAAGATTAATTTGCTGGTTTGCCATTCAGACCCCATATTATGCAGTGTTTTAGCAATTGTCAACATTTCTTCTCTAGGTTGTACTAAAATTTTCTTTTTGAGTTCTGAAGAGGCAAATCGGATAGAGTCCTTACCATTACTTCTATACTGCCATTAGGTTAATATATCCCAAAGGAACTCACATCAAAATTGCTATTTCATTGACCTACATTGACCTATTTTTCCACCATGGGTCTCTCAAATGCTGTAAACATGCAACATATCATTGTGTATAATTAATTTATCTTGTTTGTTTTTCTTCATCAGACATTTTGCTTTGTAACTGTTGAAGGTCCTTCTGTTCCTTTTTTATGTACACGATGGTGAAGTTTTAAAATGAAAACACTTTAACATTTTAACATGCTACCTCCTTTGGAGATAGCGTAATGTTATTTCTATTTGCAGATGAGAAAACAGTTTCAAGGGAGTTTAGTATCTATCCCATAGTCACAGACCACATGGAGTTGGGATGTGAATGCAACAGGCTTATGTACTCTGAAATTTTGTATTTATGAAAGGAAATACAGGAAATACTGAAATTGAAGGGACTATTCAGATACTCTGATTTACTTATTGGTGAGTGGTATTTGGTTTATAGAGACTACTCAAGGTAACTACCAACAGTAGATATGCAGTAATTGCTGAATGAATTCCAGAGCGCTGGGTTTAAGTTTTGGCACTTGCACTCAATAAATGAGTGAACCTTTTTGGACTTAAGTTCTCAGATTGAATAATAATACATTTAGATTAACTATTCTTTTTAGCCTCAAAGATTTTTATTCAAATGAATTTATTTCCAGAAGCTGTTTTTGTGGAATAGATAAAATCAGATGTGTTCTTGTTGGAGATGAAATAGTAGGAAGAGGGGCTTATTATAAAGCCTCTGCCCTGTTTTTCCCTACTGCTAGGCACAGTTTGAGATGTTCTAGATTAGACGATATTTTGGCTCAGAGATAATGTAGGTTCTAGATCTCTTTGTGATCTCTTGAAAGGTCCTGCTCACACTTGGACTGGGTCTGAAGAAAATCTATAGGGTGATGCTAAATAACATGCATAAACCACTCTTGATAGGTTGCCTTTGGCAACCAAGGCTGCTTCCAGTTATTAGAATGCTGTGTCTTGACTAGCACATGCTGTTTGGGGGGCTGTGATGTTCTCTTTTGTTTTGGGAAGAAATCCTTGACCCCTCTGAGGATTATTTTTCCCTGCTATTTGACACTTCTGTATTACCCTTCTATGGCAACTATAGTTAGTTTTCTTCACTTTTTCTAGGACAAGCAAGATAAAGTTGGAGCTTCAGAGTTATTGAAACCATTCTGTTGACTGAATTATTTTATTGTTTATGTGATATTTTTTTGTATAATTATTTTCTTGCCCTTACATTTCTAAGCAAAACTTACTGAACTTTTAATTTGGAGAAGATAATAACTTTTTCACATTATATTTTGTTTTCTCAACATAAAATTTGGAGGAGTGGAGAACCCATTAGGATACCTAGTCTGCTATTTCCTGAATTATGAATAGGGATACTTGGGGTTTTTCTTCTTTTGGCAATAAATATGTCTTTGTTTACACCATCATTGTTCTCAAAACAAGGACTAATGAAAAAGGGTGGAGACAAAAGTCTCAGATGTAGGATCAGAATGTGTCCCAGACATGCATGTTAAGGTGGACTGTTTTGCTGACCCCCAGTGTTCATTTGCCACTTCTCTCCAACAAGACAGTGTATGGTTTCCTTCTGAGTATTCATAAATTTTCAGGGAAGCTGACTTCACATCCTGTGTGCAACTTAGATTAAGACAATCAATGTATTTCATGTTTCTTGCTATAGAGATGTGTGTCATATATGACACTATATATCATATAGGTGGTATATTATATTAGAGAGGTATGCGACACTGTATATGTCATATAGTGACATGCCATATAGGGAGGTGTGTAACCTAAGCCAGTTTAACAAAGTGAATCACAGAACTTTGGTCAATCATTTTGAAAAAGAAAAAATGCTCGTTCTTTCTTGTCAAATGTGAACAATGGGAGCATTTAGCTTCAGAAGTTGGTGAACACTGCTGTGTTGGAATGATGAGCTACAATGATATGGAAACAAGGAAGGGAACTGAATGTGTGGTTATTCATTGATCCACTGAGTCAGGCGTCACCTGAGGCTCACACTACTTAGCTTTTCAGTGATGTGAGCCAACCAAAATATCTTCTTTATATTTAGTATATTTGAATAATTTATTGCCACTGAATAAATTTTTACTGCTACATCAAAGCCTTTGGTATCATTCTTAATTTAACTTACTTTCCTAGAAGTAAAATCTCCTGGCCACTTAGACTTTAGTTCCCTCACCTATTAAGGGAAGAGTTTGCTTTGAGCTACACAAAATATATGTTAGATTATACTTGTCTTCTCTGCCTTCAAGAAGTGGAATTTATGGCTGTGAAATCAGAAATTTGTCAACCTCCCTGTTCCTATTTAGAACCACCTGCCCTGTAGCCACTCGGACCTTAAGAATTTGGATTCCTCCCATACCAACAACATAGATGTCTTATACTTTCAGTCAGCTTCACAGTCTATGTTGACCTCTCTCCTTTCTTCACTCTGCCAATTCAATTTTTAACTGTGCAAATTTTGAAAAAAAAGGGGATGGACATAGGAATGATGAAAAGTGGTCATTTTTTTATTAATCTGTAATTCTGAAGCAGTATATAGGACTATAAGGAAGCTAAGAATTAATGGTGTCAACGATAAGTAGTCTGTTTTAATATAAGTTAGTGACTTTTACTGTTGTGTTTCTTAATCACTTACTGGCTTCCAAACCTTAGCCAGTCATTTCCTAAGTGTTATCAGAAGTTAAAATTTGTGACTTTCCGCAAACTCATTATTTGTGAGTGTTACAGATCAGCCCAAGTCTTTCACCCAGCGTTAGCAAAACAATCAAGAGCACATACCTTAAAAATTCTAAGTCCATATCCAATTCACATGTAAAGAAGAACACTGAAATGCTTTGAAACTTGAATATGGTACCGAAGATATTTTAATGGGAAATGGATATTTATAAAGACTTTAACCATTTATTCAGAAATATAAGGCAAATAACCAAGTAAATTTTAAAGCTGAATGAGGTGTGATGGTTGGTGGGGTGTTAGTGGAAAATAGCTCTTACTGGTTTGTGCCAGGTGGTGATAGGCAGCAATCAGGGCTTTATAAGAATTTATTGAATAGTTTTCAGCAGTCCAATTTCAAGCAGAAAGGAGTACCTGAAAGGCACAAATTTCTCTCCCCCCCACCCCCGCACCCTGCCCCACCTTCCTTCTTTCCTTCCCTCCCTCTCCTTCCCTCCCTCCCCTCCCCTCTCCTTCTCTCCCCACCTCCTTCTCTCCCTTTCCCTCCTTTCCTTCCCTTCCTTTCCTTTTTTTCCCCTCCCTCCCTCCCTGCCTCCTTTTCTTCCTTTATTTGAAAATGACAGCTCTGATATACCTGACTCAGTGATGAATGACCAGGAAAGAATATTTACAAAAAATAGGTATGCTCTTTTGCTTTGCACTATAGGATATTTAGTGTTTTCCAGGTTTCAGAAATGTTGTAGTATACTCTTCTTGGTCTGATCCATAAAGAGCTAAACATTATTATATTTCGGCCTTAGATGACTCTGATTTTTATGTTTTGTTTGATAGCCTGACTTCTGCAGTGTTTTCCTACATTCTGAATTATTTAAATTCAAGATGTTAGGATTTTACAATTTTTATTTTAAGGCCAAGCACAATATTAGCTTAGAGGAGTTTGCCCTGGAGTTCAGATGCATCTGTCATTTTGAATGGATGCTCCGGGGACCTTTCTTATTTTGTTTCTCTCACAAACACCTTGTTAAATTTGGTGATCATGTCCAAAGTCAGCAATGCATGCTGAGTTTCATGAGTTATTTGGCTATACATTATGTTGCATTTTTAAAAACTGTCACTATTTTCTTGAATCTTATAGTGTTATAATGATTTATAGAGGTGTGTGTGTGTGTGTGTGTGTTTGTGTAAATGGCTACCTTTGCTTTTTGTGGTTTAAAAAATAGTTAAAAATACCTTCCATGGTGTTCATGGGTGAAAATCTGGTAAATAATATTTAGAAAACAGATGACCTCAAATTAACTTATGTGTTGACCTTTACAAAAATGTATAATTTAAACCGTCTTATTTTATTTTTAAACTTACTAAATGAGTATTTTTTCCTTTGGTAGAATCATCAGAGTTATGTTTAAAAAGATATTTCCTTTCTCAAAATTGACCTAATATTTGCTTTCTTTGTTTGAAAGTTATCCATATGTAATAAATTTACCCATAATTCTTAAGTTTTGCTAACAATAACTGGTGAATTCAGATGATCTGGACACAACTAGTGCAAGTCACTGGCTGGTTGCACAAGAACGGGACAGTAAAAGCTCTAGTGGACAGACTGGTTTGTGAGCCACTGATGAATTGATTTGGCCTCAAACCTGTGCTAACAGATTAACATTTTCAATTAAACTCAGCAAATGATGTCAGTGTTATTATGATCAGATCATTAGCCTCCTCCAGATGAGAAATAATTGTGGTGCATTTCCCTCCCTCATGGAGCCGGTGGATTGCTAATGCCATCTAAGGCAAAAGCAAAAATAAACAATATTCAAGATATAACATAGGAGCTACACAAGGCACAGGCATTCTGTGAGGGCTTATAAAAGGGCAGAGTCACAGATGAATGGGGAAAGTAAAATCATCATGAAGAAATTGACATTTGAGTTTATGAAGAGACTGATGTTTGAGATTATTATTGAAGGATCAAGTAGTCTTTTGGTGAGCGAAGATGGGAGAAAAGGATATTCAGCTGGCAGAAATAGCACAGTGAAGTTAGACAGGTCAGAAACTGGGAAATAGTGGAGAAATGCAGTTCCAGAATAGCAAACCTGAAATAGTTGTGCATGAACGAAACTGCCATGTTATGGGTTTTAAATCGCAGGCCAAGGAGTATTCACTTAATTTGCCAGGCAGGGGAGAACCATTCAAGGCTGAAAACCAGTAACTTGGAACTGGGCTTTATGGAGAGCAGTTGGGACTCTGTTTAGGAAGAACTGGAATGCATTCAGAAAGTTGCACAGATGGAGATAGCAAGGGGCTTAATTGCATTGTGGCAGGGGTAATGTCAAGAAAGAGACCAATGCCTGGTACATTGAGTGTGTGGAATCCGTTGTATTTGGCAGCTAATTGGATATGGAGGATGATAACTCCAAAGTTTTGAGGCTGAGTATCTCTGGAATGTTGGTTATTTTTGTTAACAGAAATTGGGCAGTCAGAAGAGGAGCTGTTTGTGGAGAGTAAATATAGGAAATTGGTAAAAGTGCTTTTTTCCATATCACTCTAGTGACTATGAAAGTCTCATCTGATGATTAAATGTGTATTTGTAGTTATTTTTTATTTTATTTTCTGTTTTATTGTGTTTTCTTTTCTTTTTTTTGAGACGGAGTCTCACTCTGTCGCCAGGCTGGAGTGGAATGGTGCAATTTCAGCTCACTGCGACCTCTGCCTCCTCAGTCCAGCAGTTCTCCTGCCTCAGCCTCCAGGCCCACACCACCATGCCCAGCTAATTTTTTGTGTTTTTAGTAGAGATGGGGTTTCACCATGTTGGCCAGGATGGTCTCAGTCTCCTGACCTTGTGATTCTCCCACCTCAGCCTCCCAAAGTGTTAGGATTATAGGTGTGAACAACTGCACCTGGCCTATATTTTATGTCTTTAGAAACAGAAATCAAGCTATGTTGCCCAGGCTGGAGTGCAGTGGTATGATCATAGCTGACTGTAACCTCAAGCTCCTGGACTCAGAGATCCTCCTGCCTCCAACTCCCAAGTAGCTAGGACTACAGGCATGCACCACTGTTTATTTTTAAAAATGTTTGTATCTGGAAAGCTTTCAAATGGGTATGTGAAGTTCTTTTATAAATTTCTTTGAGATAAGATACAGGCAGAAACCTGTATTATTGTTCATGAAGGCAGATTGGTTATATTTTAATCTTGATAAACTAAAAATAGTTTTTAGAGTTGAAATCTTATTCTGACTTCTGATTGATTCTTTTGAGACAGCATTTGAGGGTCCCCCACCTATGTTGTTATGCAGGCTGAGTTTTTTCCTACAAGTTCCTTAGTAATAAAAGAAAAAAATATTGTTTGGCTAGATGCTAATGTGAATAAACAGATGGCTGGCACTATAGCCTTTTTGCCTGAGTTACTAAAATATGTAAAGATATAAAACAGGCCCCTTATTTTGGCTCATTAGTCTTTGGTTCGTATCAGATATTTTACCTGTTTATATCTTTTTAACCACTTTTATGTACCAGTGTGCTCTAAAATGATAACATACAATTCTTTATTTCTGATAAACCCCTAGCTACACATCCTAGATCTAAAGTGATAACATACAATTCTTTCCTTTAGGCTCCTAGCTATACATCATTGAAATGTTTAATGGGTGATATAAGGAGACTGATACCTCATGTATGTCAATTAATATTGAATAATAACTGAACAATTAATTGGGGGTAACATTACTAAGTCATTTATGTCATACAGAATCTATGGCATAATCTATTTTGATGTTACAATTGCATGTTGTGAATTTTATACTTAAGGCATACTTTTCAAATTTTTTAGATAAGGATATATTAATTTCACTATTCTCATAAAACTCATTTATTTTTACTTTTATGCCCCCAGACCATAAGATTCATTTAAAAGAACAAATAAAATAATTTGTGATACAACTCTATGAATAGTTTTCATGATACGTGCACTTAAAACCAAACAAAGCCAATGCCTCCCAACAATTCCAGTTTCCTTAGATTGTAGAGCATGAATCTTGGCTATAACGATGGTTTAAGAGATTCCTAAATGCTTTAATTTAGTAATTGTCACACAGCACTTCTCTTACTTTCCACTGAGAGTTCGGTTATAGTCAAAGCTGGGGTTAAACATTTATTTGGTATTGATTTGGGGGATAGTGGTGTGTCTTAAAAACATGGACAGGGTGACTTGCAGTGGAGAAACTAAACTAGAATCTCTTGGAGCATTAAATATGTGCTATGAGCAATGCTAGAACCACTCTCTGTATGTTCTCATAACGTATTTGCTCTTCCATAACTTTTGTATCACCTCTGTTATCTCTCTGCTAAAAATTTTCTGCAAGTGTCATGAATTATTTCTTTGCAAAATCAAACGGTCTCCTTTAAGTCCTTTTGCTATATCTCAGGATCATTGGACACTCGGGGGTCCCTTCTTAAAACTCTGTTTTCTGTACTCTCCTCATCCACTTCTAACCACTTGAGCTGCTACTGCTTTGGTTTCTTTGCAAGTTTCTCTGTTTTCTCTGCCTCCCTTCTTGGTGCTCTCAGAACGGTTTGAAGTTTTCTTCTCTCAGCCCTATTCTGGCTCATTCTGTCTGCTTTTCGTGACTTCATTTAACAGCACTGTAGCTGATGCCTCTCATATCTTACATCCCAGAACAGGTCCCTCTCTTTTACACCAGATCCTCATGTCCTATGATTTCTGCACGTCTCCACTTGTAATAATAAACAAGAACTTCAAGCTTGGCACGCCCCATGTCCCAAGCTAACCTCGTCTTCCCTTCCTCCACCAGATTTGCTTTTCCTCCTGTGTTCCCTTATTAGTAAACTGCCTCACTGTTTTCCCTGTGGCCAAAAGCAGAAATCTAGGAATTGTCCATGATTCCTTGACTTCTCTGAGTCTTCAACTCAGTTTTTAAGGCTTGCTTGTTCTGTCTTCTTAATACTTCTCAGGTATGTCCACCATTCCCCAGTTTAAACTAAAACTGTTTAGGATTACATCATTTTTCACCTGAATCACATAACTATCTTTTAACTGGTTTCCCTGCAGCCAGTTTGGGACCTTCTAGTCTGTTTTATATACACTCCGTGTTATATACGAAGTTTTTCAAAATTCCTAAATGGTTTATCAGAATAACGTGAAGAATCTTCAGTATAACATATGAGACTCTTGAATACATGGCACTGCTTGGATCTTCTGGGAGCATATGTCACCACACATTCCATGATTGGCTCCCAAGTGGTCTTCAGAACCTAGCTGAAGCTGCCGTTGTGGTTCAGATGGGCTGTTCCCTGGTATTTCAGGTGAGCTCTTTGTCGCCTCATGCTCCTCTGACACAGTGTTGGGCTCTAAGACACTGTATTGCAATCATTTGCTTTCGTACTCACTACACTTTTAGAATTTATGGGTAAGGGCTGTGACTTTTTCTATGTATACTTTTTACTGATAAGGATTTAGTATAGGGCTAGCAGGTATACAATGGAAATGTTGAATGGATTAATCAATAACCAAACTAGGATTAATGAAACCCACATCCTCCTTTCAAGGAACTCACTACCTAGTGAGAAGTTTACAAGTACCAATACTTTTAAAAAGCTGTCAACAGACAATTACAATATTGTGTGGAATGAGCTATTAAAACTCTTGTTTTCAAGTAGGAAGCAATTAAATACTTATCTCAAGTGATTGTCTCTTGAAGATATATCATAGAAATATGCAAAAATTTTCAAGATATCCAACCATGTTTCTTTGAAATGAGGCCTTATTGTGACACTAAAAATATCCAGAGTACTTTACAAAACATTTTTATTGACTCTTTAAAACTTTACCCCATCTTTTGTTTTGTCAGTTTTATGAGGACTAAGAAAAAAAAATAAGGCAGGATGTATTAAATTTCTGGACATCTCTTTGGCTGGCTAAGTGGCATGAGGACCATTGCTTATTTTTCTTTTCCTTTTTGAAACTACTGTAAAAATTCTGTTATTGAATAGGGTTTTGTATGAGTCTGTCTTCTGACTTTATGCTTGGTAGCTAATTCACTTACAGCTAACTATAAAAAAATACAGTTTTATCCTCCTCTATTGAAAACAATTTAGGAGGACATACACATTTTTAAGAACTTGGCCCTGTTACTTTTATGAACCCTTGGATTTTTAAATGCTATTGTTAACACAATTTTCCTCATAATAAGAGAGCAAAATATTGTCAAAAAATTACTGACTTCTTTAGACTCTTAAAGTTATAAATGTTACACATGTCCTGGACTTTTATATTACTGGAAATAGCATTGTGAATATTAACTCTGTGATTGAAAGGACAGGTTCTTTTTAAATGGTTTTCAAGTCATGTTCCTCGAGGCCCTAGAATTTCAGTAGGTGTAAGGAGCTTTGGGGGAAGCTGAGGAGTAGGTGGGCAGGCTGTCAGTGAAGCTCTGCAGCCTCTCCTTGCAGCTTCCACTCTTCAGTTATATCACTCGCTTTTGTCTGTTACGTACTGAAGTGTGTTCTGTTTTTCTTTTACTTTTTTAGGATATCATTTTTAGGGTGAAAATACTTCGAAAAAATTAAGAAAACCCGTGAAAATAGAAAGTGTTCAGATTTCTTTCCCTGGCTACTGTCTTCACATGTCACTACAGTGACATCCTCAAAGACAGCAAATGAGGGCTGCATGCTTAAAAATGCTGGGCAGGCAGAGTGTCCTGTTTCATCTGTTTTCCGTCGGAGACGTTCAGTCACCCTGTGGCATTTCCATTGTCTGGTCCATAGAACCTGTAAACCAGGGCCTGAGTAGGGTTGGTGGGGAAGTGTGAGGTGGAAATTTGGGGGATGGCGAGAAGCAGAAGTTTAATGGTTCTTAAGAGCAAGGGAAAAGGTTGATGATCTTTCCAGTGTCATGGTGTTCGCATCACAATACTAAGGACTTTCATGCCAGGAAGCCAGGGCAGAATTTTATAGATTTTGGCCAAAGGCTATTCCAAATAAAAAGTTAGTGTTTAAAGTTGCTGACCATTGCCCTAACTACTTCTTCCATTCTTTTGGTTCCTTACTTTTCTCCCTTGCCTCAAATAGGGTTATCCCGAGTGCAAAATTCAAGTGACTGCCATAGAAACCACACAAATAGACCACAGAGGAGTTCCACTTACTTTAATGTCATGACAATTGAAGGAAAACTACACATGGGGAAATCTTTGGGTGACATAATGATGATACAAAAAAGTATCTGTAAGTGATAGGCTAGAATGGACTTTGCCCACAAAATAATTTGGATCTTAAGAAAGATATAACTATTCTCAGTTTAGGGAGTAACTGCATCTTTTGAAACACTTTAAAAAGTTGGCAAAGTTGATTCAAAATACTGTTTTAAAAAAAAACTTGCAAAATGACATTTTTTGGAGAAACTGTAACTGTCAATTTGAAGGATGAGATTCTCTTCAGCAGAGCTTGTAAAAATATCCATTGCCATATGTGAAACAGGTTTAGGGCAGTTTGTCATAAATAAATGAGTTTGTAAAATATATATATATACACACACGCAGACACCCACCCCTTTTTTGGCCTTAGAGGATAAATTCCAGAACGATAAAACGATTGGTATTTTATAACATATCACATAGATAAATAGACATTACATGAATATACATAATAATAGGAAACAGTAATTAAATAACAGCTTAATTATGTCTGGAGGCTAGAGAGTGTTGCAGGCTATCAAGATTTGCTGGACTTGGCTAGGTCTGGGGGTCATATCAAGCGTTTGATGAGAATGTCGCTCAGAAAGGGCTGATTCATCCTGTATTCTTTCAGGATATCTTTGTTAATGACCTCATTTGACTCAAACTGCTATAGTAGCTACAATAGCTTCATTTCCAGTTATAAAAGCAATATGTTTTTGTCATAAGAATCCTGTTTCGTTCTACTACCCAATGATAACCTCTGTTAGCACTCTGGTGTATCTTTTTCTTTGTGTGAGTGTGCATATTATACATAAAAGATGCATATATTATACTTTAAATGTAATATGCATATATATTAAAATTAGAATGAAGTTGTAAACTGCATTTTTATTTCATTCATTTAATCATTCTTCATTGTTTGCCTGCTATAATCTAGGGATTTTATGTCCTATTAACTGTTCCTTGAAAGCGTGGAACTTACTGACTACTTCTTATTCCATTATATCATAGTTTATTTATTTCCTTTTGTAGTACATTTCCATTGTTTCAGTTTTACTATTATACATAATATTAAATTGTTATCTTTTGACCTCTTTAATACTTTTGTATCTCAGTATTTCTGATTATTTCCTGAAGAAAAATTCTAAGAAATGTAGTTATGTTTTCATAATCCTCAATTTAATGGCACTGTGTTTAGGGGAAATAAAATGAATTTAAGCTTTTATAGACCCCAAACAATAGTATAGTCTGGAGACACTGTAAGACATATCTAGTGCAATTGCTTTTTCAGTAATCCAGCATGCTGGATGGATTCTAAATGGCCTAGTGTTTAACATCACTTTAGTGAAGGTGTATCAGGGTTCTAACATAGTGTATTTGACCAATATGTAGCAGATTTGTTAGGACAGACAGTGTCTTTGTCAACGACGTTATTCTTTATCCTGTTCATTTCTCATTACTGTTCTCAGAGATATCTGAGACAATCTCAACACCAGTTATTATGTGTAAAACAGCTGTTAGAGTCTAATCCCTTGCACACTTCTGAGTCAATGATGCTGAAAAATATTTCGCTGTACCATGACCTCACTGAGCAAAAGAAAAGGAAAAGTTTAAGAGAAAAGAAAACTCCTACACAGGGCATAGGTATTCTTTTGGATTGTATGACAATCAGCAAACATGGCTCTTGTTGAATTTCCAACTATCTATGGTATGTGGTTGTTTTAGATACACCCTGCAGTAGCTGACGGCTCAAAGTGAACAATAACTGATAGTCTCTATGTGTATGTGCACAAGTGCACAGTTGTTTTTGGAAATACATGATTTGGTTCATTTCAGTCATTTGTAACCTCCACGAATGTTTAATCAAGTGTTTAATCTTCCCATGAAATGCTTCAGAGATTCGTCATATGAAATCATGGGCTTCTCTTTAGTGCTAAGTCATAGCAAATTATCATCTTTTTAAAGTTGATTTTGTAGAGTGTTAAATGCTATTTAAATTTCCCTTAGATATGAAGCCATTTATTTTTCTCCTAATCACTTAAAATAGCAAGAACGAATCAACTGGAGTTTTTCTTCTTTTTATGTATACATCAGTCTACCACTGATTCACGTGCATGTTTCTGCCTTTAGGTCAGTGGGAACTTTTCCCAGCCACGTTTTCTTTTTTACCTTCATTCCTAATTTCTCTCAGGAACAAATGGCAGCATAGTTAAGCATTAGAAACTTGTTGCTGAAGGTGCTAACCTAAACATCAGTGCCAGGATACGACTGAGACTTAATAGGCTAATTAATTTGTCTACTGCACCCCTGACCTGGGAATTACATACAATGGGCTATACTTATGGAACTGAGAGTCTGGGATCTAAAGTAGAGAAAATGCAACTTTTGTGTGCTTTCTGTTTCAACATGCAATTAATAGTTTTTCCCCCCACAAAATAGGTTTTAAAAGTGGAAATTTATTCCATCATGTTTTTGGAAGCATGATACTTTAAGATTCTGTGTGCCTTTTTGTTTTAGTGTTCTTTTTTCATATTTTATAGTAGTATCAAATAAAACTTTCATATTATTTCATCCAAATATGAGTATGCTGCTCTCCTCCAGAGGATCCCAATTATTACAGAATACAACAGTTTCTGTTTTATCTATTTTAATATAATAGTGCAATGTGTTTTCATGACAACTACAGTAAGTCATAGAAAAAATAGGAACTTGAAACTTGAATGACATTTTGAGACTGTTTGCATTATGGATTCCTAACTATGGTATTCATGCTTCTTTCAGCAAGTAAATTAATTTTGTTTTCTCTTGTATTCTTTTCTTGCTTCTCCATTTTAAAGACAGTTTATGCTTCAAGGGCAGTTAGCATTTGACTGCCACTGAATTTATAGCACTAGATAGAAACTAAATTGAGTAAATCTCTTCCTATTAGCCTGTCAATTTGTGGAATATATATATATATATATCTGGATCTTGTGAATTCGTGGAGGTACCAGATAAACTCCTATTAAGATTTTATTTTTAAAAAGTTTAAATATTTTGGTGCCTTGGAAGCACTCATTAGACCGTCAAATATGTGTTGTGTGCATGCCAGGCACTGTTCTAGGCACTACTGATAAAGTGGTGAACACTAAGACGGGCATTTTCCAGCTCTGCTACAGTTTGCGTTTCAGTAGTGGAAGTCATACTCAAAGTAAACACACAGAGTAATAAAAAAAAAATCAAGACAAGGCTGATGGTTATACAAAAAAAAAAAACATGAAACAGTAAAAGGTTAGAGAGTGTGTGGTATGTGTGTGAGGTGGCGTATTAGCATAAGTATTTAGGGTGTGGCTTTCAGGGAGGCAATCTTAGAGCTGAGAACTAAATGATGATAGAGTAGCCTTTGGGTAGATGCCAATTTCGTTCGGTTACTGCCGGTCACTTTACCTGAAAGAACATGTAAGATTCATATTCTTCTCAGTATAGGCAGAATACCTGGGACATCATAGGTACACAGAAAATGTTAGCAGGGAGAGCAAATAAAATAAATATGGGCGTATGATTTCAGGGGAAAATGCCTTATCTTTCCAAAGTTATGTTTCCTCTAGTAGAGGAGTGATAAGTTTAGGTTTTGTGTGCAGTATTTTGGTGGTAAACTATAATGCATGCGTTACATTTTCTTGCTATAGTTATTTTTGAATTTTATAGGTTTCAAAGTGGTAAAATAAGTAGGTGTACTAGAAGTGATGTGCCTCGTAGAAAAGTCAGAAAAGAGTGCTTTTATTGGAGCATCTTGCTACAAATAGCAGCAGCATATTTATCTGACCATGATATTCATGCTGTGGAGTTCTAAATCAAGTTGAATTTGCCATGATAGTACACCTCACAGAAATTAAATCACTGATGTTAAAGGAAAAATCATAAAATGATTTTCTATGTTAAGTTATACTGGGGCAGTTTGCTGTATGTCTATCCAGAGGTGTAAGAGCAGTAATTTGAATTTCACGGAACATACAGGGGCAACTGGAGAAGGAAGGAAGTGAAATGGTGTAGTGAGTGTAGTGGCCAAATAGGATGAGTGATTGTAAACTATGTACTGCTTTCAAAGAAAACCTGATGAGCAGGTATGTTTGCTGCTTCTTTACTTTGATAGCTTTTTTTCTTTTTCCTTTTTGGCAGTGGGTGAGGGGAGTGGGCGGCAAGGGAGATGGAATTCAGTTATTTTTGAACACATAGTTTTTGAAAGACATTGGAAGATTACTGGATAGATAGTTTCCAGGGTAGCCTTTCAAATATCAATTTTGACCTGTTTCTTCTTGTTTATACTTTGAGAACTGTAGTTTTAAAGATTAAAAAAATGTTTAGTTTATTTCCCAACTAAGAATGGATTTGACTTTCAGTAGAGCTTTATGTTAAATGTTGGTGTCGCTCAGTCCTTTCCTTGGCTCTCTTCTCTTCTCACTCCATTTGTTTTCATCTGTACTTAGGCTTTAAATTAGCATAGTTCTCTTCGCTGTGTCCCTTAGCACAGATCCTCATCATTTCTCAGACTCTAAAGTAGTTTTTTTTAGCATGTTCATTTTCCCTCCCTTCCAAACTCTCTACCATTTCATCAGCAGAATGGATTTCTGATACTGTCACTCTTCCTATGGTGACCCCCAGTGCCTCCAGGATTGGAGCAATGTGTTCTGTGGCATATAGAGTCCTCCAGCTTCATTAAGTCCTTGCTGCCATTCTAGTCTTGTTACTTGTCTCTATACTTTCTATACCTGCACTTACAGTCTCTGCATTTTTTTTACGATCCCTCAGTGTACCTGCCTGCTCATTCATTCATCATTTTGTTTGCACTTGCTGTTCTCTGTTTGTTGAATGCCATTCTTACCCCTTCTCTTGATTGGAAAATTTTTTATTCATGATTCTATTTAAATGACCCATATCTTTTTCTGTGATGTTTTCCCTGATAGAGGTAGGTACTTCCTCTCAGTCCTCCCATATTAATGCCTTGAATACATCTACATTTTGATTCTCAATATACACCTTAAAATGTTTGTTTACATGGCTTTCTCACAGTGATCTACAAACCCTTTATGGACAGACACTGCCTTCTGCTTTCCTCTTAATCCTTATCCCTCGGCACATTAACTGGTAGGGATTTAATTGTCATGTGTTGAATAAATAAACTGACTCCTGCTCTATGTGTTTAGCACCATGCTATTCATAGTGGAAAAAATTATAAGAATATGATTTTGTTCCTTTTTTTTATGTATCTTTGAGACTTTATCTGTTGGGCAGAATTTAAATACATGAAATAATGAGAGACTACAACATATAGCAGAATATACAAATGGGTTTTTGTTTTTGAAAGTTTAAACACACACACACACACACACACACACACACACACACACACACAGTGGGTGGGGGAAGGGCAGTTCTTAAGTCTCAGTCATCAGATAGCTATCAAAACTAGATAAGAGGTAAGATAGGATAGTGAGGGAGTGAGATTGGAAGTGGCACTATGGTCTGAGCCATGGCAAAGTAGTGGCTATGGGATAAATGAGTCCTCATATGCTTATTTTACCTATTTTATTTTCAGTAAATCCTAGATATTTTATATAGGTTTGGTTTAAAGGCAAATGTTGATCATTTTAGTTTGTAAAGCACCAAAAATCAAATCAAGGAAAATAGTACAGTGAATGAAAGTTGAGGTTTGCATTGTGCCAGTTCTGTCTGGGATACATGAGGCAGAAAGAAAATTTAGGGAACTCTTGACCATGTTCCTCTGGGGTTCTGAGATCCCTAGCTAGTCATCTCCTCTCCACTCTTCATAGTCCTCTTATGTGTGTTTTATATATGGTGTCTGGGGTTTTCATCTGTACCAGTGAGAGAAATAAGAAGCACTTGGGAGGCCAACGCTGGCGGATCCTGAAGTCAGGAGTTCCAGACCAGCCTGGCTAGTATGGTAAAACTCTGTCTCCACTAAAAATACAAAAATTAGGTGGGCATGTGGTGTGTGCTTGTAATCCAAGCTACTTGGGAGGCTGAGGCAGGAGAATCACTTGAGCCCGGGAGGTGGAGATTGCAGTGAGCTGAGATTGTACCACTGCACTTCTGCCTGGGCGACAGAGCAAGACTCTGTCTCAAAAAAAAAAAAAAAAAAGTGCTTATACTCCATTTTGGTCCAGGATCACTTAGATGTTTAAAAGTTTCTATCTAGTCCTTGGATTTTGTTGTTGGATCATGTGGAGTTGATAGCTTTCCAGAGGTAGAGAAATGGTGGCCTCAAGATGCTTTGGCTTGTGAGCCAACCGAAAATAATAGCTTACATTTACTATATACCAAATCCTTTTAAAAGTGCAGTATAGTTTCCACGATACTCTATTTCTACAAGAGAAACTAGGGCAAAGAGTGGATTTGGGAGCCATCCTTAATATCCGAGATATCAGCCTGGGCATCACTGCCCTGTGTCTACAAATTTCTTCTTTTTTTTTTTAAATTAACTATGTGTCGTGGCACGTGCCTATAGTCCTAGCTACCTGAAAGGCTGAGGGAGGAGGATCACTTGGGCCCAGGAGTTCAAGGTTGCAGTGAGCTGTGCTGCAGCCACTGTATATTAACCTGGGCAACAGAATGAGACCCTGTCTCTTTAAAAACAAAAAACAAAAAACGAATAAATGAAAAAAGATCCCAGATACTCCGATTCTATAATCTGAGCTCCAAGTCTGTATGTCCCTTCTGCCATTTGACAAATAAAAATTGTTTTTAGGGCTCTGATATCCTAAATGGGAATCACCAACTTTCAGCAAAGGGTGAAAAAAACCAGTGATAGAATCAGGTATTTAATTTGATACATTCCTGTCTGTGATTAAAAAAAAAAAAGCTACAACTGCTAACTTAAATTTTTCCCACATTTCTTCTTTGCTCTAGAATCAATTTTAAAGCTTCTGTAGTTAAGCAGTAATCCAACACTGAGTTAAAATCAGGATAATAATTAAAGTCTTCAGTAATCTTCAGTATAAGTTTAATAGTTCTTGACAATATGGGGTCTGTGGTAATATTAGTTTGTCATCAGAATTTAAAGACTATAACTTGAAGGTAAGCTTGAGAGTCCATTGTATTTGCATATTTGGATATTTCCCTAGACTAATGTAGTGTACTAGTTTGTGCTTGATTTTGTCAGGTTAGTAAAATTCATAAATTTTGCTCCTTTAAGGTTCAGAGGAAACTGATAACTAACTTTTGATGTGTTTCTGTAGTTTTTAATATTCTTTTAAATCCTTTATAGAGACAGCCAGCTATTACCAACACAATTTATTAATAGCTAGTAAGAAACCTCATTTGTTCTTTTACATTTTTTAGGGATAGTGATTACATTTTCCAATTTTTATGATCTGATTATGATTCAGATATTATCTAGGAAAAATGTCCTGTTTTTGGTTTGACACCTTTGTAAAGCTAAAGCCATTTTAGGACATCTTTGCCAAAACTGAAGGAAGTCAAGACTTATTAAATGATCTGGTGAACTCCACCAGTTATTATAGTTAGTCACTGTGATCGCTGCTTTAACTTGAATTGTTTGTTTTGAATCGGATACTGTTACAGAGTAATCTAATACTACTCCCTCCCTCTCCCCCTTCCTTTGTTTTTGTCTAGGAATTAGGCCAGCAACACTAATGCATTTGGGATGTATTATTATATTGTAAAAAATAAACATTTGTGAATTAACAAAACAAGAATTGTCAGAATACAGTTAGAGTTTGGGACTGTTAATAATTTCTTCCTCTGACTTCTTGTAAATTGAGGCATTTTCAATATGTCTTATGGCAAGCTTGTCCAACCCGAGGTCCATGGGCAGCATGCAGCCAAGGACGGCTTTGAATGTGGCCCAACACAAATTCATAAACTTTCTTAAAACATTATGAGATATTTTTGCAATTTTTTATTTTTTTTAAAGCTCACCACAGCTGTCCGTCAGTATTAGTATATATTATGTGTGGCCCAAGACAATGCATCCAGTGTGGCCTAGGGAAGCCAAAAGATTGGATAGCCCTGGCTTATGGGATTCTCAGTATGATGCAGTCCTTGGGGATTAAAATTTTTATAGCCCTGCTAGAGCTTTAAGCTCTTAACAAAATTTTGTGTCTTTATCACAGTTGTTGAACATTGTGAACAAATAGTGTTTACTGAGTTGTACAGTACATGTAAGCGGTGTTCATTTGAGGCTGTTGGATTGCTAATTATGCAATTCAGTGTTTCTTTGTTGTATCACTAGCTATGCAGAAGGGCCACCTCAACAGCACTGGATTTGTTCTTTTCCTTTATACTAAATTGAATGTATTACTCACTTCTATTACTTCTTCCTCTGATGGTCTCCAGAATAGAGCCCGAAGTGTGCTGGCTCTCACAGTCCTCTTCAGGGCTTTCATCCTTGAATGACTGGATTTTGGCACAGACTTTTAACTGATTTCTTTGCTTCTGGTTTTCTCACCCACTGCAGAAAAGTTATTCTGAATTTTTAGGTTCATGGTACTGGGTACATCATAAGTTTGAAGGATATGCTTCTTGGTGCGAAGTTAGATAACTCATTTGAATGTTGGGAATTTTAATGAGAAAGCCATATTTTATTTTCCTGTTTGGTGAAATAGTCTGTGAAATCCAGCTAGTTTCTTTCTCCATTGACCTCTGTAATTTAGTTGTAAAACCTGCCTCCTGGTCCCTCCTGTAGGTGGTAAAAGAAAATATAAAGGCCAGGCGCCATGCTCATGTCTGTGATCCCAGCACTTTGGGAGGCCGAGGCGGGCAGATCACTTGAGGTCAGGAGTTCAAAACCAGCCTGGCCAACACGGTGAAATCCCATCTCTACTAAAAATACAAAAAATTAGCCAGGCGTGGTGGCGCGCACCTGTAATCCCAGCTACTCTGGAGGCTGGGGCTGGAGAATCCCTTGAACCCAAGAGGCAGAGGTGACAGTGAGCTGAGATTGTACCACTGCACTCTAGCCTGGGTGATGAGTGAAAACTACATCTCAAAAAAAAAAATATACGAAAAAGTATATTGGTTACTTACTTTGAGTGAATAAATATTTTGCAGTTGAAAACAGTAAAGTTAAAATTAATGTTTTCTTTATAGATTTTTAAAGTTTTTATTTGTAAAATAAAGTTAGACATTTAACAAGATATTAAAATTATGAAAGGTTAGCAGGTGGTGTGGACAACTTAAAAAAAGAAAGTTAGCAGTTAGGATTTTTTTCACATACCAGTGGGATTGTTGAATTGGTAATGATTCATTTTTTTCTGGACTTATTTTCAGTGGATTGCTCTTTGTTTTCCAGAAGAATAAAATGGTAATCTAATTCTAATTTGTTGCTTTTTCATCATAACCTCTCAGTAAACTTAAAATCATTGATGCTGAGAAGTATGCAGTGAAAGTTATGTGAGCACTCACTTGCTTCTGTTGTTTTCAGTCACAAACATCACTCATCCATCTCCAACAGGTGTTCTGCCAGCCGTGCCCAAATATTTCTAATGTTTTAGAATGTTTTCACACTTACCTTGTATTGTGGCTGTTTCCTGTAAAAGGAATTTTCTGGTTACATAGCTCTTTGGCACAGGCAAAACTCCAGAAGACAGAAGAAGAGTCTAATTTGAGGCTTACCTGTGTATTGTAAAGTAGATAGAAGTGGCAAGTCTAAGATTGTTTTGCATATAACACTTGTACTGATAAGTGGTATTTTCCTTTAATCATACATTTTTGTTGTGTAGTTTGTGGCAAGAAATAATTTAAATGGAGTCAGAATAATTTTATTTTTGCAGGTGCATGAAAGTTTGGAATCTCAAACTTTAGAAATTTTAGACCTATGTGGTCTATTAAAATGGAGGTAAATACCTCTTATGCTGTACCTACTTAATAAAGAAGTAAACAACATGTAATGTATTTTGTATCTGTAAAATTATTTGGTTGGTGATCATAAATCACTGATTGGAAGCATGTAGAAAATTTTATGACTATATCACACTTTTGTGAAGATAGTAAAACAAGCTTTAGAACTTCTGGAAATTTTATAATTCATGCTATTGAGGAAAAAAAACTAGTATTTTCTTATGAATCAACCAAATAAACAAGTCTCAATAGGCAGTAAATTAAATAACACAGTTGCCCATGCTGCTAAGGAGGGTTTGCCTTGAGTTATAAATAATCATTTTAAAAATACATCATTTTCAAATTGTAGTTATATGTAATAGATACCGTGTTTAAATGTCATCTTACAGCTGATATCAGATTTAACCATTGCTGTCACTTTATGACATGCTATTATTGAACTGAATTCTGGCTTCATAGTACAACTCCAGAAACCAGCAGGTGTTAAGAAATGTTGCCTGAGAGTTGTAGGAATAGGACAGAATATGGTCATGAAGATAAATATGATTTTCTTTGCAGCACTGTATATGTTTGTATTTTGTGAGTGGAATAAAGCTGATTAGGATCTAGGGAACTATTGGACACTTTCTCTGCATATATATGATACTGTATCATAGAGTTTCTATTCATGGCCGTGTTCTTAAGGCACTGCAGCATCCTCAGTCATCAATCTTCCACGATTAAATTTTGACCTTTTCCCTTTAACTAGAAAATTATAACAATAGATGTCTTCATTCTGAGAATATCCCAGTATATGCAGAATAGTATGGAGGTGAAAAGAGCTCTGGAAATCAGTTGGCCTGGATACAAAGTCTCTCTCTTCTACTCACTACTTATGTGACATTTCATATCACGTATCTGTTTCTCTGTGTCTTCAGGTCTAAATAAGGATAATAAAACAAACGACTCCTACATAGGTCTGTTTGAAAGTTAAAGGAATTAATGTATGTGCCATGCTTAGAATAGTGCCCTGTACCAAGCAAGTAAGGCTTAGATATTATTTTGATTCTTCGTTCTCCCATACCTGATAACTACAGGTTGAGAAATATTATTGCAGGAAAGTGGAACTTTTTATTGCATTGTTTCTCATGCTCTTCATTTTAAAGAAATGGAAATGTAATGCTGTAAATAATTTCCTCAAGATTAAACAGCTAGTTAATGGCAGATTTGGAAGTAGAATGGAGGGCTTTTTAATTGCCCTGAATTTGTTCTGTATTTGTCTCAGAACATTCCAATAAGTTTAATAGTTATGATTTACATAGTTGATTTTCAAAAATTTTTCTTTTCTCTAATTTGGAATTTAAGGTAATTAATATGTTGCATATGTATATGTAGGTTGAGAATCCCTAATCTGAAAATCCTAAATCCAAAATGCTCTAAAATCCTAACCTTTTTGAGTACTAAGATGATACTAAAAAGAAGGAAACTTTACACATAAGTACTTAACACAAACTTTCTTTCATGCACAAATTATTTAAAGTATTATATAAAAATACCTTCAGGCAATATGTATAAGGTGTATATGAAACAGAAATGAATTTCATGTTTAGACTTGGGTCCGACCCCAAGATTTCTCATGTATATGCAAATTTTCCAAAATCCCAAAAATTCCAAAACCTGAAACACGTCTCGTCTTGAGCATTTGGGATAAGGGATACTCAACCTTTAGTAGGACATATTTAATGTTTACATATTTTTAAGTCATTAAAAATTATCACTTGGAAATTGTTTATATGTTTTATTATTTAAAAAATATAAAAATTGAGGAAACTGGACTCCTATATCTGTTTCTGATCCAAGATGAAGTGCTTAACATTACATGCCATAGTGGTAGCAGGCTTTAAATACATAGATGTAAGATCTTAAAATCAATAATGCATGATTGCTTTGCATTTTTATGGAGAACGTGGTTCAATTCATGTTTACTATGTAGACATAAGTGATAACTAAAGACAAATTAGATGACCTTGTGCAGTCTTCCTTCAACGGAATTGTATGTAATTTTTGCGCAACTCTGTGGTTTACAGTAGGGAGTTAGATAGTTAAATGATGATGTTTGCACTTTTTGGTTAGGTCTAGTGGTAAGTAAAGCTTACTGAAAGCAGAGCTATATAGAGGACCTAATTACCTGCCTTCAGTGATTTTTTTTAAATGAACTTACTGCCTTATTGTAATGCTACCATAATGTTTATGGTGCAACCTGTATACCTACGTTGACTGGAGAGATTGAATGGCTCAACTGTCTGGGACACATAATAGATTCCAGCTTTTTTCCGTGACATCATTATTATAACACACTTCTTTAAGAATATGAACAGCAGCTGTGCACTTTTGTGAGTTTTACATTATGAACCGTAACAACCTTTTCAGCTTTATACAAGTGATGGGGCAGATTGATTCGTAGCAAATGAAGCCAAACTCAGCTGTGAAACTGTTAATAGATCTAGTAATGACATAGGCCCCATGTATGGAACATTTCATAACACAACAGGGGCGACAGCCATTTAGCACATTGGCTAAAAAGGTTTTCTTTACCTCTTGCTCAGTGTAACTTCATAGAATCAATATAGAATTACAGTTTATTTCAATAGATGTGGCATATCTAAAGTTGTTCTGTTTTTGAAACTGTGACTAGATTTTCCAGTATTTAAGTGTTCCCTCTACCATCCTTTAAGTAGAAAAACAAGAATTATTGGTCCTTGAAGGTAAAAAAATAAAAATGCTTATTCTTTCTATAGAGTTAATAATCTAATCTAATATTCAATCTCTTGGTTCAGTATCCATGGATTATTTAGGTGTTGGAGAAGAAATATATCTACTTCTTTTGTTATTGTTGTTTAGAGAGGGCCTCTTTCTGTTGTCTAGTCTGGAATACAGTGGTGTAATCACAGCTCACTGTATCCTCAAACTCCTGGCTCAAGGGATCTTCCTGCCTTCTTCTCCAGTAGCCGAGAATACAAGTGCATGCCACCATGCTCAGCTAATTTTTTGACTTTTTGTAGAGATGAGGTCTCACTGTGTTGCCCAGACTAGTCTCCAACTCCTAGGCTCAAGCAGTCCTTCTCTCTTGGCCTCCCGAAGTTCTGAGATTACAAGAATGAGCCACCACACCTAGCTGAGTTATATTTATAACTTTATAAGTTATATTTTTGTGGAATAATAAAGCAAAAATCAAGCATTTAGCAGAGAAATTGATGTCACTATTATAGAGCTACCTGCATAGTTTTTTATATACTATACTGACCTCCTCACACTCTTTCTTTAATGCTGTGATGTGCAATACAAACTTGTACCTTCCACATGTCTGCTTTCTCTAGTGAAGAGCTAAGAAGTAACTTGGAAATAATGTTTTTTCAGAGATATTTAACATTTTGCAGAGTATTCTAAACAGATCAAAATTCCTGAGATGGGAAAGTTTTTCATGAATATCTTTTATAATTTCCTATTTAATTATAAACCTAAACTCTTAGAATAACGATGATGTTACAAAGGTTCATGTACTCTCCTTGTAATAAGCAGTGAGTACTGCCAAGGAATGTTAGTGAATATATTTACATGATCTCTTGTGAATCTTTTGGCAGTTAAGTCTAGTTTTTTAGCTCTTTGTTGTCTTTATTTTTGTTGAATGGAGATTCGTTGCTTCTTGTTTGGTAACATTCAAGAATATAAAGTGTTCATCTTTCTTAATTTCCATTGAATAAAGAAAATTATTATGGCTTTACAAAAATATCAAATCTTGTTTGTTAAGGAATAGTAGTAGCTCTAAGCTTCTATCAATTTCATCAGTGTTTTCATATATTGCTTAACTTGAAGTGAGGATTTTATAAGTGAGACAACTAATACATAGAAAACTGCTCTGGGGAAGGCCTTATAATACTGCTTCTTACAGAAGGCACTGGATCAAATTTGAAATAAGCTACACATAATTGATTTTTCTGTGGCAAGAACTGAATCTGTTGCCAAGAATAGCCTAAAATTATGATTCTACTTTCTTGATTTTTAGCTTCAATCATTAAATTAGTTAATCCAGTCAAGCAAAAAGTAAGCCAACATTAGGTAAATATTCTGTTCCCTTTCAGATGCTGTATTGTGAGGTAAAAATTTGGGTTTATCCCATGATATTTGATTCAGTCAGGCATGGTGGCTCACACCTGAAATCCCACCACTTTGGGAGGCTGATGTGGGTGGATCACCTGAGCTCAAGAGTTTGAGATCAGCTGGGGCAACATGGCAAAACCTTGTCTCTACCAAAAATACAAAAAATTAGCCAGGTGTGGTGGTGAGTGCCTGAGGCCTCAGCTACCTGGGAGACTGAAGTAGGGGAATATCCTGAACTTGGGAGACAGGTTGCAGTGAGCTGAGATCACTCTACTGTGCTCCAGCCTGGGTGACATAGTGAGACCCTGTCTCAAAACATACAAACAAAAAACCCCAAAACAAACAAAAAACAACAGGGTAAATTCAGGGAAATGACCTAATTTTAGTAGAAAAGAAATTTTGTTTAGTTTTTGCCGTGGCTGGTACCAGTTCTTCCTTTCCATAGTATGTGATTCCTTAGGGAACTTTTGTAAGGCAGGCCTGGTGGTAATGAAGTCCCTCAGCATTTGCTTGTCTGTAAAGGATTTTATTTCTCCTTAACTTATGAAGCTTAGTTTGGCTGGATACAAAATTCTAGGTTGAAAATATTTTTCTTTAAGAATGTTGAATATTGGCATCACTCTCTTTTGGCTTGTTGGCTTTCTCCAGAGAGATCCACTGTTTGCCTAATGGTACCTGACCTTTCTCTCTGGCTGCCCTTAGCTCGTTTTCCTTCATTTCAACCTTGGTGCATCTGATGATTATGTGTCTTGGGGATGCTCTTCTCAAGGAGTATCTTTGTGGTGGTCTCTGTATTTCCTGAAGTTGAATGTTGGCCTGTCTTTCTAGGTTGGAAAAGTTCTCCTGGATAATATCCTGAAGTGTGCTTTTGAACTTGGTTCCATTCTCCCCATCACTTATAGGTACACCAATGAAATGTAGGTTTGGACTTTTCCCATAGTCTTATATTTCTTGGAGGTTGGAGGCTTTATTCATTCCTTTTCATCATTTTTCTCTAATCTCGTCTTCATGCTTTATTTCATTAAGTTAGTTGATCTTAAATCTCTGATACCCTTTCTTCTGCTTGTTCAATTTGGCTATTGATACTTGTGTATGCTTCACAAAGTTCTTGTGCTGTGTTTTTCAGCTCCATCAGGTCATTTTTGTTCTCTCTGAACTGGTTGTTCTAGTTAGCAATTCCTCTAACCTTCAAGATTCTTAGCTTCCTTGCTTTGGGATAGAACATGTTCTTTTAGCTCAGAGAAGTTTGTTATTCCCTGCCTTCTGAAGCCTACTTCTGTCAATTCATCAAACTCATTCTCCTTCCAGTTTTGTTCCCTTGCTGGCAAGGAGCTGTGATCCTTTGGAGGAGAAGAGACATTCTGGTTTTTGGCATTTTCAAGCCTTTTTCTGTTGGTTTTTCATGATCTTCATGGATTTATCTACCTTTGGTCTTTGCTGTTCATGACCTTTGGATGGAGTTTTTGCTTGGTTGTCCTTTTTTTTTTTTGATATTGATGCTATTGCTTTCTGTTTGTTAGTTTTCCTTCTAACAGTCAGGCTCCTCTTCTGTAGGTCTGCTGAAGTTTGCTGGGAATCCACTCCAGACCTATTTGCCTGGTTATCACCAGCAGAGGCTAAAGAACAGCAAAGACTGGTGCCTCCTCCTTCCTCTGGAAGCTTCGTCCCAGAGGGACACCTACCAGATTCTAGCTGGAGCTCTCCTGTATGAGGGGTCTGTCTAGCCCTGCTGGGAGGTGTCTCCCTATCAGAAGTTTGGGGGTCAGGGACCCGCTTGAGGATGCAGTCTCTCCCTTAGCAGAGCTTGAGCACTGTGCTGGGAGATCCACTGTTCTCTTCAGAGCTGGCAGGCAGGAACGTTTAAGTGTGCTGAAGCTGCACCCACAGCTGCCCCTTCCTCTAGGTGCTCTGTCCCAGGGAGATGGGAGTTTTATCTGTCAGTCCCTGACTGGGGCTGCTGCCTTTCTTTCAGAGATGCCCTGTCCAGAGAGGAGGAATCAAGAGAGGCATCTGGCTGCAGCGGCTTTGCCGAGCTGTGTTGGGCTCCGCCCAGTGCAAACTTTCTGTTGGCTTTGTTACACTGTGAGGGGAAAATCTACTAATTAAGCCTCAGTAATGGCAGACGCCCCTCTCCCCAGCAGGTCAACTTCAGACTGCTATGGTGTCAGCGAGAATTTCAAGCCAGTGGATCTTAGCTTTTTGGGCTCTGTGGGGGTGGGATTTGCTGAAAAAGACCATTTGGTTCTTTGGCTTCAGCTCCCTTTCCAGGGGAGTGAATGGTTCTGTCTGTCTGTCTTTCCACGTACCACTGGGGTACAAAAAAAAGTTCTGCAACTAGCTTGGTATCTGCCCAAATGGTTGCCCAGCTTTGTGCTTGAAACCCAGGGCCCTTGTGGTATAGGCACCCAAAGCAATCTCCTGGCCTGTGGGTTGTGAAGACTGTGGGAAAAGTGTGTTATGTGAGTGTTATCTGTGCTGGAATGCACAGTCTCTCACAGCACTGTCCCTCACAGCTTTGCTTGGCTAGGGGAGGGAGTTCTCTGACCCCTTGTGCTTCCCAGGTGAGGCTTGCCTGGGAATTCAAGTCATTAATTCTTTTAAGTCATGTAGTAATGTGAATTTTGTGTTTACCAGGTGCTAGACACAAATATATTACTACTTCCTCAGAGAAATACTTTAATCTTTAGTGCTGTTGCCTACATGTGGAAAAGTTGAAATAGGTTATTTTGAATCAGGCACAGAAGGATAGGTACCTTAGGACCTTCTCATGGGCAGAAAAGAAGTATGTGTTAATTATCACTACTTTTCATTTATGTATTCCTCTTCATTGTTAACATTTAAAGGCAACTTTAATATTCTTTTAAAGTCACAATTTCGTTGCCCTTTAAAAAGAAAACATTTTGTTTCATTGTGAAGTACAGAAAAATGTGCCACAGACCGCTTAGTATCACTTTTGCAGTTTTCTTGTCTGTCTCCAATTCTTGCTGTGTTTTTTTGGAAGAAGCTTCATTTCTTTTCCAGAGGTTTTATTGTGAGGAACAAACAAGTCTCATTTGCCCTTTGATTTTAGTATTTGCCATTACATTCCATTCTTCATTCCTATTAAAATTTTAGTTGGGATTCCCTTTGTAGAACATATTTTTACAATAAGGTAGATGCATCTGAAGCCAGTTCAGCATTTACTAGCAAGAAATAGAAAAAGAGTACCTGCCATAGGCTCTCAATTCACTTTTTTTTTTTTTTTTTTTTTTTTAAGAGAGAGTGTCTCACTCTGTCACCCAGGCTGGAGTGCAGTGGTAATGATCTGGGCTCACTGCAACCTCTGCCTCCCCGGTTCAAGCAGTTTTCCTGCCTCAGCCTCCTGAGTTGCTGGGATAGGTGTATGCCCCCATGCCCATGCCTGGCTAATTTTTTTTTTTTTTTGTATTTTAGTAGACAGGGTTTCACTATGTTGCCCAGTCTGGTCTCAAACTCCTGAGCTCAGGTAATCCGCCCATCTTGGCCTCCCAAAGTGTTAGGATTATAGGCGTGAGCCACTGCACCCGGCATCACTTCCTTTTATAAGGGCTGGATATCATGAGGGCAGACTTGCTCACTTAGATTTATGTAGCTGTTACTAGATTGTTACTAGATTACTAAGACTTAGAGGTTAAGAGACAGGGTGGTTTAGTTCAGGGTTCCCCAACCCCTGGGCCGTGAGTGTAACAATCCCTGGCCTGTTAGCAACTGGGCTGCACAGCAGGATATGAGCATTACTGCCTGAGCTCCACCTCCTATTAGATGAGCAGTGACATTAGATTCTCATAGGAGGCTGCACCCTATTGTGAACTGTGCAATTGAGGGATGGCTCCTTATGAGAATCTAAATAATGCCTGATCTGATGTGGAATAGTTTCATCCCCAAACCACCCTCCTTTCTTTCCCCCTGACCCCCTACTCCTTCCCTTGTGGAAAAATTGTCTTCCACGAGCTGGTCACTGGTGCCAGAAAGGTTGGGGGATCGCTGGTTTGGTTGAAAGAAAAGCAGTTCAGGTTTGGACATATACTCATGCTCCAGGAGGCTTATAAATTGCTGTACATTCCACCTAGTTCCTTACCTAAATTTCTTAAATAAGTCAATTTTCTCATTTATAAAATGGATGGATTAGTTCTTATCTGATGGAGTCACTGAAGATAAAATGACCTCAGAAATAAGTATCTTGGCCGGGCGCGGTGGCTCAAGCCTGTAATCCCAGCACTTTGGGAGGCTGAGGCGGGTGGATCACGAGGTCAAGAGATCGAGACCATCCTGGTCAACATGGTGAAACCCCGTCTCTACTAAAAATACAAAAAATTAGCTGGGCATGGTGGCATGTGCCTGTAATCACAGCTACTGAATTGCCTGAACCCAGGAGGCGAAGGTTGCGATGAGCCAAGACCGTGCCATTGCACTCCAGCCTGGGTAATAAGAGCGAAACTCCATCTCAAAAAAAAAAAAAAAGGAAAAGAAAAAGAAAAATAAGTATCTCATGTAATAGTGAGCCTTAACAAATGTTATTTTCCTCAAAATAATGTTTCTAACCTCTGTATAAGAGCATGAAGGAGCATGTCATACATTATGAAACCAAAAAAATTTCTGTAGAGTGTTACATATTCTTATTTGACTATTCTTTTTTTTGTTTGTTTGAGACAGAGTCTTGCTCTGTTGCCCAGGCTGGAGTTCAGTGGTGCTATCTCAGGCTCCCCACAACCTCTGCATCCTGGGTCCAAGTAATTCTCCTGACTCAGCCTCCTGAGTAACTGGTACTACAGGCATGTGCCACCATGCCTGGCTTTTTTTTTTTTTTATTTTTAGTAGAGACAGGGTTTCACTATGTTGGCCAGGCTGTTCTCAAACTCCTGACCTCGTGATCCACCCACCTCAACCTCCCAAAGTGCTTAGATTACAGTTGTGAGCCACTGCTCTTGGCCTTTGATTATTCTTTGTTAGTAATTTGAGGAAAATTTAGTCCCATCCAAATGTAAGTGTAATAAATACAGTAGATTACAGTTTACTCTGTAATTCATCTTTCTTACATTCTTTCTGAATTTTCAAAAAATTTATTGTATTTTAAATGCAAAATGCAAATGCAAAAATGAAACCACATTGTTTAAAATAAACTCTAATGAGCTTGTGAACCATACTGTATTTTTATCCCAACCTTTATTCAGTTTTCCTTATTTTCCCATTATTGCAGGTTTCATATTTTGGATTTGTAAGGATTTTTCTATTTCTGGAATACTTTTGCATCCATAACCCTATCCTCTCCTGCAACCTCTCTGATACTGAGCTTTCAGTTGCTGTCTTTGATACTATTTAATTTTTTTTTTCTCAACAAGAGGGAACTGCTCTTGTTACAGTTTGTCCTTATATTATTTCCAGGTTCAGGTCTTTAGAAGTGTTTACATGCTGCACTTTTCAGGAACATTCAGTGGCTTTTTCTCTCACCTGGAGCATGTTGGTCAGATGGGAGATGAAACGTCTGTCTTCATCCTATTGTCTCTCTCATCAAACCAGAGACTGGTTTACACCTTGGAGCCCAGAACAATTCTTGCTCATTACGATACCTTAGCTTTCCTGATTCTTTGCTCTCTAACACGTTCTCAGCATTTATTTTCTGCTCATATATTTCATGGCTGAGTGAAAAGAGTGAGATTGACTGCATTTCAGATCCTGACTATGCAAACTCTGCAGCTTTGGCTAAATTATTAAACTTTCTACCTATGCAATACAGATCATTAAGGCTGCCACATATGGCTGCTCAGATTGTGCACTGCACATGCCAAGGGCTCTGTTTACGTAGATTACAGTATGTGAAATGAACAACCACCTTTGCAGAATTGTGACGAGAATTACATGAGCCGATAAAGAGAGTAGTTAAACATAATGATGAAGAGTGGGACCAGAGAGCCTGTGTCCTGGTTTTGTAACTCAGTCTTTCCATTTATGAGCTGTATGATTTTGGGCAAATAAGCTGTATGATCATATCTAACTATTCTGTGCCTTTTTTCTCTCTTTCTTTTCTTTTTTCATAATGGAGACCACAGTGTCTAGCTCAAAAGGGATATTCTGAAGATCAAAAGTGTTAATATTTATAAAGTGCTTAGAATAGTTTCTGTTACTTATTGATCACCAAATATATATTAGCTGTTTTTCTTATTGTGTGAAAATTATTTAACATGGTGCTAAATTCTCTTTCACTGGTAGTTCTTACTATTACTATCATATAAGACTTACCCTTCACATTCACAGTCTTTCTCCTTTAGACCTTTGCTCACCCCATTATTCTTTAGTTATCTTTCCATCTTTAGACATCCATACAGCAAGGATTATAGTGGGTGTATGATTTAGCTTAGAACTTATTTTGCTTTATAGTATGCATATTTCTATCTCTGTAGTTAAAGTCTAGGGCACCTGAAGAGTGGGAACATGATGAGTACTGTTATGGTTTAGTATCTTCTACCTTGCCTGTAACTAGTGTTAGTTGAAGATGATTCAGTCTGTCAGCTGCTCTGCAAAGAGTTGCTTCCTTCAGGGCTTGAGGCTTGAGAACTGGAAAAGACAGCAGACACTGTTTCATGATCTCCTCTTTTAAGGATTTTATATCCATATGATTACTTAAGCTTAACATACACAGCAGTGCAAAATGAAAATTGATGAAAATCTAGGATGTATAGTCAGTAGCTCGAAGCAGTAGGAGTTTAGAAGAGAGTCATGTGTGTAAGAGCTGAGTTACAGAGAAGAGTCTTCCTGTGGGATATGCCTTAAATAGATTTGTATGTGTCTAGAGAGAGTTGGATTGGACCTTCAGTCAGTGCTAATAATGTTAATACTAATAGCCAATACTGATACTAATCCTAGGAGCAAACACTAACAGGTGCATGATATGCTAGGCATTGTTCCTCATGTTTTACATGTATTAACGTATTTAATTCTTACAGTAAGTCTCTGAGGCAGCAAATACTCTTTCCCCATTTTACAAATGAGGAATCAGATATTGCCAGTAGATTTTATTTAGTTGCGTTTGTGATTACAAGTGTTATATTATTTCTTAAATTCACAGTAAAATGAAAGCCTTTACAAATTCTCTTTCTCTAGCATTTTAAAATTATATTCCATCATAGTTTTAAAGCCAATCATGTCTTGTAATTTTTTTCATATTTAAATACTTTTTTTTAAGAAAAGAGAGTTTTAGATTTACCTGTTTGTTCTTTTTTTTAATTTTTTTTTTTTTTTTTGTAGAGATGAGGTCCTACTGTGTTACCAAAGCCTGTCTCAAATTCCAGGCTTCAAGTGATCCTCCCACCTTGGTCTTCCAAAGCACATGTTTCTTTTTAAATAAAAATTGTTTTTATAATAACCCCCTCTCTATAAAGACATAATATAATTACCAACAATAACACAAAAGGATAAGTTTTTCTGTTTTGGAATGTGGGGTAGCTTATTTTAACCTTCTTTTGCAGTTGAGGTCAGCATACCAGATTTTAATGGTTTTTTTGTTTGTATGATAAGAAACAACTGGTAAAGCTCATCTCCAGAAAGAAAAAGAACGGAGTACTGACTGTGAAACATTTATGATGGCAGAGTTCTGCATTTAATTTCTAGCTACTTGGGTGACAATAACAGACCAGAATTTACTTTTTAACAATTTTAACAGACCTAGTATGCTCCTGTCATACTTCATAATATATTATGGATCATTGGCAAATCCCATCAATAGTATTTTTGGCAATCCTTTGATGGAAGTATAGTTTGATTTTGTGTTGTTTAAAGAAAAACAAATTATTAGGTTTCTTTACTCTTCAAAAATGCTCTCTCAGTTTCAGTGTAATTCTAACTGTATCTTTTTCTAATGAGCTTTAGGTTGTATTACTTGTGACATCAAAGAAAATTGTAGATTTTCAAGTAGAAATATAAATTGTTTAAGAGGTAGCTAAAGATGAACACAGGCATTATTGTGGTAAAAATTGATAAAGCAGTCTTTTAAATTGTAGATTACTATGTTGATACACACAGCATTCAGTGATTGTTACTGGTTTATTCATTTGACAAAATAACAGATAATCAATAGGGCAAGTGTTGTGAGTTCTCTAATTGGGGCCATATTTCGCAGGCTATTTACCTATCTTTCTTTCTTCTCATTCACAGATCTTGCTGGGGATTAGTGTTAACAGTCATGTGTGTGAGCATGCCTGTGAAACTCGATGCCTCACCTAGGAGGCCTGCCTTCCACGGCGGTATATGAGGTGTGACTATAAAGTGTGAGACTGCTTTCCACTTTATGGACACACTGTGTACAGAGTCTGCCTCCTGTTTGGTGTTTCTTTCCTTTTGCAACATGTGTGTGGGAGAATGTATGTAAGAAGTTTTTGTGGCTTTTTCTTTTTGTCTTTTTGCTCCATACAAGACTTTAGGATGTTTAAAATGAGCTCTGTTACTTGTAGTGCTGTTTGCAATTTCATGTGCTCTTTTTTCCTTTTCTTTCTTTTTTCCCCTCTTCTTTGGCTTTTGTTTGCACTGCAACTTTAGGTGAGCAATATTTTTCTTTGGCCCACCTTTCTGCTGTTCCTTTTGCTCATCACAGGAATGCATCATAGATGATCTTGTGATCATTCATTTTTATGTAAGTCTAAGAGACATGTAAATTCAGTTGGTGAATTAAAGTATATCATCAATTCTGAGATGTAAGATATATTTTGATTTGCCTATGGTGCTGAAAAATGTTACTCTAAGGTGTATCTTTTAAAAATATGTTAAAAATGTAAAGAATACAGGTTTTTGCATCAGTGAAATATGGTAAGTTTTTTATTATGCTGGCTAGGGTTATCACTCATGTTTTATATGAAATAAGCATAATATAGATGCAATCAAGATGAACATATATGTGTTGATATCCATTCTTTAAGCATTTATAGAACAACTCTTCTAAATAGGCCATTATTAACTTTGGAAACTGACTACTATATATTTTCTTAAAAATGTATGGACTAAAAGGTAAAGAAAATGGTTTCTAGGCTGGGCGTGGTGGCCCATGCCTGTAATTCCAGCACTTTGGGAGGCTGAGGTGGGCGGATCATGAGGTCAGGAGTTCAAGACCAGACTGGCCAACATGGTGAAACCCTGTCTCTACTACAAAATACAAAAATTAGCTGGGCATGGTGACTCATGCCTGTAATCCCAGCTACTTGGGAGGCTGAGGTAGGAGGACTGCTTGAACCAGGACCTGGGAGGCAGAGGTTGCAGTGAGCCGAGACTGTGCCATTGCACTCCAGCCTGGGCTACAGAGTGAGACTCCATCTTAAAAAAAAAAAAAAAAAGGTTTCTAATTCTCAATCCATCAGTTCATCATTTATCAGCATTCTCCTGAGAAAGAAGAATAAGCAATAATAGGGTTCTATTTGGATCATTCACATATGATCACTACAACATGGTGGTTAATATCATGACCTTGAAAGTAAAGCAGACTTAGGCTCTAACATGTATCTGTGACACCTTGAGCAGATTCTTTCATTTCTTTCAGTTTCCTGGGATAATAAGCACACCTTCCATTCAGAGCTGTGTTGATGAGTAAAGTATCACATAACTAAGACATTTTATATGCTGTCTGGGCATATGACAGATGTATTACCTTGCTAGGGCTACCCTAACAAAATACCACAGACTAGGTGGCTGAATCAACAGAACTTAACTTTCTCACAGTTCTGGAGGCTGGAGGTCCAAGATCAAGATGTCCATTTGGTTGGGTTCTTGCGGGACTTCTCTCCTTGTCTTTCCTTTGGCTACCCTTTGGTACCTCTTCTCATCATTGTCCCTCTGTGAGTGTCATCTCTCTGGTGGCTCTTTCTGTCTCTTCTGACCGATCGATAACAGCTTGGGATTGCAGCTCTCAGTCAAAGCGCACAGAGAACTAGAGGACGCCACACTTTCAGACAAATTCTGGTTGCTCACGGAGCAGAAGATCCCCAGTGGAGGACCCACACGGGCTGCCAGCGAGACTCTTGTGGCCGGCGCAGCGGTTTCGCTGGCACCTCGGCGCGGCAGCTCTTAGAGCAGAGTAAACAGGGCCGGCTCCCCTTCTGACCGAGGCTTGGAGGACCCACACGGGTCCCCCGCACGACTCCGGAAACTGGCGCAGCGGCTGTGACGGCACCTCAGCGTGGCAGCTCTTGGCGCAGAGTAAACGAGACTGGTTCCGCTTCTGACCGAGGTTTGGAGCCCGGGGAAGACAGTCGCCCATTACGGACACAAGAAGGAAGCCAGACAGGAGAATCCTGGGCAGAAAAGCACTGATGTCTTAACGCTACCGTTCTGGCCCTGGGAACTAACAACTTGGACGTCCAATCAAGAGACCTAATCTGAAAGTTAGTAATTTCAAAGACGACAGGAGGATAAATTTACAATGATGGGAAGAAACCAGTGTAAAAAGGCTGAGAATACTCAAAATCAGAACGCCTCTCCCTCTAAAGATGATCACAGTTCCACATCAACAATGGAACAAGGCTTGACGGAGAACGAGTGCATCCCAATGATTGAATCACTCTTCAGGGAATGGATAATAAGAAACTTCTGTGAGTTAAAAGAACATGTTGTAGCCCAATGTAAAGAAACTAGGAACTTTGAAAAAAGGGTTGATGAAATCCTATTGAGAATAGACAACTTAGAGAGGAATATAAGTGAATTAATGGAACTGAAGAATACAATACAGGAACTCCAAGAAGTATGCACAGGTTTAAACACTTGAATTGTTCAAGCAGAAGAAAGCATATCAGAGGTCAAAGTTCAACTTAATGAAAGAAAACAAGAAGACAAGATTAGAGATAAAAGGATAAAAAGGAATGAGCAAAGTCTTCAAGAAATGTGGGACTATGTGAAAAGACCAAATTTACGTTTGATAGGTGTACCTGAATGCGACGGAGAGAATGAATCCAAGCTGGAAAATACCCTTCAGGATATTATCCAGGAAAATTTTCCTGAACTAGCAAAGCAGGTCAATATTCAACCCCAGGTAATACAGAGAACACCACAAAGATATTCCTCAAGAAGAGCAACCCCAATGCACATAATCGTTAGATTCACCAGGGTTGAAACGAAGGAGAAAATACTAAGGGCAGCCAGAGAGAAAGGTCATGTTACCCACAAAGGCAAGCCTATCAGACTTACAGCAGATCTCTCACCAGAAACTCTACAAGCCAGAAGAGAGTGGGAGCCAGTATTCAACATCCTCAAAGAACAGAACCTTCAGCCCAGAATTTCATATCCAGCCAAACTAAGCTTCACAACTGAAGGAAAAATAAAATCTTTTATGAACAAGCAAGTACTCAGATTTTATTACCACCAGGCCTGCTTTACAAGAGCAAAGAAACAATCAGTACTAGCCTTACTAAAAATATACCAAAAAGTAAAGAGCACCAACATAAAGTAGAATTTTCATCAATGAATGGATCAAACAGCCAGTTAACATCAAATGACAGTAACCCTAAATTTAAATTGACTAAATACCCCAATCAAAAGACACAGCCAAAACCCAATGGCATGTTACATGCAGACCTGTTTCACATGCAAGGATACACAAAGACTCAAAACAAAGGAATGGAGAAAGATTTACCAACCAAATGGAGAGCAAAAATAAATAAATAAAAAATAAAAAGCAGTAGTTGCAATTTTCCAAGCAGATAAAATAGATTTTAAAGCAACAAAGATAAAGTGGTAAAAGGATCAATACAACAACAAGAGCTAACGATCCTAACACCCAGATACATAGAGACTTAGATTCAATGAGACAGAAAATTAATAAGAATATCAAGGACTGGAACTCAGATCCGGAACAAGTAAACTTAATAAATATTTATAGAGCTCTCCACTTCAAACACATAAAATATACATTCTTGTCAATACCACATCACACCTACTCATAGGTTTAAATGAAACATTGATTGGCCATTATTAATACCCATTTTTTTTCCAGAATAAAGCAATATTTCCGTTCACCCTCCCTCTCTCTCTTCCTCTTTCTTTCTGTCCTTTACTCATTTTTTTTTCTTTCCTTCTCTCAAAAAAGGAAATCAACTTGTAAACCTCTAGATCCAGGTTGGAAATGTCTCTTTCATTGCTTGAATTCCTTCCTTTCCTTCCTTTCCTTCCCTCCCTCCCTCCCTCCCTCCCTCCCTTCCTCCCTTCCTTCCTCCCTCCCTTCCTCCTTCCCTCCCTTCCTGCCTTCCTCCCTTCCTCCTTCCCTCCCTAAAAAAAAAAAAATAATAACACCAGTTGTGTTCGATTAGGGATCACCCTGACAGCCTTGTTTTAGCTGTTAGGGTGATCCCTGTTTAGAGGCCTTGTCTACAGATGCTGTCATATTCTGAGGCTTCACCATATGAATTTTGGGGAACACAATGCAACTCATAGCAGTAGGTCTACAGTGTTAGTCATTATTCAGAAACATGTATTGCTTATGATAAGGATGTTCTGAAGGTTTCCAGTGTCATAGTTAGTAATGCAGTAACCTGTATCTCTGTACTCTGAAATAAGAGGACTCAGCTTAGGCTGGAGTGGTCAGGGGTTCATGTGAGAACATTAGGGTTTTAACTAGGGAATGAGGTTGGTAGTGCAAGTTTAAGCAAAATGATTGCAGGTCAGGAGTTACAGTCATTAAAATCTTGATTTTGGAATGAGCATGGTATAGTTGGAAACATGAGGAAGCTGATTTGGCTGGAAAAGAGCCTGAAGTGTGGAAGTCTTAAGAAGGGTAACTGTCAGCAGGATAAGGGAGACCAAATTTTAGCATTGTTTAAAAGCCACGAAAAGGTGTTTTAATTCTATGTTCCTAGTGATGGAGAGTCCATATTAAAGGTTACAGAACTAGAGTGGGACATAAAAAGAATTTTAAGAGGGTCATATGCATTTTTAGTCTACAAATTTCTGTATATTTTTAGTATAAAAAGTAAGCATTCATTCATACATTACTTGTAGAATGAAATAAACCCCTTTTCTGAAGCATTTTAAATGGTTCTGTTAGTAATCAATCCATGATAATGTTAAGGTAGTTGAAGTATAACAGTCTTATGAAACATGTAGAACACCTTGAAACAGTATGTTCAAATTACTCCCACCTCACCCCTCCCTTTGCCTTCTGCACGCTAACATTGTAAGGTAAGCCTCCTTCTTGGACCCAGTCAGGATGGACTCATTGGTAATCCATGAGTCAGTAAGCATTTTACAGAGACTCCTCTAAGTTGAATATTGCTTTGGTTTATTAGAATATTTCTTCTCACATTTCTTTTACATATTTTTACCATTATTATTGTCTGAGCCACATTGGCTGTCTTTATAAGGACAGCATTTTTTCTTGAAACATAATATAAAATTTCATTATAAAATATGTAGTTGGGTTCCATTTCATAAAGTTAATTTACTTCACAGAGCTTTGGAAATGCTTTGGCCAGTGAAGTTTTTGATCTTTGATTAAAATGTCAGGTAATAAAAATATTATGTGAGTTGAGATATATCTAAAATGAGATCTAGGATAGAGAGTATGATTTTAGTTGCAATTTGGAAAGTTTTGTGCATTATTTATTACTTCTGAAATCTCCTTAAAAGTAAAAATTAAAAGGTCAGAGGGAGAGGCCATTTAAAAATTAGTGTTCAGAGATTTAAATGTTAATTGAATTATCTGCATGTTTTCAGTGTCAAAGTAAAAGCATAAAATCTTTTGAATTATTGTCTATATTGAGAGTTAATGTCAACACATACTGAATTACCACATGGTCCTAAAGACCAACTCTTTTAGCTAATTAGAACTATTCGGGATGCTAAGTTTTTGTTTCTTTTTGCCGATATGAAGGGCCAGAAATGTAAATCTTTGTTTTAAGATGGCAGCTTTAGTAATAAGTTATCTTTTAAAGAAAGTCAAATTATTTCAATAAAAGGAAATGTTCTATCTGTATAACCAGTACTCTGTGAAACATCTCCTTGGTACAGATGTAATCTTAAGATTCTTATTTACCATAAGCATAATTTCCAGGCATAAATCTCCTGTATACTAGACCTTTTAAGAGACATTTATCTTTAGACATTCTTGTTTTTTCTATTCTTTATATCAATGATCCATTTTTCGGGACCACCCAGAGATGGTACCATCGGTTTCATATATAGTCATAAGGCATGTGTTTTTGGAGTAGGTGATAGGAATGCTAGACCGTAACAGAAGAGAAAAGTATTTGGCATTCTGAGGTAAATGAGGTCTAAGGGTCTGCTTTAATTTTAAAAACAAAAGCTCTACTCTTTCTAGCCAGAAAACCAAATACCTTGGAGTTAAACATGGAAAATGTTTATAGTGTTGTATAGTTTTATTACTACAGACAGAAGGAAAACAGTTTATTGAGTAGCTTTCAGCCAATAAGAAATTTTATACAGGCTAACAATCAAGAACTGTATGAAAAATGTTTTTTGTTTGTTTGTTTTGTGTTGTTATTGTTTAGAGAGAGAGAATTATAAAAGCTCAAGATATTGAGCCACTTACTTTGAAACAAGTATGATCCTTTTTGGCCTTTATATGACAGTAGACAATTAGCCAACCAAAAATGTTTTGCAAATTACAGACTTGTCCTTAAAATGAAGGGGCATGCCCTTTTGTACCCTTCTTCATTCCTACTTGCTGGAATGCTCATTTCATGGCTGAACTCAAGTTCATACCTCGAACCAAGTGCTAGAAATCACATGTTAAGGATGGTGAAGTAATAGTATAGAAGGAGCTTGAGCCGTTCAGAATTGTGGAGTTGCCATAACAAGACCTGTCAGTTGTCTGTGGATTTTGTTTAGAATAAGAGCAAGCTAAACTTTTGTTTAGCACTGCTGTTTTAGGTTTTCAGTCACTCATGGTACAACATACCAGTGACTGATTCATTGCCCCTACCAGTTGTATCTCGTTCAGGAGTCAGAAAACGATGGTCTACAGGCCAACTCTAGCCCACTGCCTGTTATATATACTTGAAGTTTTATTGGAATTTTGCCACCTTCATTTGTTTACATGTTGTCTAGGGCAATGGCCACTTTTCTGCTACAGTGATGAGTTGAGTAGCTTTGTCAGAGACCACATTACCTACAAAATCAAAACATTTATGACCTAATTCTGTATAGAAAATGATTGCTGATCTCTGAGATAGTTTATTCACTGGCTTCATTTGTCTTCTTTGAAAATGCCTCTTCTGTTATTCATTTTTTTCTGTATTCATGCTGATCCCTTATCAGGGTACATATTTTTGCCTCGCATCTAAACTTCTTTCACTGCTTTATTAAAAGCTTCCTTAGCCTGTAATCCCAGCACTTTGGGAGGCTGAGGTGGGCAGATCATGAGTTCAAGAGATCGAGACCATCCTGGCCAACATAGTGAAACCCCGTCTCGCCTAAAAATACAAAAATTAGCTGGGCGTGGTGGCACACACGTGTGGTCCCAGCTACTCAGGAGGCTGAGGCAGAAGAATTGCTTGAACCCAGGAGGCGGAGGTTGCAGTGAGCCGAGATTGTGCCACTGCACAATCTCTGCCTAGAGACAGAGCAAGACTCTGTCTCAAACAAAAACAAAAACAAAAAACTTCCTTAAATAATTTGAAATTCAGTTATTTATCTATCAGTTATACTATAATATGGCTAGCTTTCTGAAAGAGTTTATGTTCTGTTACTTCTGTAATCAAAAACTTTCAATAACTCTGTTTCCTGGAGTATCAGATCATAACATTTTTGCTTGCCATTTATGGTTCTGTGTTCTTTCCATACTCAAGCATGCTAATATTATTCCCTTTTCATTTATAAATTAGTTTAACATATTTTAAAACTTTTTATTTTTAATTTTTATGAATGCATAACAGTTGTAAGTATTTGTGGGGGTACATGAGATGTTTTGATACAAGCATATGATGTGTAATGACCAAATTAGGGTAATTGGGATATTCATCACCTTAAACATTTATCATTTCTTTGTGTTAGCAGCATTTCAGTTCTACTTGTGTAATTATTTTGAAATATATAATGAATTATTGTTAATGGTAGTTACCTTATTGAGCTATGGAAACAAGATCTTATTCTTTCTTTCTTTCTTTTTTTTTTTTCTTTGAGATGGAGTCTTGCTCTCTTACCCACGCTGGAGTGCAGTGGTGTAATCTTGGCTCACTGAATCCTCTGCCTCCCAGGTTCATGCGATTCTCCTGCTTCAGCCTCCTGAGTAGGTGGGAGTACAGGCATCCACCACCATGCCCAGCATGTTTTTGGTAGAGACAGGGTTTTGCCATGTTGGCCAGGCTGGTCTCGAACTCTTGATCTCAAGTGATTTTCCTGCCTTGGCCTCCCAAAGTGCCGAAATTACAGGCTAGATCTTATTCTTTTTAACGTTATTTTTATACCCATTAATCAACGTCTCTTTTTTTTTTTCTCCACTCCACTACCCTTGCTAGCCTCTGGTAACCATCCTCCTCCTCTCTAACTCCATGAGATCGGTTTTTTTTTTTTTAAGCTCCCACATGTGAATGAGAACATGCCATGTTTAACTTCCTGTGCCTGGCTTATTTCACTTAATATAATATCCTCTAGTTCCATCCACTTTATTAGAAATAACAGGATTTCATTGTTTTGTATGGCTGAATAATATTCCATTGTGTATATTTACCACATTTTCTTTATCCATTCATTGTTGATGGACACTTAGGTTGATCTTGGCTAATATGAACAGTGCTGCAATAAACATGGAAATGTAGCACTTTCTTTTGTATACTGATTTCTTTCCTTTCGGACATATACCCAGCAGTAGGATTGCTGGATCTTGTGGCAGTTGTAGTTTAAGTTTTGTTTTCTGAGATGGAATCTCATTCTGTCGCCCGGGCTGGAGTGCAGTGGCACAATCTCAACTCGCTGCAACCTTCACCTCCTGGATTTAAGTGATTCTCCTGCCTCAGCCTCCTGAGTAGCTGGGATTACAAGCACCCACCACTATGCCCAGCTAATTTTTTGTATTTTTAGTAGAGATGGGGTTTCACCATGTTGCCCAGGCTGGTCTTGAACTCCTGACCTCGTGATTTGCCTGCCTTGGCCTCCCGAAGTGCTGGAATTACAGGCATGAGCCACCACCTGACCTAGTTTAAGTTTTTGGTGGAACCTTCATACTGTTGTTCTCCATAGTGGCTGTACTAATTCACATTCTCACCAGCAGTGAACTAGCAATTCTCCTTTCTCCACATTCTCACCAATATCTGAATATTGGTTATTACCTGTCTGTTTCATCATAGAAGCCATTTTAACTGGGGTGGAGATGACACCTCATTGTGTTTTTAATTTGCATTTTTCTGATGATTAGTGATACTGAGCTTTTTAAAACGTATCTGTTGGCTATTTGTATGTCTTCTTTTGAGAAATGTCTATTCAGGTTTTTGCCCATTTTTAATTGTATTATTTTCATTATTCTTAATATTTGTTGTTGCTTTGCTTATTGTATTGTTTGAATTCCTTATATCTTCTGGTTATTAATCCCTTGTCAAATGAATAGTTTATAAATATCTCTTTCCATTCTGTAGGATATCTCTTCACTTTGTTAACTGTTTATTTTGTTACGCAGGGGCTTTTCAGCTTGGTGTGATATCACTTGTCTATTTTAGCTTTGGTTGCCTGTGCGTTTGAAGTCTTAACACACAAAAGTAATTTGCCGCCGGGCGCGGTGGCTCACGCCTGTAATCCCAGCACTTTGGGAGGCCGAGGCGATTGAATCACGAGGTCGAGATGGAGACCATCCTGGTCAACATGGTAAAACCCCGTCTCTACTAAAAATACAAAAAATTAGCTGGGCACGGTGGCGCGTGCCTGTAATCCCAGCTACTCAGGAGGCTGAGGCAGGAGAATTGCCTGATCCCAGGAGGCGGACGTTGCGGTGAGCCGAGATTGCACCATTGCACTCCAGCCTGGGTAACAAGAGCGAAACTCCGTCTCGGGGGAGAAAGAAAAAAAAAAAAGTAATTTGCCCTCACCAGCATCCTGGAGCATTTCTCTAATATTTTCTGATAGTTGCTCATTGTTTCAGATCTTACATTTAAGTTTTTAATCCATTTTTATTTAATTTTTGTATATGACCCAAGATGGGATCTAGTTTCATTATTCTGCATATGAATAACCAGTTTTTCCAGCATCATTTATTGAAGAGACTGTTCTCCCATTGTATATTCTGGGTGCTTTTGTAAAAAAATGAGTCGATTATAAATGTTTAAATTTATTTATGGGTTCTCTGTTCTTTTCCACTGATCTGTGTTTTTTTATGCCAGTACTATGCTTTTTTCATTACTATAGTGTTGTAATATAATTTGAAATCAGGTAATGATGATGACTGTAGCTTTGTTCTTTTTGGAATTTTTTTGGTGGCTTTTCTAGGTCTTTTGTGGTTCCATGTAAATTTTAGGATTTTTTGCTCTATTTCTGTGAAGAATATCTCTTTCTGGGAGTGGGGGGTGGGGTGGTGGGTGGTCAGAGTTTTGCTCTGTCACCAGGCTGGAGATTAGTGGTGTGATGCCAGCTCACTGCAACCTCCGCCTCTCAGGTTCAAGCAATTCTCCTGCCTCAGCCTCCCTGAGTAGTAGGGACTATAGGTGTGTGCCATCATACCCAGCTAAGTTTTTGTATTTTTAGTAGAGAAGGGGTTTCACCTTGTTAGCCAGGATGGTCTTGATCTGACCTTGTGACCCACCTGCCTTGGCCTCCCAAAGTGTTGGGATTACAGGTATAAGCCCATGCTTGGCTATCGTTGATATTTTGATAGGGATTTCATTAAATCTACAGATCACTTTGGGTAGTATGTACATTAATAACATTGATTCTTCCAATCCACAAACATGGAATATCTTTCAGTTTTTTGTATTCTCTTCAGTTTTTTGTAAATGTTTTACAGTTTTCACTGCAGAGAACTTTCACTTCTTTGGTTGTTTATTCCTTGGTATTTTATTTTATCCGTAGCTATTGTAAATGGAATTGCTTTCTTGGGTTATTTTTTAGATTGCTAGCTGTTAGCGTTTATAAATGCTACTGATTTTGGTATGTTCATTTTGTATCCTGCAACTTTAATGAATTTATTTTTTCAGTTATAATAGTTTTTTTTTTTGGTGGAATTTTCGGGTTTTTCTAAATATAACTTTATATTACCTACAAAGATAATTTGACTTCCTCCTTTACAATTTGTATGTCTTTTCTTTCTTTCTCTTGTGTAATTGCTCTGGCCAAGACTGCCAGTACTTTGTTGAATAAGAGTGGCAAAAGTGGATATCTTTGTCTTGTTTCTGATCTTAGAGGAAAGGCTTTCACTTTCTCTCTTTTCAGAATGATACTAGTTATAGGTTTTGCCACGACTTTTTTCTTCTATGGCTCTGTCCCACAGCACATAACTCAACAATGTTCATTAATCACTAATGAAGACTTGAAGAGTGCTTTGTTAACATAGAAAGATTCTTTCTTCAGATAAATCTTATCAGAAGTATAATATATGAAATGGAGTAAAGCAGAGATGCCATTCCTCCTCCTTTGTTGAATCCGTGGGGCCTCGTGGTTAGAGGTGAGTGGGAAACCACTGTTAGAATGGAAATAGCGTTGGCTTTTACAACAGGTTAGCAGTGTTTTTCATCAGGCCCTGCCTGTAGCTGTGTGATGTTGGGAAAACCAGTTAACCACTTGGAGACTTGGTTTTCTTGTCTTTGAAATGAGAATTTTTTCATAAATGCTTTCAGTGTTTCCTTCTAGCCATATTAGTATATTTAAAAGTTTCAGGTATATTCCATTCCTTGGTCCTCACACAGATGGTATTCTCCTATTGGAGTACCTTGCCCCTGCCCATTCTAATGCTAAATTTCTTTCAAGACCTCGCCAATTTCTAACTCATCTAATAAATCTTCTGCTGTACCTCTGTTTATTGCACCTATCATGTTTATCGTCCACAGTACATAAACTAGAACCTGATGTACAGAGCTTCCCAGTACCACTCAGTAGCATATATTTTAGCAAATGGATTAGTCAGGCATTAACCCCGACACATTTTGCTTACCTTAAATATCCTAATATTTAAAATAACAAGGCACATTCTTGCCATATGTATGTTATTTACCTCACGAGAGTTATATATATTTTATTGGAACACTGTGTATAGCATCGTTTATTGTCACCTTAGTTAGCTTTATCTGCTTACCTACAGATTTCTCATCTCATATTTCTTGTGTATATTGTTGTATTGGTTGAGCAAAACCTGGCACATAGTAGGCATTCCACCAAGCTTAACTTTTTTTTTTTTTTTTGGCATTTCTTATAACTGGAGAAGTCTAAGGTGAGCTCCCCATCCTCCCCACTCCAAAGAAGATGTAGGTATTCCAAAGGCTCCATGCAAATCTATTTATTTTCTGGCCTGGGTTATGTAAGATACTCCAAATTGAAGTTACACAGTTATAAGCTGTTTTTGCTTTGTCTACAAATTGATTTTCTCGTAGTTTAAACACATTAAAAGAGATTGGAGAAAACATAGAATATCAATAACTTTTGTTAAAGATTTTCAAATTTGAGGGCCTGAATTTATCTGGCAGTACACTGAAGAAGTGTTCTTCCTGGTGAATGTGTTTCAAATAAACTATATTTGACTTAGACTGAAAGTAAATTTTGTGTGTGTGTGTATGTATGTTCTCATGTTTACACATATTCACAGGAGTATTGATATGATAAACACATCTTGTGGCATTCAACAGCTCTGATCAGTATTTAAAGCAATGGCACTGTGTTCCAACAATGAACATTTGTGGAATGGGAAAAGACAAAAAAAAAAAAATTGGAAAGCAAGTTCTTTGGCACATAGGGAAATTATTAGCCAGGGGAGCACTTACAGAGAATGGACATGCTACCCTACAGTTGTAGAAACAAAGAATTTGAATCTCACAACACAGAGCTGTGGCTTTGCATACCCTTAGTTAAAATATTGACTTTTGAAATGGGATGAAAGTTGATATACGCCATGTTGCTGTATCTTTCTCATCACATGTTAAGTGGCAATAACACAGCTTTGTTGGATAACTAGTATGGTGTTGCTTCTGATTTACAGCCCTGGTAATTTTTCTTGTTCTGGGAATACATTGCATGAGACCACATGTTGGAGCTAAAATTAGCTTTAAAACTACCTCAGTAAAAGTGAGAATTCTTCTCATATAACCTACTTGTAAATATTTAAATTGTAAAATGTTTTAATTGCTTTTCTCTAACAATTATCAGAAGAATAAAAAATACAGTCTTAGAAACAAAAATAGGATCAGGAGTAATGGCAGTGAATGATAGTTCAGTTTTTGAAGGAAGTAGAACATTTAAGTACCCATGAAAAAACTAATGTAAAATTTTTGCTATGAGAAAAGGACATATGACTGCTTATTCAAAGTGTAAATAATAAAGAAAAAATGCTCATTTTAAAATTGGTCACAATACTTTTTTTCAATGAGAAATCCATTCTGAAGTGGATGTTCTTTAAGCAGTTAACTCTATACTCAGCTCTGTGGAAAATCTTCCAGTAACTGGGTAATTGCATAACCTTTGCTTGCTCATGTCTATATGTATAAATATTCTCATGGGAGTTAATGACTCAACTTTGATGCCTGAAAAGGTTTTGCATTTTATTGGCTTTAATTTAAAGTATACACCAGGGTTGAAAAACCTAAAGTTTGATGACTAACATTAGATTACTTGAAATTGTTGAAAAGTGCTTGATATGGTAGATTTATACTGAAAAAATTTTATTAACACAACTAGCTGTTCCCTAAAAAATGGTATAGAGCAGTTAAGGAGCAAATTCTGGAAGTTTCATGAAGAGAGAGAGGGTCCTTGGAGAAATATTAGTCAGCCTGTAATGGAACAATTATTTTATCTTGAAGGTCACAAGGGGAGGCAAGACAACCAGGTGTCTGAGCTATTTTTGTATACTCAGTATTTTTAACATACTCATGTTAAAAGGAGATAGAAATTTATGATAAAGTATATCCAAAGTTGTCTTATATTCAAGTTTTGTAAGTTTACCCAAAAATAAAACTATGCAATTAAGGGATAGTTTCCTCATACATTTTTATATAATAAAGCGCTCATAAACCTTTCGCCTACTCTCCAACTCTGCTAAGTAAAAGTAGAAACACCTTGAACATCTTTCTTAGGGCAATGATTGATGGCATTTGAATTGAGAAGGCTGCATACAACCAGAGCCATTCAGAAAGTAAGGACTGTCATAAATATGACCTTATTGTTAGAGATTATTATGTACACCAACCGTATGTATTGTAAAGTAACTTTCTGTAACTGTATTCTCTTTTCTTAACTTCTGTTACAGAGTAGATAACTTTTCTTTTTTTTCCTTTCCTTGAGACAGAGTCTTGCTCTGTCACCAAGGCTGGAGTACAGGGGCATGATCTTGGCTCACTGCAGGCTCTGCCTCCTGAATTCAAGCAATTCACCTGCCTCAGCCTCCCGAGTAGCTGGGATTACAGGCATGTGCCACCATGCCCAGCTAATTTTTTGTATTTTTAGTAAAGAGGCGGTTTCACCATGTTGGCCAGGCTAGTCTCGATCTCCTGACCTTAAGTGATCCACCCACCTCAGCCTCCCAAAGTGCCGGGATTACAGGTGTGAGCCACCACGCCTGGCCTAGAATAGGTAACTTTCATTTGCAAGTGTTTGTGGCTATGTGAAAGAGATTTTTCTTTACTTAATAAAACAGTAAGAACACTATTCATATCATAGAACTATAATAGCTTAAAATAAATAATATCCAGAAAGTTATTAGAGAACATGAGATATACTAAGAATGACTATTTTCTTTATCTTACTTTGAGGTTGTCTTCTTGAAGGCAGTGATAATAACATTTTGGTAGTTTGATTACTTTTTGGGTTAGTTATACAAGTATAAACTATGCTTGTAACTTTACATTCAGGAGCTGTTTCTTTTTGTCATCTTTGGACTTCCCTCACATTTCTTCAGATATCATTACTTAATACTTTATTGGTGTATATGCTTTATTTGCCCAGAGATGAAAAGGTAGCTAAAGGCTAACATATTAAAACTTGCTAATAATGGTGGCTGCACCCTGCCTCCTGTCTTCCTCACTCTTTAGGGCAAGATCTCACTGAGGTTGTACCTGGAGGAACATTGTAATGCTCAGCTCTGGGACGTCACAAGTAAATAGTTTATTTATTTATTTTTAAATCAGGGGGCAAACTTAAGAATACTATTTTCATGGGTTGTAGTTTAAAATTTTTTCAGTGAAAATGCTCTATTGAATTCTGGAGAAAATATGCTTATTTAACCATTAGATACTCTACTTTATCAGATAGCAGAATATCAATGAGAAAATTTGTACTGTTAGCCACATAAATGTGATCATGGGGAATAATGGAGAAGCAGCAAGTGACTTTATACTTCTTAATTTAGTTGTGACATTGATCCTTATGCTAAAACTTTAAGGCAGGTGGCAGGCACACAGCCTCTGGGCCTCTGATGTTTGAGATAGCTCCAGGCTCTCTTCTCTGCTAATCTATAACATACTCAATGAGAATTTAAGATCTTGGCGAGTGAGTTTTACCATTGGTAGCATTATGTTCTTGTTATGTGTTCCCAAGGAATGCAGTCTTTTTGTATAATATTCATATGTAGGAAAAAGATAGGGATTTGCCTACATATTCTCATGCAGGAAGAAGGTCTTTGCTGTATTTCCAGGGGTCCAACATTACCCTGTTTCTGCTGCCAGATTTCCCTGATGTTCTATCCACAGTTCCTAGCTTCACCCTATTCTTTTTTTGGTGGATTTTCCAGCAGTTAGATAGGTATAGATTGTCTATACATCCTGAGTTTTCTAAATGGTAAACTGCATTCCACCCATCACTGTGATTGCATTCTGTCACTAAGATGCTTGTTTGTAAGCCTGCAATGGCTGGGCTAGAAGATTGGACTGGGTTCTGTTCAGAACCCGAAGGCCTTTATTTTAATATTAGGTCATATTCTCAGAAAATTTGTAGCTATTAAAAAGGCTTTTCTTCTTTTTTTTTAGCCTGTGAAAATCCTGATTATTTTAAAAATATAATTTTAAGGATTTTAGGATGAAGACAACAAACATATGAAAAAATGCTCATCATCACTGGTCATCAGAGAAATGCGCATCAAAACTACATTGAGATACCATCTCACGCCAGTTAGAATGGCGATCATTAAAAAATCTGGAGACAACAGATGCTGGAGAGGATGTGGAGAAATAGGAACACTTTTTAACTGCTGGTGGGAGTGTAAATTAGTTCAACCATTGTGGAAGACAGTGTGGCGATTCCTCAAGGACCTAGAAATAGAAATTCCATTTGACCCAGCAATCCCATTACTGGGTATATATCCAAAGGAATACTACTATAAGGACACATGCACACGAATGTTCATTGCAGCACTGTTTACAATAGCAAAGACCTTGAACCAACCCAAATGCCCATCGATGATAGACTGGACAGGGAAAATGTGGTACATATACACCATGGAATATTATGCAGCAATAAAAAATGATGAGTTCGTGTCCTCTGTAGGGACATGGATGAACCTGAAGAACATCATTCTCAGCAAACTGACACAAGAACAGAAAATGAAATATCGCATGTTCTCACTCACAGGCAGGTGTTGAACAATGAGAACACATGGGCACAGGGAGGGGAGCACTACACACTGGGGTCTGTTGGGGGGACTAGGGGAGGGACAGTGGGGGGTGGGAAGTTGGGGAGAGATAGCATGGGAGAAATGCCAGATATAGGTGAAGGGGAGGAAGGCAGCAAATCACACTGCCACGTGTGTACCTATGCAACTATCTTGCATGTTCTTCACATGTACCCCAAAACCTAAAATGCAATTTAAAAAAATTTGTGTTCTTGATGGAATGGCAGAGCCAATATAGCAGAAATCTTCTTTCTCTGCTTTATTTTTCTCCTTAGCATTTATTACTAATACACTATATATTGCACTTGTGAATTTTTAAAATTATTTATCTTCCCCAGTAGAATGTAGGCTCTATTAGGGCACGGAATTTCGTTTTCTTTTTTCTCCACTGTATCTTTAGTTCTGATAACAGTGCCTGGCAGATGGTATCTGCCTAAGAAATATTTGTAGATGGAAACATTCTAACTTTGTCCAATAATTATATCTTTAAGTTAAAAAATCTGACAAAGAATTAATGGTCATAGTGTTCTGGTTGTCTTGTGTTTCCTTGCATATAAAAAGGGTGATGCCATCGTGAGTTTTTAAATGTTTCTTATACTTTTAAATGGTTTAGTATTTACTGTTCTTCAGTTATAACTAAAGGTTTACTTCTTAGTTACTTATAAGCCAAGATTATTTTGTTGTCGTATAACTTGTTTTATTTTAAAAAGTCTTTTTTAGAATGTTTAGTTTAATCTGAAAATAATTTAGCATCTTCTCTTAAAGTGCTAGGATGTTATATTGAATATTAATTGTGATTTATCTATAGTTATGCCAATAATAAGATCTTACTTTGGCTGTTCATTTCTTTTCTTTTTTTTAAGATGGAGTTTCACTCTGTCGCCAGCTTGTAGTATAGTAGTGTGATCTCCGCTCACTGCAACCTCTGCCTCCCAGGTTGAAGTGAATCTCCTGCCTCAGCCTCTCAAATAGCTGGGACTACAGGCATGTACCATCACGCCCTGATAATATTTGTATTTTTAGTAGAGCTGGGTTTTGCCATATTGGTCAGACTGGTCATGAACTCCTGACCTCAGGTAGTCTGCCTGCCTCGGCCTCCCAAAGTGGTGGAATTACAGGAGTGAGCTGCCTTGCCTAGCCTATTCATTTATGTTTAAAGTTTTTTTTTTTAAATAATTTTTTATGGGTACATAAAAATTGTACATATTTATGGGGTATATGTGACGTTTTGATAGAACCATGCAATTGTAATGGTTAAATATCAGTAATTGGGATATCTATCACCTGAAACACTTACCATTTCTTCGTCTTGGGAACATTCCAAGTCTACTCTTCTAGCTATTATGAAATATGAAGTAGTTGTTAACTATAGTTGCTTCATTGTGCTACTGAACACTATTGTTTTATTTTTTATAGCCCTTTAAGTTACATTTTTGGTGAACTCTAAATTCATTAAAATTAACTATCCAATATTGAATTGCTCCTGAGACACACAGTATTAATGCATTTTTCAATCACTGAATTTGGGGTTTGTCCTACTGACATCATAAAACAGTTGTAGCATTTTCCCCCTCCCAGTACTACATAAAATGGTGGTGCGGCAGTCTAAATAATGACTTTTACATTTGCTGAATTACTTATGTTTGAAAGTTTTGGATAGTTTTTAAGAGTCAGTAAATTTTAATTTCTAGGATAATTTTTTCCCATTTGAACCACAATGCTCCTAAAAAAATCTTCAAGAAAAACTCTTGATCGTCTTCTTTCATATACTTCATATACTTTAATTACTCTAATAAAATGGTATTTTGGAGAGGATTTGCTATTACTAAATATTAAATGAGAGAGAGTGATTTATTACACAACAGTGATTGCTAGGTACTACTTTTGATGTGGTATGTAATGGTTTGCATTTATTTATTTGCAATGTGACAAATGAAACCAGCTCAGTTACAGAGATTTGCAAAACACATTCAACAAAGTCGGTCGTGGGCTTCTGGATTAAAAGGCCCTGATGCTGAGAGTGTCCGCAGATTTGATCACCAATCCAGATGCTTTCTGTATGGGACCTCCTCCATAAGGTGCACGTTTTATCTCCAATAAATCAGAGCTTCCCTCCAGAGGCCTATTCCTTTATTTTATTTATTTATTTTGAGACAGTCTCTCTCTTAGTGACCCAGTTAGGAATGTCATGGTGCTATCACAGCTCACTGTAGCTTCAACCTCCCGTATTCAAGCTACCCTCCCATTTCAGCCTCCTGAGCAGCTAGGTATAGGTATGTGCCACCATACCTGACTAATTAAAAAAAAAATTTTTTTTTTTGGGGGGTAGAGATGGGAGATTCACTATGTTGCCCAGGTTGATCTTGAACTCCTGGGCTGAAGCAGTCTTCGCACCTTGCCTCCCAAAGTATTGGTATTATAAGCGTAAGTGACCATGTCCAGACCTATTCCATTTTTCATAGAATATTAGAATCATATGATAAACAAATGTTTATGATAATCTGGAATATATCTCCCATGTAGAAAAGTCACCCAACCTCTCTGGGACTTAGTTTCAGTACTTGTGAAATAAGAAAACTGGACCATGAAATATGATAAATAAAAATAACTTTCTTTCCCTCTAGTAATGCTTGTGTTTTAGGAGAGTTTTACTTGAATGAAAAAAAAATATGAATAGGTCTATTGCTTGGAAAAGAGTGTATCCCATTGGCATTTTACAACATATGTATTAATCGAATTAATCACTACTAAAAGTGAAATCATACTAAGGGTAGGTTATTATTCTACTTGTCACTATAAGGAAAAATAGTTCAGTCTCATTCTCTGTCAGTTAATTGTAGTGTCAAGTTTCATATTACAATAAAAGAGTGATGGTTAAACATACAGTATTTTAATTTAATTCAGTGTTGCCACAATTGCAGGCAGTGCTCCCTGCCTACTTCTCTTCTTCATCTTATTTAGCCAATATAATCACAAAGATCATATCTAATAACTCTTTTTCCTCTTACTGCTTATTTATTGGTAGACTTATGGCTTTCAATATTTAATATTACTAGAATATTTAAGATTGTTTAATAACAAAATTTGAGCTTTTTAAGCATCCAGTATCTTCATACATAAATTTCAAGATTAATCTAAATTTTATTAGCAATAAAACAGGATATCATTAAATGCATTTACTATCATGAAATTGGAAATTTGGACAGTTTTTTCTCATATACTCCTATAATTTTAAACTGATATAGGCGTTTTCCTCCTTAAATTTTTTGTGTACTAGACCAAGACGCTATAAATAAAAGTTGTAGAAGTATAACATCTTATTTAAAAATAATGATGAGCCTCTTAAATGATTGTAAGGTCATTTAATTTTGACGGCACATTGTATTGTATTTGTGTTGATGGTTTTATCATTTAATATAAATTTGTTCTCAGAATCAATAAAGGAATTGGAGGAACTAATTATTCAACCTTAACAGTATCATTGCAAATTATAGTATGTACAGAGTAGTTATTTGTCTCTTAATAGTCATCTTATTTTTCCTACAGTAAACAATATAGTAAGGAAAACTATGATCATGTCATTGGATAACATGAACTCTTCTTCTTCTTCTTTTTTTTTTTTTGACAGAGTCTCACTCTGTTGCTAGGCTGGAGTGCAGTGGTGCAATCTTGGCGGCTCACTGCAACCCCTGCTCCCAGGTTCACGTGATTCTCCTGCCTCAGCCTCCCCAGTAGCTAGGACTATAGATGCGCACCACGATGCCCAGCTAATTTTTGTATTTTTAGTAGAGGGAAGGTTTTGCCATGTTGGCCAGGATGGTCTCAATCTTTTGACCTTGAGATCCACCTGCCTTGGCCTCCCCAAGTGCTGGGATTACAGGTATGAGCTACCACACCTGGCCAACTCTTCTCTTCTTTACAGAGTATTTTGGGAAGAATCAAGTCCACTTAAAATATGTAATTTTTATTCAGTTTCTTCTCTTTCTAGCTGTAACATTAGCTAAGTTGTTTATTTGCTCTTTCTTTAAACAGATAACTTTATTATGACCTTTGAAGAAATATATACTCATTTTAATACATTAGAACAATATAGACACTATAAGGGAAAAATGAAATATTCATTAGTTTTATTACTTGATACAACCACAGATAACATTTTTTGACCCAACATTGGTTTGTGGTTTTTTTTTTTTTTTGAGACAGAGTCTTGCTCTGTCACCCAGGCTGGAGTGTAGTCTTGACTCAATCTTGGCTCACTGCAACCTCCGCCTCCCAGGTTCAAATGATTCTCCTGCCTCAGCCTCCTGAGAAGCTGGGACTACAGGTGCATGCCACCATACCTGGCTAATTTTTGGCATTTTTAGTAGAGATGGGGTTTCACTCTGTTAGCCAGCCTGGTCTCAATCTCCTGATGTCATGATCTGCCTGCCTCGGCCTCCCAAAGTGCTGGGATTACAGCCCAGCCCAGTTCATTTTTTAAAATTATTTTTCCTAGGTTTATATACACATACATGTTCATAATATTATATTGCATGTGTTTCTGTAATTTGATTTTTTAATATTCCATTTTACCTTGAACTTACCTCAAGTTTCTAAATTTTATTTTAAATATAGTTTAAATATTTGCATAATATTTCATCATTGGTCACTTAGGTTTCTTCCATTTTTTGGTCTTATAAGTGCATAAAATTATCAGTGAGCATAAAAACAGTGGAAATAGTACAAACTTTGGAGTCAGACCTATGCGAGTTTCAGCTCTGGATATAACTTTTTCTGGATTTGTAACTTTATTCAGTTTCTTCATTTACAAAACAGAGAATGTGGGCCTTAAAGTATTTAAATATTAGAATTATTATGGTAGTGAAGCAGGATATTTTCTTGACACCTTGAAGTGACTTACAACAGGAGTGCCTCATTTACTCAGGCTACCTCATTTACACCTCACAGGAGAGAGTGTGTGAGCAAATGAGTGCAGGAGCCAAAGTGACTGATTTTGGGTACTGGCAGGAACAAATCTATTTACTCGACTCACCATGCTCAACCCCTTGTGGGAGGGAGCAGGTAGGCAAGCAAGCATGGGATCCAGGCAGCTGCTTCTGGGCACCAGCAGCAGCAAATTCTGTGTGGGCCCCATGGCAGCATCTAGATGGGATGCCTGAAACTCCAGAGGAGGTGTTACAGTGCTCTTCAGCTCTGCCATCTGTGGACAACTAAAGTGTGAACGGCTCAGTGGGCACTTTACCCTTATGCATGAAGCAGCTGCCCTTTGCCAGTGAGGGCAAAGGGCCAGTGTGACAGCCTTTTGTATCCAAACTCATGGCTCCTGAGCTCTGATCTGGTGTCCAGGAAAAATGAGATTGCATGAACAGTTTGAAGGATGGTAACTGTGGGGAATTTATTGCCAGTGAAAGTGGCTCTCACTGGGAAGGGAAGCTGAAAAGGGCACAGAGCAGGTAGAAGTCTTCCCCTGGAATCTCACAGTCTCCAGCTAGATTCTTCTCCAAAGTTACACTGTCAAGCTGTCCCTCTGAAGTCAAGCTGCTTCTCTCTGATATCCAGCCATAGTCCCATCTACCAGCCGAGTCTGGGGATTTTATAAGTACAGGATAAGGCAGGACAGGGTTGTGGGTGGTTTAGGAAAAGGCAGTATTTGAGTGGGAAAACTGGGATAGAAGTTCTCACGTTTGGCCGCAGTTTCAGGTTTTTCAACTAAGGGTAGAGTTTTGCTCTGGACTTGCTCTTTCTGCCTAAAATTTCTCTGCCCCCATCCCTATCAGTAAGAGTATTTTCATAGAAACCAGTTTAGAGTAAGTACTAAATCATTATATCAGTATCATGATAGTAAATGATTCTTTGATCTGCAGAATTTATTTACTGAATTCAAAATTCAGTCTTGGAATTTATGGTCCTTGCTTTGAATTTAACAAAATAAATTACTAAGAAAAACATGTTTAAGATACTGACATTTTAAAGACTGTAGCCATACATCCAAATTGCTTTCCAGAATGTTTATGTCAATTCATGCTTCCAACAGCAGTGGAAGAATGTGCTTTTTGCTGCGTACCCTTGAGCATTGAATATTATTAAAAATTATACTGATTTACTTAACAGAAACTCTTACTGTTTTAATTTTTATTTATTTGATCACCAGTGAAGTCAGTGATTATTTTATGGCTATGGTTCTATTCTGTGTATTTTATGATCTTGCCCATTATTTGATGCTTTTCTTGTCAATTTTTATGTGCTCTTTATATTTTAAAGCAAAAACACTTTGTTCTATTTCTAAAAATACATTATTTTTGGCTTGGTATTTCATGTTATTTATAACATTTTTAAACATTCAATTTTTATAGAAGAGTCATTTTAAATATCATTTTTTCATGTTGAATCTTATTTCAGCTGCCTTTACTGACTCCCTGCAGCCTTTGTCATAGTAGCTTTCAGGGATCCTCATGTATCCTGCATTGCCTTCCCCACTCGGTCTTCAAATCACTGATGCAGAGTGACTTGCCTGTTGTCTGCCTTTTGTAGACTCCTTTTATTTTCCTAACATGATCTTCCTGCTGTATTTCTTACTTTGTCCTTTGTACATCTTCTGTGAAGCCTGAGTAAAGCTCTAATACCTGATTCAGGCACATATTAGCACTCAATTGTTTTATTTTTATTTTATTTTATTTTATTTTTTGAGATGGAGTTTCGCTCTTGTTACCCAGGCTGGAGTGCAATGGCCTGATCTTGGCTCACCGCAACCTCTGCCTCCTGGGTTCAAGTAATTCTCCTGCCTCAGCCTCCCGAGTAGCTGGGGCTACAGGCACGCACCACCATGCCCAGCTGAATTTTGTATTTTTAGTAGAGATGGGGTTTCACCATGTTGACCAGGATGGTCTCGAGCTCTTGACCTCATGATCCACCTGCCTCAGCGTCCCAAAGTGCTGGGATTATAGGCGTGAGCCACCACGCCTGGCCTCAATTGTTTTATTTTGTAATTCCTTTTTTAGTTTTCCAATCTGCATTGAAACTTGCTTCAGAGCAGCATTTATGGTTTGTACCTTTGTTTTTTTAAAATTATACTTTAATTTCTGGGGTACATGCGCAGAATGTGCAGGTTTGTTATGTAGGTGTACATGTGCCATAGTGGTTTGCTGCATCCATCACCCCATCATCTACATTAGGTATTTCTCCTAATGCTATCCCTCCCCTATCCCCCAACTCCCTGCTATCCCTCCCTAGCTCCCCACTCACCAACAGGCCCTGGTGTGCAATGTTCCTCTTCCTGTGTCCATGTGTTCTCACTGTTCAACACCCACCTATAAGTGAGAATATATGGAGTTTGGTTTTCTGTTCTTGGGTCAGTTTGCTGAGAATGTTGGTTTCCAGCTTTATCCATGTCCCTGCAAAGAAGAGAACTCATTTTTTTTATGGCTGCCTAGTATTCCATGGTATATATGTGCCACATTTTCTTTATCCAGTCTATCCTTGATGGACATTTGGGTTGGTTCCAAGTCTTTGCTATTGTGAACAGTGCTGCAATAAATATATGTATGCATGTGTCTATATAGCAGAATGATTTATAATCCTTTGGGTATATACCCAGTAATGGGACTGCTTGGTTAAATGGTATGTCTACTTCTAGATCCTTGAGAAATTGCCACGCTGTCTTCCACAATGGTTGAACGAATTTACATTCCTACCAACAGTGTAAAAGCATTCTTATTTCTCCACGTCTTCTCCAGCATCTTTTGTCTCCTGATTTTTTAATGATTGCCATTCTAACTGGTGTGAGATGGTATCTCAATGCAGTTTTGATTTGCATTTCTCTAATGACCAGTAATGATAGGGTTTTTTCCATATGTTTGTTGGCTTCTTTTGAGAAGTGTCTGTTCATATCCTTTGCCCACTTTTTGATGGGGTTGATTTGTTTCTTGTAAATTTGTTTAAGGTCTTTGTAGATTCTGCATATTAGCCCTCTGTCAGATGAGAAGACTATAAAAATTTTTTCCCATTCTTTTTGTTGCCGGTTCACTGTAATGATAGTTTCTTTTGCTGTGCAGAAGCTCTTAAGTTTAATTAGATCCCATTTGTCGATTTTGGCTTTTATTGCCATTGCTTTTGGTATTTTAGTCATGAAGTCCTTGCCCTTCTTTATGTCCTTAATAGTATTGCATAGGTTTTCTTCTAGGCTTTTAATGGTGTTATGTCTTACGTTTAAATCTTATCTGGAGTTAATTTTTGTATAAGGTGTAAGGAAGGAATCCAGTTTCAGCTTTCTGCATATGGCTAGCTAGTTTTCCCAGCACCATTTATTAAAGGGGACTCCTTCCCCCATTTCTTGTTTTTTTCAGGTTTGTCAAAGATCAGATGGTTGTAGATGTATGGTGTTATTTCTGAGGCCTCTGTTCAGTTCTATTGGTCTGTATCTCTGTTTTGGTACCAATATTATGTTTTGATTACTGTAGCCTTGTAGTATAGTTGGAAGTCAGGTAGTGGGATGCCTCCAGCTTTGTTTCTTTTCCTTAGGATTGTCTTGGCTATTTTTTTTTTTTTTTTTTTTTTTTTTTTTGCTTAGGATTGTCTTGGGTATTTTCTTGCGGGCTCTCTTTTGGTTCCATATGAAGTTTAAGGTATTTTTTTCCATCTCTGTGAAGAAAGCCAATGGTAGCTTGACGGGGATAGCTTTGAATCTATAAATTACTTTGGCAGTATGGTCATTTTCATGATATTGTTTCTTCCTAACCATGAGCATGGAATGTTTTTCATCTGTTTGTGTCCTCTCTTACTTTGTTGAGCAGTGGTCTATTGTTCTCCTTGAAGAGGTCCTTCATATCCCTTGTTAGTTGTTAGTACCTTTGTTATGTCCCCAAATTTTCTAGCATAGGCAGGGAAAATAATAAGCATTCAGTGAGCACTTGTTACTTTTTGTAACTGCAGATAATTGCCTGATTCCTGCCACTCTCCCAAACACACAAATAGACACACATTTATTTTTACCTAGCAACAGAGAAGTTAAGAGAAATGAACTGTAAAGAGTTTGGAACAAATATTTTGGAGTTTATTGCGTTCTGTTTTCTCAGCTGTGCTCTGATTCAGACAGATCCCATATAGCGCAAGATATAGCCAGGAGACCACTTCACTAACTGTGAAGAGCCAACAAACTTCACTAGGAGGAAACTTCCAGTTTGTTATTTAAGGTGCCGCAGAAGATATTGGGCTACTTCAGGCTCCAAGGTCTCCTCAGGATGTGGGCTTTGGCAGTGGATCACGTGAGTAAGAGGGGAATGTGTCCTCAGCCAGCATATAGATAAGACCCAGAATATTGATTGGGTGTGAAAGAGTACAGAAGGATTAACTCTCTCCAAGAAATATTCTTGCGGGTTCTCAGAGATTTAAGGTTTTGTTTGGAGACTTGGAAAATTTAGTGATCAAATCTGAACTCTTTTCATTTTAATAAATAAAATATTATTTTAATTTTCTTTTTTTTCCTTTTTTTCGAGACAGAGTCTCATTCTGTCACCCTTGCTGAAGTGCAGTCATGCGATCATGACACTGCAGCCTCCCTTCTTGGGCTCAAGCAATCCTTTTACCTCAGCCTCCCAAGTAGCTGGGACTACAGGCATGTGCCACCACACCTGGTTACTTTTTTTTTTTTTTCCGTTTTTTCTGTAGGGGCAGGGTTTCACCATGTTACCCTGGCTGGTTTTGCACTCCTGGGCTCAAGCAATTCACCCACCTCCCAAAGTGTTAGTATTACAGGCATGAGCCAGTTTGTTTTTTTAAATGTCATGGTGTTAAAAAAAAATACCATGATATTATAATAATTAGCCTGTTTTGGGTTTATTTCATGATTATCGCTTAAGACTTACGGACAGTGTCACTGAAAGAAAATGTTTTGTCTTTCTAAAATGTTATCAAATATCTGTTGCTGTTTTTAGTTGTTTCTGTGACATTTCCTACATATAATCAAAATGAAGTTTAGTAATTGGTGCTTTCTGTTTCTATTAATTCTGTATGTATAACAAGTCACTGAAATCAATAGTGGCTTAAAACCATAATAACAATGTTATAATCTTTTCCAGTTTTGGGGGCAAGATATTTGTGTAGGGTTTGGCTGTTTGCTTCTGGCTTAGGGTATCTTCTGCATTTGGAGTCTGACAGTGGCTAGAGTTGGAATAGCAAGTGGCAGAAGTAGCTGGGGGCTAGTCAGGCACCTCTCTCTTTTCATATAATCTCTGGGTCTGGCCTAACCTCAGGGTCTGGACTTGTAATGTCTTCACATGGGCTAATTTGGGCTTCCTCATAGCATGGCAGCCTCAAAATAGTCAGACTGCTAATATGGCAGCTGAATATTTAAAAGGTGAATACTGTATTACAGCAAGCAAGGTGAGAACTGCATTGACTTTTATGATCCAGTCTCTGAAATCAGGATAGCTTCATTTATGCCATGGTCATAAATTCAAGCTGAGGTAATATAGACTCCAAGTCTTGAGTGTCAGAGTTACATTGTAAGAAATAACATGTGGAATGGGAAATATCATTGAGATCATCTTTGGAAAATACAGTCTGCCACAGTCCATCCTGTAACCACAACCACTTATATAGCTCTCCTACATGCAAAATACACTTACTTCTACCCTCAAAACTGCCAAGCCTCATTCCATTACTACATTAGTTTCAAATTCAGCATTTTGTCTTCCAAATAAATTCCAGATGCAGATAAGGCTCCTTGGCTAAGGCTTCTTCAGTATCGAAAACCTTTTAACTAGTGGTTCTTTGGAAAACCTTTGAACTAAAGAGATAAGTCACCTGCCTTTCATACACTAAACATTCAGTGGTGGGACAAGCATTGTTTCTACAGTTCTTTCTCTTCAAAAGGGGGAAAATAAGAGGTTGTTATATTCCATACTGACTCTGAAACCCAGTTGGTCCTGTTACCATTTGCTGAATGAGTAATCAGTCCATCTCCTGGGAATTGTTCTCTGTGGTGCTGGGCTCCTCCTGTTTGCTCTCTGGTTTCTGATTCGTAATTCTTTTTCCAAAAAATATGGCCTGTATTTGTAATTTTGATAGTTTTCTCTGCCTTTTTCTTGGACATGGAAGTTTGGGGGTCCAGAGGTCACTTTTAATCTTGTATTGTCTTGGTTTCCTTTTAGTTCTAGGGTTGTCCTTTTAAAATTTCAAGGGTGTCTTTTGTATCAATTTATAATCTACCCCATTAGCAAAGCTCATGCTCTTACATTTTTGAAATAATCACTTCTTTACCAGGGATTCCCTGTGAGGCTGTGGTGGGATAGCACCCTTATGGTTCTTGTAGTTTGATTATTCAGCAGAGAGTCAGCTACATATGCCCTTAATGTCTTTAGAAGGCCTTTTATCTGTCTTCAAGGATGTATAAGGTGCCATAATATTGGGGTTAAAGGGTTTTTGTAGTGACATTCTTACTTTTATTTGTAAACCAAGTCTTTCTGACTACACCTGGTATTTTATCATTTCCCTGAAGCTGTTTCTTATTTTGAGACTGTTTTGTTTTCTGGAGTGACAGGGAATGCAAAATAGTTTTATTTTCAAACCCAGCAAATTGCCTTTTTAAAAATATGTGTATAGTTCATCTAAATTTTGCTGAAATTGAAGTTTCTTTTTAAACTCAAATATCTCTGTCCACATGTTATAAGAAGCAAAAGGGGCTGGGCGAGGTGGCTCATGCCTGTAATCCCAGCACTTTGGGAGGCCGAGGTAGGTAGATCACAAGGTCTGGAGTTTGAGACCAGCCTGGCCAGCATAGTGAAATCCTGTCTCTACGTGTATACCTATGTAACAGGACTGCACATTCTGCACATGTACTGCAGAACTTAAAGCATAATAAAAAAAATTTAAAAAATTAGCTGGGTGTGGTAGTGCGTGCCTGTAGTCCCAGCTAGTTGAGAGGCTGAGGCAGGAGACTTGCTTGAACCCGGGAGGCAGAGGTTGTGGTGAGCCGAGATTGCACCACTGCACTCCAGCCTGGGCAACAGAGTGAGACTCTGTCTCAAAAAGAAAAAGAAAAACAAAACGGGAGGCTGAGGCAGGAGAAATGCCTGAACCCAGGAGGCGGAGGTTGCGGTGAGCCAAGATCACACCATTGCACTCCAGCCTGGGTAACAAGAGCGAAACTCCGTCTCAAAAAAAAAAAAAAAAAAAAAAAAAAAAGAAAAAGGAAAAGGAAAAGGAAGCTTTGGTATTCTACTTGGAAGTATTCTTAGCTAGGTAGTTGCAGTTTTATTAGGTATATTTTCTGTTTTCAACATCACTATGAGCAATGGTATTGTTAACTTTTTTTCCCAGTGCATAACAAGAATCTCTACCTTACAAGAACCTAATCCTCATTTCTCTGAAGCCCCCACCATCATATTTCTTGAGGCCCATCAGCTTTCACTAACAATCTCTTGCAGGCCCTTCTGTCTTCCATCTGCTGCCCAGTTCCAAGGCCAGTGCCACATGTTTTGAGTATCTTTTTTAATTGCAGCACTCACTTCTGCTATCAAAGTATGTTCCACTTATCTTTTGCTTTTTAACAAATAACTGTAAAACTTAGTAGCTCAAAGCAGCAAAACAATTTTATCACCTCTCAAGGTTTCTGTGGGTCAGGATTTTGGGCAGGGCTCAATTGGGTGATTCTAGTTTAAGGTCTCCCACATATTTGCAGTCAGATGGTGCCTGCAGTTGGAACAGTGAGAGGCTGAATCAGCTAGGTGCTGTCTAGGCATCTTTTTATTTATGTAGTTTCAATGTCTCTCTAGTTTTTCCACTTTGGATGGTTTGGCCTTTCTACCAGCATAGTGTACTCTAGATAGGCAGTCTGCTAAAGTGGTTATGAAAGGCTTCAAGAACACATATTCTTATGAGTAAGGTGGCATTGAATCAAATTTTATGACCTGCCTTTCACACAGCAAACATTCAGTGGTGGTATGAGCATGGGAAATCATATAATGTCACAGTTTTCATAGATATAAGCTTATCAGGATTTAAGGAGAAATAACTTAGACCCCACCTCTCAGTGGGAGGGGTCTCAAAGACAACATAAGAAGACATTTTGAATGGGAGAGATTGTAGTGGCCATCTGTATTAGTCCATTCTCATGCCGCTAATAAAGACATACCTGAGACTGGGTAATTTATAAAGAAAAAGAGGTTTAATGAACTCACAGTTCCACATGGCTTGGGAGGCCTCACAATCTTGGTGGACGGCAAAGAGGAGCAAAGGCACATCTTACATGGTGGCAGGCAAGAGAGTGTGTGCAGGGGAACTGCCCTTGATAAAACTATTAGCTCTCATAAGTTATTCACTATCATGAGAACAGCACAGAAGAACCTGCCCCCATGATTCAGTTACCTCCCAGTGCATCCCTCCATGACACCTGGGGATTATAGGAGCTACAGTTCAAGGGGGGATTTGGTTGGGGACACAGCCAAACCATATCACCATCTTTGTAAAAACAAAAAAATAAAAAAAACCATCCACACTTCTTTGTATTCAATCGTTACAGGTTAACTCAAAAGTTAATAGAGTGTAGATATAGATTTTAGCTGAGATAGAAACTTTTATGTTAAAAACTTACACACATTCTTGTTTTCACCCTCAAATTTTACTATACTATAGAGTATTTAGTGAATCAAATTCGTTGTTTTCCTCTGGCAAAGCCAAAATTATGACTGTGGGTGGTGCACGTTTTAAGTTATATCAAGTTCTCAGACGTGAAGAATTTTTAAGTGGCAATAGTTTAACTGGCCAGGTATTGAAACCTTGTGTTTTTGTAAGAAAAGAGGAAACATATCCCTTTAAAGTGAAGAAAAATTAAATCTCTTTCTAAAATCTAGTTCTGCATAAGTATTGACAGATTGTCCCAGTGACTCTCAAAATTCATCTTTTCAAATATCAAGAACCATATGGTTAAACTTCATAAAAATGAACAGTGAAAACTTCATTTAAGGCAATGAATGTGCAGCTGCCAGCATCTCCTTTCTTCTTGGCCACACCAGCTTGGCTAATCTTCTGTCACTACATATGTGGGCCACGTGTGCTTTGGAAAATATTGGACTGTTTCGGATGTTTAGTCTGTGTAGGCTGGATCCTGCTTACTGCATCTTATTACTCTGGTTTCCCCTTTGCTTTCAGCAGCAACACTATGCAGCTAGTTTCTGTGGGAGCACCAGGTATGCAGCAGCTTGTGAAAACCAAGGAGCAGAGAACTGCTATCTGCATGAAACACAAATGTATCTTCACAAGGCTGTCAGGAGACCATGTTCCCTGTAGCTCTCTTAACAGGATTAAAAGTGATATAAAATGAATGGAAAATACCAGAATAAGTCATCACAGTTCACCACAGTTATTATTGTACCTAACAAAGCACACGACTTTTTGGCAGTTAAACTGGCCACTGATAAAAGTTATCACAAAATTGAAAGCAGTGTTTCTTTGTGATGTATTAACTATAGTTTGAATGATTTTCTAAAATATAAGGAAAGTATGGTTATAATAGAGTAAGTTCCAAATAGGATTGCTTATTTCATGTTGTAGCCCTACTTTTGCCTTAACAGCTCACCCTCAAATTCCTCTGTGAAATACAACAGGTCTTCAAGTCCTCCAGTAATATCTTGTTCAGCATTGTTTTCTTCAGTAACATTGATGAGAAAGAAAGTCAATTCCCAGCCAAGGCCCCTATATGTATGGAGTCTGGCTTTCTCCCCATGTCTGTGTGGGTTTCCTTTGGGTACTTTGATTTTCTCCCACATCCTAAGAATGTGCGTATGGTGAATTGGTATATCTACATTGTCCCAGTCAGAATGAGTGTGGGTGTGTGTATTCCAGATAATGGTGTCCTGTCCAGAGTTATTTCCTGCCTTGCACCCTGAGCTGCTGAGACAGGTTCTGGCCACCCCAATCCCTGAATTGGAATAGGTGGGTTGGAAAATTAATGAATGAGTGAATACAAATCATTGACAATTCAAAGTTTGTAACAATATAGTCTACTAGACAAGGGAAGACAGGTACTTAATACAGGTTGAGAGCACTTGGGTATTAGCTGGGCATGGTAGTGTGGTCATGTAATGCCAGCTCCTTAGGGGGCTGAGGCAGGAGAACTGCTGGAACCCAGGAGGTGGAGATTGCAGTAAGTTTAGATCACACAAATGCACTCCAGCCTGGGTGATGGAGCAAGACTCTGTCACAAAAGTAAAAACAAAAACAATAAACAAAAAAAAAGAAAAAGATAAAAATAGAAGTTATTTTATCTTATATGCAGTGAATTCCATGACCAACAAATTGTGCAGAAAATTTATCTACTACCTTGAAATTCCCTTAGATAAAAAATTGGTAGTATAATACTTACATATGCAATCAGGTAAAATACTGCTTTGAGTAGGTAAATAATGGAGTATCATAACATTTATGTTTTTGTTTTTGAGACAAGTTTTTGCTCTATTGCTCAGTTTGGAGTGCAGTGGTACAATCACAGCTCGTTGCAGCCTTGAACTCCTGGGATTACAGGTGTGAGCCCCCATACCCAGCAAATTTATCTTTTGTTGAATGATTGAGTTTTTAATTACATTTATTCAAGCAGTTAGCATATTTTAATATTCTAACAGAAACACAAGGAGAATTTCTACCAGTGGAACTCTTAGGACTCTAGCACCACATGATAGTTAAATCAGTTTTTAACTGATTAGCTTGCCTTTCTGGAATGTGACCAGTACTTGATTGCATTTTATTTTCTTAAAATTTAATGTAGCCTGCTTAGTTTATGGATGATTTCAGCTGTTAAAAAATAAGAACCTAAATTGACACCAAGACTTGGAAAATGTAACCTACAATTAGGAAACTTTATTTTTGGCTAAATACACACCAAGGAAAGATATCACAGTGTGTTTAATTGAACAATAGATATGCCAGCTATGCCTGATAAATGTATATAAATGTTTAAAATCATTATGTAAATCCATGATGATTCTCAGGTTCCAGTAGTTTTAGTAAATTGACTTTACTTCTCAGATTATTTCCCAGTTGAATTATACAGCTGTAGCTGGTGAACTCTTATCGGAATTACATGCTGCAAAATGATATGCCCTTTCAGCAGATAGGCTTAAGGACACAGAGAGCACACACTAGTGGAGTCCTGGTGGTCAATGTTAGGAGTAATCAGAAAGAATAGTATAAGCAAAATGTAGATACTGTCTTACATGTTTTGAGTATCTTTTCCTCTTAACAGATACAAAGTTATTCACAAATTATAAGCAAATGTATTCCAGAATGCACAGGGAGAATACATAAAAGCAGGGAATCAGAAATGGATTTAATTGTGTTGGGTATTTCAATAACTCATTTTCACCCAAATTAATTTAATTTTTAGAATGAAGCATTTCAAGAATTGAATTCATTTTTGTTATTCTTTTTTTTTTTTTTTTGAGACGGAGTTTCGCTTTTGTTACCCAGGCTGGAGTGCAATGGCGCGATCTCGGCTCACTGCAACCTCCGCCTCCTGGGTTCAGGCAATTCTCCTGCCTCAGCCTCCCGAGTAGCTGGGATTACAGGCACGCGCCACCATGCCCAGCTAATTTTTTGTATTTTAGTAGAGACGGGGTTTCACCATGTTGACCAGGTTGGTCTCGATCTCTCGACCTCGTGATCCACCCGCCTTGGCCTCCCAAAGTGCTGGGATTACAGGCTTGAGCCACCGCGCCCGGCCCTCATTTTTGTTATTCTTAAAGAGAATTTGCTTTGGAAAAAAAATGTATCCAAAGGTGTATTGCCTTTTTTATTTAAAAAACAAACCAAGTATTCAGATAGGAGTTAAACAATCAGGTGCATGAAAGAAATTTCAGATGAAATCTTTATCTTCCAAATGTTGCTGATGTAATTAGGCTAAAATTAAAATTTCTTACTGTGGCCTAAATTAGGACTTCTCAGCCTTAGCTGCATATCAGATTACATGGAGAACTTTAAAGAATACTGATGTCTGCGTTTTACTCCAGCGATTCTGATTTCATTGGTTTATGACATGTCCTGGGTATCAGGATTTTAAAAAATATCCTGGGTGATTTTAATGTGCAGCACAGTTTAAGAACCACTAGCCTAAAACAACCATGTCTTTTGGCCACTATTTTCCTTATTTTACTTCATCATGTGTCTTCTTTACCATTAAAAAAATAATTGTCACCTGAATACTAAAGATTGTTCTCAACCAAGGAACTTTCCATTAGCAGTTTCTTCCTCTTGGAATGCTCTTCCGACAGGTCTTTTCATGGCTGGGTCTTTCTCACCGTTCAGGTGTCCACTCCAAGGACTCTGCTTTAAGCAGACCTTTTCTGAGTTTCCCTGTCTAAAGCTTTGTTTCCCCAAGTATTATCACATTATTCTGTTTTAATTTTATTCCTTTTGTTTCAATTTATTACCATATTCATTTGTGTTTCTTTTCCCACTAAGTATATAAAGTCCGCGAGAGAAGAGACCTGACACGCTGCTTCACCATCACATATCCAGCACTTAAAACTAAGCCTACCACATGGCAGTTGTTCAATATCTTTTTAACAAATGAATACAAATGCTAATTGAAAATGATTTTGGTAATACTTATATCAAAGTTTTGCCAAAAAGCTACATGAGATCACATTTTAAAAATTAGAATACAGTCAGGTGCAGTGGTTCACACTTGTAATCCCAGCCCTTTTGGGAGCCTGAGGCAGGTGGATCACCTGAGGTTGGGAGTTTGTGACCAGTTTGACCAACATTCTCTACTTTCTCTACTGAAATCCAAAAAATTAGCTGGGTGTGTATGATACATGCCTATAATCTCAGCCACTCAGAAGGCTGAGTCAGGAGAGTCACTTGAACCTGGGAGGCAGAGGTTGCGGTGAGACGAAATCGTACCATTGCACTCCAGCCTAGGCAACAAGAGCAAAACTCTGTCTCAAAAAAAGAAAAAAAAATTAGAATACAGACCTAGGATGAATGAATGGACATGTCAACAGGTATAGGGAGGAAGTACACTTAGAAATGTGGTAGTCTTAGTACTGAAAATTTAAATTTAAGGGTAGTGATATTAAGCCTGTTACTACCACTTAAGGCTCTCACTCCAAAGCCATATTTTGGGTCTTACCAAAATGCAAGTATTAGAAATCTTCATATACTTTCCGGTTAATGTCTCCTATTTTAAGAGCCCAAGTATCACCTCCCCATCCACAAAGCTCAGTCTGTAGGAAGAGTTTTATTCTCTGTGTTGCATGTTTATTTCATGGCCTTTGCCATATTATAATTGTAGTGATGTAGCCACCAGTCTGTCTCCCTCACTAGCTTTTAGCCTCATTGGGAACAGGATTGTGTCTAGAGTGCCAGACCCATAACAGGTACTAAGCAAGTGTTTATTGAATGAAAACATAAAATAAATAAGAAATATTCCACGAGAAGGATTAGAACTGCTAATTAAAATTATAAAATGGATTTGTCAGGAATGTGAGTTGAAGTAATTTTCAGTAGAATAAAGAAATAAAAAAGGATACACTAAGCTAATTGGAGGAGGAGGGCATGATGTTATACACACTTAGGAAATTAAAAAAACATTGTTGGTGCCAATAAGTCTGTGCACTGGCTTCCAACTGATATGTGGCTTGTCATCTGAATAAGGTTTTCATCACTCACTTGGGACTTTTTATACATTATTTACTCTTTTTGATAAACTTCTCAATAGCTGCTATTCAGATAGATGCATTTTCCAGTAACACCTGATATGCATTTTAAAATGTAGCTTTTAATTGATATTGATTGCCAGTAAACTCAATGAAAACTTTCATCAGTGTACTTTGAATTTCATTATTCTACCCAAAAGAAATTACAGCAGTCCTTGGGCACATAAATATTTAAAAACTCTATGTAGAGGCCCTATTAGCTTCATGGGTACGTTTGTCATAATTTTAGCACTTAAATACTACTTAGGATTGCTCCTTCAGATTGTATCCTGCTTCAAAATCTCTACAGTACTACTATGCATAGTTTTACCTCATAGCTAGATGACTAGGTCTTTCAAAAGGACAGTCATATAGTTGAAATATGCGTATTTTTATTGCCTTCTAAAAAATTACACCAATAATTAAACAGAGGAAGAACAATTGGTGTTCACGACAGAAATTCTGTTCAGGTCCCCAGAATCCTTCTGAAATACACAGTATTGTTACAGCTTTGCTGCTGTAAGCCTGGAAACTGGTATGCGCTTTTTTCTTTGGTTTTTATGAGGAAACACTACCAGTGTCACATTTCTAAGAAGGAGACAGCAAGCAATGAAAGCAAAGAATCTTGATATCAGAGTTACAGCATCTAAAGTAATTTTCCTTCTTTTACTTTGAATCTGCATTCTCGCATATTTGGATATAGTTCTGTTTTGGCTTATTACTGTATAGAAATAAAGATTTACAGAAGGTCATTTTGTGAACAGAGGTATGGAAAGTCTACACATGGTATTTCCTGTGAACAGGTGGCATGGTGTGTTAGGAGAGCATAACGTGGGATTCGTGTTATGGGCAAAGGCGGAAATGAATCTGAAAAGACAGGTACAAGTCAAGGTGGTAGAAAGGCCTTTATTAATGATGAGATGTTGGAACACTTTGTTGCCAGAGGACATCTTGATTTAAAAAAAAATGAACATAGTAACAATATAGAAGATTGATGAAGGAGAAAGGAAAGTGGTGCCAGGGAGACTAGAGTGTGATCATTTCAGTATTTAAATTTATATAGCGCTAAGTCTGAATCTCAGTAGGAACAGAGGAAAGAAAAGGAGATAAGCTCCAGAGATTCAAGATAGAATCTTGAGTATATAGTAACTAATTGGAAATAGGGGAGAGCAGAAGTGAGACACTGATATTTTTAGCGTGGATGACTAATGGCACTGTCATTAACCAACCTCAAAAAAAACAAAATAAGAGCTTTACGTGTGTGGGGGTGGATGGGGGGCATTGTCAACAAAAATATATATTCCAGTTTCTATCTATATTTCTTTCGAACTTTGACACATTGGGCTATTCTCTTACCTGCTTTGAACTTCACTTTCCTCTTATGTAAAGTAGGGATTCTTTTCTCTTCTGTTCTCTTCTTTCTCTTCTCCTCTCCTCTCCTTCCCTCCCCTCCTCTTCCCTCCCTTCCCCTCTCCTCCCCTCTATTCTCTTCTCATTTGTGATGGAGTCTCTGTCACCAGGCTTGAGTGCAGTGGTGTGATCTCGGCCCATCACCACCTCTGCTTCCTGAGTTCAAGTGATTCTCCTGCCTCAGCCTCCCAAGTAGCTAGAACTACAGGCACATGCCAGCACACCCAGCTAATTTTTTTATTTTTATTTTTTTAGTAGAGATGGGGTTTCACCATGGTGGCCAGGATGGTCTTAATCTCTTGACCTCGTGATCCACCCACCTCAGCCTCCCAAAGTGCTGGGATTACAGGCATGAGCCACTGTGCCTGGCCTGAAGTCAGGATTGCTGACTTTCTTATTGCTTATCCTGATGAACAAATGAAAGAGCGCTTATAAAAATATAAAGTGCCACATAAATGTGAGTTGTTAGATTCGTATAGACTATTAGGGGTTGGACTATAACCGAGGTTTAGCCCATCAGCATAGATCTCTTAGACATATTTTTGAAGTTCCTGGACTTTATTTTTCATATTCTCTACTGATGTTAAATATCAATTATAAGGGACAGTTTTTTTTTTGTTTTTCCAAACACAAGTATTTATATACAACAATTATTATTTTGATTCATTGGTTCTATACCACTTACCTTTAAAACAAAACAAAAACATAAGTAGTTTAATTACTACATTGACATGCTATTTGTTAACATTATTTCATCTCTTTATTGAGTCATAACAAAAAGTATAAGGATTTTCTTTATTCTTATGTTTTCTACTTTTATCTTTCCTCAGCTCAATTGCAGCTCTGTTCTTGCTCAATTTAGGCCTCGTATCAGAATGAAGTAAATTAGAGGAGGGAAAACAAAACAAAACAAAACAAAACAAAACAAAACAAAACAAAACAAAACTCAGCGTACATTCCTGTCAGTTTGTACCCACTCCAAATGAGTCTCATGAAAGAAATTTTCAAAAATGAGAATTGCTTCCATCCATCTTAAAGTCTAATTTAATTAAGTCTTGAAAATATATTTTATGTGACAATATTCATATCTATGAAAATATAGAGGTGAGATTTTTCATTTTAGTCTTTTTTCTCCATTACTTCTTAGTTATTTTTGACACCACATTTCAAGAAAATTTCAGGCCCTGTCAATCAGGACGGCAAGTAGAAACAACCACATTATATATGTGAACCAAACAAGAATAATGGATGTTTCATTCATTTCTTACAAAGATTAGTCTGTTTGATTGTTTTCTTACTATTTCCTCTTTTTAGAACATTCATTTTGATTAAAAATATAAAGTGAATAATATTCCTGAGCTTTGCAATTTAAATCTTCTGTATGAAAGTGTATTTATCATGAAGCTGTAAAATAAACCAGTGTTTTTTTTGTTTGAATGATTTTTCAGATTTAATGCACATTCCTGTTTTCACTGCCTAGTTAAGTTTAATCATTCAGTGATATTCTTTGAGCCACTGCCATATGATTAATAAACAGTAAAAGTCAGCTTAAACTTGGTAGACAAATATTCTCTTCGCCTATTGAGACCATTGAGTTGTGTTTTGCTGAGTCCCTCCTTCCTGGGATATTCTCCTTTCCATTCTAAGGAATGTATGACTTTAGATGTCTTAGGGAATCCAGCAATCTTCGCTGCTTTCCTTTCAGCTGACATAAATCCCGCTGGCATGGATGGTTTCAGGACCACCTTTTCAACCCCCCTTGAAAGATGGTTTTTATTCTTGAGATTCCAGTTCCACTGCCTAACTGAATATACCACAGGTTTTTTTTTTTCCCTAGATGTAACTATTCTATAAAATTAATGGCATATTTTTAATTATGGGTATCTATATGAATGAAAATATCCTTAATGAGTCATTTCTAAAAAAGAAACATTGAAAGTTCAGCTACATCTTTATAATGAAAGAAAATAGTTGTTTAAAATTTCAGATAATGATTGATCTGGATATTAGAGTCATCCAGAGATTAATGGAATTAAATGTTCTTATCCAGTCTCTTATTGTCACATAGACCTAATCTAATTTCCATTTTGGAGTAAGAGTAGAAATTTTTGATTTAGTGAGGATTAATTTCTTACCTTAAGAAATCTCTAACTTAAAGATACATGATGATTTTAAGAACTGCTGACTTTTTAAAAAGTAGAAAATGCTTGAAATTATATTGCAAATATGTTAAACAACACTTTTGATATTGTCCTTCATGTCACATAAATATTCAAGTAGCTCTAGGAGAAAAAGAAATTGAAATATTTATAATTTATAGCAGGAAACCTAGATATTATTATTAAACATGATGAGAAATTTGTGAAGTTTTAATAGAGGTTCAACTAGCAAAAACTATAACATAAAAATAACTTGATATTCTGGATGCTTTTCATTCTCCATTATTACCTTATTTTATTAAACATAGTTTAGCTTTATTATTGGTTATGGTTATATGGATTCTATGCACTGTGAATTTATGAAAAGTTTCTATTGATAAATGATAAAGTGCTTTAGTTTGCCATTTGGTTTGTGTGATGTTATATAAAAGTTTAAAAAGACACATTCTTTGCTGTGGTTTCCAGATTTCGTTTATTCTGTCTTCACAATTGACATACAGCATTATTTCAGTTGAAGAGAACAAATGACTTATTTATTAAATGAGCAGGCAATACTTCTCAAAGTATTACAATAAAGTGGCAGCAGTAAGGTTAGTAGACTTATGTATGATTTTCCTGTGGGGTCCTGGGAGCCCAAATTATTTATTACTTGAGAACAAAGAAGCTTAGAGTTAAAGGTAAGTCAGTCTGTATACGATATGACTAATAGTAAACCCCTAAAGCATGAAAAAAGGGATAAAGACTGTAGTTTACTTCTAACTAGGCACATGGTAGAGTCAATTTTCTTTCTTCTCAGTAATTTACACTGAGTGTCACCTGTTCCCTCAGGTGAAAGAGGACAAGCCTGTATTACTAATATTTTGCTTGTCCCCATTTGCCCCTGAAGAATGCCTCATTATTCTTTATAGTCTTAGATAAATTTATAGTATTCACAACTGATTAAGTTTCTCAACAACATATTTTAAAATCATTCCCGGACTGACGTGGTGGCTCATAGTCCTCCTTTGGGAGGCCAAGACGGGTGGATCACAAGTTCAAGATTGAGACCACCCTCACCAATATGGTGAATGAACCCTCCCCTCTACTAAAAATACAAAAATTAGCTGGGTGTGGTGGCGCATGCCTGTACTCCCAGCTACTTGGGAGGCTGAGGCAGGAGAGTTGCTTGAACCCAGGAGGTGGAGGCCAAGATCGTGCTACTGCACTCCAGCCTGGCAACAAAGTGAGGCTCTGTCTCAAAAAAAAAAATACATTAAAATAAAATTAAAAGATCAGTCACTACTTAGCTTGTTGTTTTGACACCTAACTTCAAGGAAGCATTAAAACATTAATGTAATTGGATTACAATTTCAGTTACCTCACATTGATCTGATGAGTATTTTATTATTATCAAACTAAAAGTACCAGTGTAGGTATTTATCATAATAATGAACAGAGGATTAGGATATTTTCTTTGCAATTGTATTTTTTTCCCCAAAGGCCCTCAAAAACATGTTTTAAGTTTTTTTTGGTTATAGGGTTTTCTGAAATTATATTTGCTGAAAGTTAAAAGTAAATGGCCAAATGGCTAATAAGCACATCAAAAGATGTTCAACATTATTCATCACTAGGAAAATGCTGATTAAAGCCATAGTGAAATTCTGCTTTGGCAAACAGGTGGACAGTTCTTTGCTATGTTAAACATAAAATTAACATATTAGCAGTTTTACTACTTGGTATTTACTCAAGAGTAATGAAAATATAAGTTTAGGCTGGGCATGGTGGCTCACACCTGTAATCCCAGCACTTTGGGTGGCTGAGGCAGGTGGATCACTAGGTCAGGAGTTTGAGACCAGCCTGGCCAACATGGTGAAACCCTGTCTCTACTAAAAATACAGAAATTAGCTGGGCATGGTGGCACTCGCCTTTAATCCTAGCTACTTGGGAGGCTGAGGCAGGAGAATCGCTTGAACCTGAAAGGTGGAGGCTATAGTGAGCAGAGATGATGCCACTACTCTCCAGCCTAGGCGACAGTGAAACTCCATCTCAAAAAAAAAAAATTAAAGTTGAAGCAAAACTTGTTTACATTATTCATAATGGCCCCAAAGTGGAACCAACCCAAATGTTCATTAGATGATGAATGCATAAATAAAACTTGATGAATGCACCCATGTAATGAAATATTATTCATCACTAAGATGAATTATTGATTCCCAATGATGCAGGTACTAACATTAAACTCATTGCATTGATGAGGAAACTAAGGCACTTATGTAACTTACAGTGTAACTGAAGAAAGAAGAAAACACCAGGCTGTTTGAATTCAGAGCTCTCACTTAACCTCTACACTGGAATGAATTTTTGTTGTTGTTTTGTTTGTTTTTTGTTTTAAAGCATTACTCTTATCCTTCTTTCTCTTTTCTTTGGGGCTGAACATTTTCAAAGAGTGACTTTATTCCTGTTTCACTTTCCTTGCTTACCTTCCACCATCAGTGGAAACAGCTAAGCTGCCAATGCTTTTTCTTTTATAATAACTGCTTTGTTGAAATAGAATTTATATACCATAAAATTTGCCCTTTGTGAATTGTGCATTTCAGTGGTTTTTAGTATCACAATATTTTCTGAAGGTTACTTGTAACAGGCTTTTTCAGTCTCATTCATATTTAATCTTTTCATGCATTTGACATTGTTGACCCCTCAATCCTCAACTCTGTCCTCATTCAGCCCTTTTTCATTCTCCTTCTACTGACTTCATAGTTGTTTTTCAGTCTTCATGGCCTTCTCTTCCTTGACTTACTTTGTAAATGTTGATTTTGGTTTACTTCTTATTATACTTGCTACCTTTGAGAGAGCTCATCCTTGGGAACTACCTTTATTGGTGTGTTGCTCATAAATGTCTATTTTAGTCATTTAACAAATATTTATTGTGCATTCATTATGAAGAAGGCTCAGTTTAGGCGCTTGACATCTATGCTATTATTGAACCTATATTCTATGGAGAAGATACAAGCAATAACAAATAACAAGGAAGTTTGCAGTTTTAAGCAGTATGAGAGTGGTAGTATGAGAGTGCTGAGACGGTGCCCATTGAACAGGGACTTCAGCATGAACAGTTAGCCTTGCAGCTCTCTCCAAGAATGTAAAGCAAATGGAAGGATACTAAAGGCAAACTGGTCATGCACATTTAAGGAATAGTAGAAGGACTAGTGGGTTGGAGCTGAGAAATTGAGGGTGGCTCTAGTTCATCCTGTCAGAGACATAATGAGAGAATAAAGTGGGGCTAGTCTATATGAACCATTATAAGGACTTTAGCTTTTACTCTGAGTAAAATGGGGAAGCGGCACAGGGCTTTGTTTAGAAGGTGAATGCGATCTGAGTGAGATTTTTTAAGTGACTTCTCTTTCTCTCTTTTTTTTTTTTTTGAGATGTAATCTGGCTCTGTTGCCTAGGCTGGAGTGCAGTGGCGCGATCTTGGCTCCACAACCTCCACCTCCCAGGTTCAAGCAATTGTCCTGCCTCAGCCTCCCGAGTTGCTGGGACTACAGGCATGTGCCACCATGCCTGGCTAATTTTTTTGTAGTTTTGGTAGAGACAGGATTTCACCATGTTAGCCAGGATGGTCTCGATCTCTTGACCTTGTGATCTGCCCTCCTCAGCCTCCCAAAGTGCTAGGATTACAGGCATGAGCCACCATGCCCGGCCAACTTCTCTCACTTCTATGCTGAGAATATGGTGACAAGGTTTGAAGTAGGAAAGCAAGAATACAAAACTGCTTACTGAATTGATGCAGTCTTCATTTCTCTGGTATACTAAACTAGTATATCTTAATGACTACTGAACATACTTCAGTACAACACAGATACCTAAAGTTCGTCATGTCCAAAACTAAATCCATCTGCTCTTCCCAGCTCCATGTTCCAAAGTTGCCACCTCCTCCCAAAACATTTGCCTTGGCAGAGACCCAGCCACTCAAAGAAGAACCCCACTTGACTCTTCTTGTATTCCTTGCCCGTCAGTCAAATTGAAGATAACAAACCTTAAGTTCTCTTTAGCAAGATTATCAGTTACTTTAATTTCATCCACTGGTTAATTTGTTAGACCTCTCTTTCTGCTACCTCCCAATGCTCAATATTAAAATTCAAGAAGTTCCTTGAGATAAACAGAGAATACAGCATTTTAAATCCGTCCTGACTTTGTGATCACACTGCTTAATCTACTTTCTTACCTGGGCATGGGCATGTACATCTCCAGTGATTGAAATAAAGGCGTTATGTGGTAATGTAGTCTAGCCAGAGAGATTTGGGCTGAATCTCAGTTCTATAATTTATTAATCACATGACTTCAGACAAGCCCTTAACACTCAGCCTCATTTTCTTTATTTTTAAAAAGACAAAAACATAACCATCTGCCAGTGTTGTCTATAGTGTTAGAGATAAAATTTCCAAAGCCCCTATTAGACCATGATCACTCCATAAATAATACTGCTACTCCCTCTAGAACACATGCCTTAGAAGACAGAGGAAGAGTCTTAACTGAGGTTCATAGTTTACGTTAGGGTTTACTTTCTGTGTTTCACAGTTCTGTGGGCTTTGTCAAATGCATAATATCATTCATCTGCCATTATAGCATCTTACAGAATAGCTTCACTGCCCTAAATATCCCCTGTGTTTCATTGTCATCTCCTTACAACCACAGTCTTTACACTGTATATTGTGCTGCCTTTTCCAGAATGCTATACAGTGAGAATCCTACAGTGTGTAGCCTTTTTTTTTTTTCCTTGTGAGATGGGGTCTTGTTCTGCCATCGAGGCTGGAGTGGAGTGGCACAGTTGTAGCTCACTCCAGCCTCGAATCCCTGAGTTCAAGGGATCCTTTCACCTCAGCTGGGACTACAGGTGTGTGCCACCACACCTGCCTAATTTAAGGTTTTTTTTTTTTTTTTTTTTTTTTAATTTTAACATTTTTTTGTAGAGACGAGGTCTTGTTATGTTTCCCAGGCTGGTCTCAAACTACTGGCTTGAAGTAATCCTTCTGCGTTAGCTTCCCGAAGTGCTGGGTTTACAGGTGCGAGCCACTTGTGCCCAGCCCAGTATGTAGTCTTTTCAGACTGGTTTCTTTCCCTTAGCAGTTGAATGGGTAATTCTAATGGAGTCAGTGTCCAGATTCTCTACTTCTACATAAACTCTTTACTAATATTTATCTGGCTAAGAATAGTGCTTTATTTGCAACATTCTTTCTCTTACCTTACAGAAGAAAAGCACACGCTTATCCATCCAAAATGTTACTATGGTGCATTATCCTGGAGTCATAGAAAATTTAATATCAAAAAATCAACTAATGCATTAAATTTGTATTGCAGAGAAGTATGACAGTGTGTGGTGGCTCACGCCTATAATCCTGGCACTTTGGGAGGCCGAGGTGGGCAGATTACCTGAGGTCAGGAGTTTGAGCCTAGCTTGGCCAACATGGCAAAACCCCACCTCTACTAAAAATACAAAAATTAGCTAGGTATGGTGGCAAATGCCTGTAGTCCCAGCTTCTCAGGAGGCTGAGGCAGAATTGCCTGAATCTGGGAGGTGGAGGTTAGAGTGAGCCAAGATAATGGCACTGCACTCCAGCCTCGGCAACAGAGCAAGACTCCATCTGAAGAAAAAAAAAAAAAAAAAAAAAAAAAAAACAACAACAAAAAAAAAAACAATGGATGACAGGGTGAACAACTGAGGATGTAAAAATTCTATGAGGCAGTAAGATGGAAATAAAGTCAAGAAAATAAATAGCAATGTAAAGTTCAGCGGCCAAAAGAAGCATCTCTGTGTGTTATTTAAATAGATAATGGTTATATTAAATCATTGTGGATTTAGATGCTAGTGAGTATACTTAAAATAGCTGATGTGTTTTGTTTTAAAATGTCAATATTTCCAATAGGGTAGAAATTCTTTGCAAGTACATATTTTACCACAGGTGAAAATTTGTAGCTGTCAATTTGGTAATGTGTAAATGGTTACATAATTTTTCAAAATTCTTTTAAAAGTCTGTGAATAAAGGCAGTTAAAGTCTGGTAGCCTATCCTACTCTATAAAACCCACGTTTGTCAACCTGGCTTGTAAAATCCCTCATCACCTTCCTCCTTCTCTTTTGTTTTGTTTTGTTTTTAACTACTTTCTGCCTTACATTCTAAGCTCCAGCAAGAAAGATCTATTTGAAGTTCTAAGTATATATTGTGCTCTTTCCTGCCTTTGTCTTGATTGTGTTATTCTTCCCTTCTTTGCCTCACTACCTTCTGCTCATTCTTTAAGATCCAGAAGTCTGGAGTGAGAAATACCTCTTCTACTCCCAGTTCATGTTGGCTCAGATGCTCATTTTCCCTTCTCCCTAGGTTGCCTCCTGTAGTCTTTGTTGCTATGTTGTTTTACATTGAACTTCTCTTTTGCTTTTCTGGAAATAGACCTTGAAGGTCTTTGAGAGTTAAGAACTATGTTTTATCTTTACCTGTTCAGTACCTAGTTATATACCTCTCTTGACAATAAGTTAATTTATTAGACAAATATTAGTTATTGCATTAAGCAAGGAAAGGTGGATTTCAATTGTTTGAAAGTTAATTCTTACGAGTAACTTTATTTTTTGGGTCAGTTACACTGTAAAAAGTTAATTTTGTTCTGCGCTGATCATATTTCTGGCTGTAATACTTGCCTTTACTGGTAAGATTTCAGTAAGCTTTCACATGAAGATGAGCCTAAAGATGAGTTTGAGAACAACCACCATTCTAACAGAAGGAACAGTCTGACAAGGATTCTAGTTTTGGCTCCGCCACAAAGTTCTGTGTGACCCTGGGCAAAGTAACCAGCCTGGGAGTTGATATTCTTATCCCTAAGATGAGTAAAGTGACCAGAGTCTTCCAAAAGTTTCCTTTACCTTTGATTTAATCAAGAGAAAATTTTAGTAAAGTAAACAAATCATTATCCTTGACAGGAAGTAAAAAATACGGACTGATTTATTTTCTACTTGTTCATACTGTGGACATTATAGGTGGCGGAGGTACCTTGTTTATGTTGCCTGCAAACCATATACTCTAATGTCATGGCTTGGATTCTATCCTTAATCTAAAAATTAAATTTTCAACTTGTCGTAAGATAAATATAGAAGTTTATATTTGAACTGTAACTAAATACTATATTGAGTTACAATTTCAGGTTATGTTTTAGCATCTTTCACTAAATATATGATGTATCTGATTAATATTGTACTTTCCTATGCATTTCTATCATTCTCCAAATGAACTTATGTTGAAATATTTTTTGTGACCAGTTATGTAGTTACTGCAGCCTTCCTCATTGAGAACCAATATTAAAAACAATTACAAAACTGCTTTCCTGTGTCATTTGGATTAATAATGTGTTATAATTAAGTTTTATAAAGCTTGATTGACATTTAGATACGACTTTCATAAAGGGTTTGAGATTGTGTTGTTTGGCCAGAACAAAGGCATTATTTCCTTTCTTGTCTTTGACTCCACCTAGCCCCACTTTTCTCCACCTGCTTGAGAAAAGTTGTATTTCTTCAGACAAACTTCATAATTGCCCTTCTGTGCCTGATTTGGGCCTCAGGAAAGGCCCATAGCATCTGTAAAGCTGGCAGCAGAATGGTATTTCCAGGCAAGCACAGGGTTGCTGGGTAGTGAGCCAATCCACAGCTTTGTCTGAGCAGCTGAGAACTTTGCCGGAGTATTACCACGGTGTTCAGTAACACAGACCTGTGCCATGAGCAAGCAAAGCACTGAGCAAGTGTCAGGGTCAATATTTATAGACCACTACGTAGCTGCCTTGCAGAGAGAAAACGGGAGAATAACATGCACACAGAGGGCGAGGAACGATAGTCTGCAGTGGAGGGAATGTTAATTTCCAATTTTGTTCTGAAAATATATTCTTTTTAACTGTCAGGTTCAGACTTCTGCTGATCCATAACCATTTGGCGCTGAGCTATGACAAGAGAGGAAACAAAAAGTTAAACAAGCAAGCCTGCCATAAGTGAGAAGGTAAGTAATTAGCCAGTTCTGTCTCGCTGTTACTCGTAAACTCCCTCTCCCTGTTGGCTGCACTGCACCAGTAAGCAAAGGGCTGTGTGGCTTGTCAAAGCTAATGAGGAGGGCTGCCTGCTGGGTAAGAATGTTCTTGGTGGCAGAGCCGTTTTGTGTACTGCTGTTGAGAATGCCGGGTACATTCACAAGACATTTCCTGCGTGTGGTAGGAACAGCTCTTAAACACCAATTTCACATTGTTTCCTGTCAGTAAGTTTCTGTCTCTTCATTCTATCAAACTCGAGGTCTTCCAGTTGGTAAATTCCTATTTACTTTTATGTCGGTATTAGTGTCGGTTAAGTTGATTGTAGTGAGTGGTGGTCTAGACATGGATTGTAAGGGAAACATTCAGATGAATGTTTGAAGATGCAATAGAGTGTCAAAATGTGGAAGCTGGGAATTTGGGTAACATGGAGTCTTTTTAAGAAAGAAGCTAACGTCCACTTGCCAGTGCACTGAAGTGAAATAGTACCTTTGGGATTAGAGAGAACCTGGGGCGGTAGGAAGTGAGAACAGTCTTCCTAATCCACAGTGACAAAGACAAGCACTGAGGAGTTCTCTGCTTGTCCAGGGCACTTGCTATTGGTTCCTTAAAAACTGCGACTCCCTACTAAACCTCAAACTAAAATTAACATCTCCTCCTACGCATTAATAGTTCGTTCTTTCCTGTCATCACATGTGGCACTTTAAATATGTTTCCCTGTGTGTGCATGCTGTTGTAGCATGTTCATCTTTATTATGATTTTGCATATTCCAGATTACCGTTAAAAGCATTGGCACTAAAGGAGACAGAAAAAATTGTTTTCTATGTATTTTCTGCTTTAGAACACTCATGTAAAGTATATATTTGTATCTTTATGTCTACTACACATGTACTAGAAAGTAAATTATGTTGTTTCACTAGAAATGTGGCCTTAACTAGAAGAAATTTATCTACTAACATAATGAAAATTTCCTTGATTGCTTTTCAGAATGTAGAACTATCAACATTAGCATGATATTTAGAACTGTTAGGTTAGGTTTTAGATGGTGATTATAGTTCCAAAGGGTTTTCTGTACTACATATTTAAGTTAAAAACCAAAATGAGATTGATGCTGCTATAGAGCTGAAACTGTACACCAATAGAGCTATGAGGAAAATCTAATACTCTGGCACAGATTTTGTGTTAGGGACTAATATACAGAAATGAGCTCATTCTAAAACAGGATAAGCCAGATTTAAAACAGCAGGTAGAATATGTTTACATGCAAAGTAAGAATCTTAAAATGAGACCAATAGTTGTACAGTATCACTTTTGTTGAATGCATATATAACTTTTCAAATGATGCAAAATGTTTCAAAAATCATTTTATTAATTCAGAAATGCTTTAAGGCTAGTTTAATTGATACCTTAAACTGTGTTTTAACATTCATTTAATGCTTGTTATCATCTGAATCTTTGTACTTCTTCAAATTCTGCCTACCATTTTATTAGTGCATTTGATTTAGATTTTTGACAATATCTTTATTTTGAAAGTACAATCGTGATTGATCTAGAATGGGCATTTCTCAATTATAGAACCTAACTGGCTAAGTTCATCATTTTTTCTTTGCTCTTGCCTTTGAGTAACATCTCATAACCAAGATTTTAATTTCAGATTTTTATTCAATGCCTTTTATTTATTTTTTGCTTTATATTTTGCATAAACAGTGGCATGATAATTGCTTTATTTCCCCCTTTTATTGGTTTTGTTTTTATTACTTCTGGTGTCTTGTTTCTGAAGTACCTTGTTGAAATTTGAGCTGAAAAGGCAAATAAAGAACTACAATAAAGAGAAACTAAAGAAAGTTTTTCTTTAAATCAAGAAGAAGTACAAAATTGTGACATTGGATGATAATGTCTAAATTAGGATGTATTTTGGTTGAAGACTGCTTGAGTGTTTTAAAACTTGAAATGCCCTGTCAATATTATTTATGGCTCTGTTGTCTATCTTGACATTGCTTATTTATACTATTTATAAATAATATTTTATAGGCAGGCATATTTTACAAAACAAAAAATGGCATCTTTTGTATTATGTGTTAATTATCTATTGAAGCAATGTGAATGAATTTAGCTTGAAATATTATATGAATATTAGCCCTCATTGATCTCACTGTCCTAGAGTTTGGTCTGCTAGTAGTTCATCTGCTGTATTACTCTTTTCTTTTCTTTTTCTTTTTTTTTTTTTGAGGTGAAGTTTTGCTCTTGTTGCCCAGGCTGGAGTGCAGTGGTGCTATCTTGCCTCACCACAACCTCCATCTCCTGGGTTCAAGCAGTTCTGCCTCAGCCTTCCAAGTAGCTGGGATTACAGGCATGCGCCACCACACTCAGCTACTCTTGTATTTTTAGTAACGATGGGGGTTCTCCATGTTGGTCAGGCTGTTCGCGAACTCCTGACCTCAGGTAATCTTCCTGCCTTGGCCTCCCGACATGCTAGGATTACAGGCAGGACCCCTGGGCTGGGCCTACTGCACTGCTTTTAGAGGAGTCAGTCTCCTACCCTGATGAACTCATTGCTTTTATGCTAAAACCTTCCCATCCCTGTCTTTCTACTTCTCAGGCTTTACTATGAGTGTCTTGTTCATATACCTTCTACTTCTGTTCTATATTAATCTTTTGCCATTCCTTCTGGGCTGTTGTCTACAACTCTCTTGCCCATCTATGGGAATATTCCCCTTTCTCAGTTTTATTTGCTGGCGGTATTGAATATCTTCTATTTCTCAAACAGTCCACATTGGATTGCTTTTTTCTTGAATCATTTATGCTGTTCTATCTTGAAAACCCTCTTCCCAGTCGTTGCCTTCTAACCTCAGTGGAGAAAGGTTTGCTGGTTCACTCTGAGACTCTATGACTTGGCCTTCTATATAAAGTACCTTGGCTCTGTCCTGGTACTTTACAGAGCTTGATAATATAGTGTTTTATGCTTTTGTTTCTGCCTCAGACTGTAACCTATTTATGGCCGGATTTGTACATTGAATGTTTTTTATGCTTACCCAAGACCTAGCATATAACAAGTGCCCCAGAATTTGAAGTAAACAAAAACTTTATCATGCTTATTTTAAACATACTTTTCTTTATAGCCCTTTTACTTTAATATATTTTAAATTTTTGATTAGATTTAAGAAAAGCATCTTAAGTAGATGGTACATACTTTGGGGATAATAATAATCTGAAGAATTATTTTGTTTGTTTTTCTAAGACCAATCACAGTGTAGTGTGTGTGTGTGTGTCCATGCAAATAGATATTTGCTGAACTCATAAGCTTATTTGAGTAACAAAAGTCAAAATGATATTGGTTAGCAAATAAAAATTCAACATATATATTCCAAAAATACTGTTTATGTAATTAATTTTGTGAAGTCTGTCAAAAAAATCAGCTAGTTGCTGTTGCATTGTTGACTGCTGTGATGAATTAAGGGATGCCCTATCAAACTGAAGACAGTGTCATGCCTTCCCAAAGGCCCAGAGAGAGCTTCAGGAGAGAAGATGTCCATCCTCATGTATCCTAGAGAATTGCAGAGTGAAATTGCTCCCAATATTACTAGTAGAGGTCTACCTTCCAATTTTGTTTACTGGTGCAGAGATAGTTTGGGTTTTAAGGAAATAATAGAAAATCATGGTCTAAAAAATCTCAAACCTGAAAGGTGATATTCCAGGCAGAAGAATTTCCTTCTCAAAATAGAAATGTTGGAAGAGAAGGAAGTTGACGCTTAAAAAAAGTAGTTGAGAAATAGCAGCTGTTTCTTTTAGCTCTGCCATTCAATAAAAAGTAAATTTATTTTGCCTTTAATTGAATTTTATTTGCCCATTGTACATAAAAGTACTTACTTTATATATTAAATATTTTATATACCAGGAACAAGTGTAAAGCTTCATGAACAATTTGGAGTAACTTAGAGTTTTCCTAATTTGATTATTTTTACTTCTCAGTGTACTCTACCAGCAGTTTCCATTACTATTTAAGCCTTATAAACATCTTCCAGACATTGAATATGACTCTTCTGTTTGTTTAACCTTGAATTGTATCTGTCTTAGGAATGAAAACAAGATTGGTATTTTCATAGGAAAATTGGTAATCTTAATTTCTTGGAATGGACCATAATTCAATTTAGAACTTCTTTTAAGATACATTTTTCCCATATAACTATCCTGTGTTAAAATATGTGAAGAAGGTGCCTTAGCAAAGAGCTATAGGTGTGGATGTTATAGATCTCACTGGCATATCAGATAATATAAATATTATATGATTAGGATGATGGAAGATTCTTTAGTATGGGCATAAAAATATACCAAGTTCCTGTTAGCCAGTGAGGAGGGAAACCCAAGCTTGCCTCAGTATGGAAAGATTATAACGATAACAAACATAAGCAAAACCACCACCACCAGCACCAAGAAAAGCTCAAAGAACTTTGTGATTGAAATGAGGCATGAAGGATTTTACCAAAACAATCAAGTCTTATTTGATCATTGTTAGAAGCTTTATTGCCAACCAAAATTTTTTTCATAACAGTGAAGGACATGTAACTCATAGAATCTGAGAGAAGAGTAAATTAATGATGGAAGTGGGACTTAAACACTTTTCTTCAGTACTTCCATTTTTTCAATGGGCAGTTGTGGCATCTACAGATAATGTAACCTGCCACACATCAGCTTTTCAAGTATCTAGTTAAGATTTGGATAAAAATTAGTATTATGTAATTATTAGGCCAGTATTTTGTTGATGTGGCTTTTCTTGTCTGAGTGTAATTACTCTGTTTTTATTTTTCATATTGCCTTCAAAGCTTAATTTGGTGTGTTTCTGTGTCTTGTCTTGTATTAGAGTCCTTTGCATTATTTTTTAATTCCTTAAAGTTAAAGCTAGTAATTTACCATTGAGTGAGATGGAGTATGTTCCCACTTATTTTTTTCTAGTGACAGATATCTTTTCTGGCTTTCCTGAATTACTCTATTCTGTTTCATGGTATAATCACATTCTGCTACACAACCATTCATTCAATAGAACATGGCAGATAGTACTGGAGCAAAAGATAGAAGCTAAAAAACAAGTTTTATGTTTAGATTATGCCTAAGGTTACAATGTAGAATGTCAGTATTTCATTAGGAAATATATGGCTGTATTTTGTTTCACAGTTTTGTTTAAAGGTGATTATTTTTTCTAACTTACACCTGGAAAAAACTTTGTTTAAAACAAAAATGAAAGAATTCAATGTGCTTTTCTGTGTTATATTGACTTTCATATAGGATTCTTTTAAAAATATAAAGACTCGAAGATGTAGAGAGGGGCAAAACAGGTTTGTTTTGTCCATGTCATCTTCTACTAAGTCTCTTCGCTCCTCTGTTTCTATTCCCATGACTCCCATTGAAATTGGGGCTCTTTGGCTCCATTGATTCATATTAATATTAAGGTCGCTGGTAAAACTTGATTGTATACTTAGATCAAAGACGTTTTTTGTTGTTGTTGTCTTATAATTTCAACTTCTGTTTTAAATTCAGGGAGTACATGTACAGGATTGTTACATAAGTGTGTTGTGTGATGCTAAGGCTTGGAATACAAATCATCCTGTCACCCAAGTAGTGAGCATAGTACCCACTAGGTAGCTTTTAGCTTTTCCTCCCTTCTCTCTCTCTATCTCTAGTAGTTTCCAGTTTCTGTTGTTGTCATTTGGATGTCCATGAGCTCCCAGTGTTTAGCTGCCACTTACAGGTGAGAATATACAGTATTTGGTTTTCTGTTCCTTTATTAATTCACTTAGGATAATGGCTTCCAGCTGCATCTAAGCTGCTGCAAAGGACATGATTTCAATCTTTTTTTATGGCAGTGTAGTATTCCATGGTGTATATGTATCATATTTTCTTTATCCAACCACTGTTGATTGGCTGCTGGGTTGACCCCATGTGTTTGCTGCTGTGAATAGTGCTGTGATGAACATATAAGCGCATGTGCCTTTTTGGTTAGGACTATTTCTTTTAGATCTATGCCCAGCAGTGGGATTCGCTGGGTTGAATGGTATTTCTGTTTTACATTATTTGAGAAATCTCCAAACTGCTTCCACAGTGGCTGAACTAATTTACATTCCTACCAACAATGTATAAGCAATGAAAGAATTTTTGAAGATAGCAGTTGAAGGTTATTCTCAGACTCAGCTGGTGATTTCTGTACCTTCCTGTTTCCTCCTCCCTCATATCAGAATCAAAGTGACCTTCTCTTCATGCTTTTTCATTAATAAAAAAGCCTGGTTATCCCTTTGCGATAATTTTCCATTGGATTAATACCTTTCACTTTAAATAGGTATTGCCTACTTTTTAAATATCTTGCCTGCAAAGAAATGTGTAATTTTAAAATCTTTGCTAATATGATAAAGTGATATTTAATTTACTTATTCTTAATTACTAGTGAGCTTAAATCAGAGTAATTACCTTTTTATTCTTTATAATTTATCTATTTATATACTTATGCTTTTTTTCAGAGGCTCTATTCCCCTTACTGGTTTAGAATTGTTCCTTTATTTAAAAAAAATTAAAGGATCTTGATTCTTTAAAGACCTGTTAGTTGCAACTGCTTTCATAAGATTTGGATTATTTTTAAATTTTGTTTTATGTGTTTTGAAACGTAAGTATGTTTTGAAATGTTTTTATTAAAGCAGATTGATATTTTCTCAATATCTTTTGAAACTTAGAAAGCCTTTTAAAATCTAGAAATAGGAAAAATACTTTTCTATATTTTTATGGCTCAATTTATTTACTATTGATACTATAGTCCACAAGGATTTTTTTCATCAAGTACTTCAGCGCCTTTATTAAATTGTTCTTCCCCTTTCCCACTTTTATTTTTTGAACTTATCTTTCTCTTGTATCCTGTGGCAAAAAGTGAGTTCTTTGTGTTACCCTTCAGTTTGTATTGCATTAAAATTTTTATCTCTATAAAGTTGATGTTTCTTGTTTAATGAGATTTAAGCATTGGAACATGTTAGGGTGGTGGTGTTGGATTTAACTTGCCATAATTCTTGAAATTACTATAGACAAGACACTGTGTATATTACTTATGTTAAGGCAGACCTAATAATCTGTGTGAGAAATTATGTATGAATATCTGTCTCCATTTACTAAGGGTGCATGTATGTGTGTATATATGTATATGTATATTTTATTGTTCCTTTGAATAGACTTTTGGATGACTTATTCTTATTTCCTCTTTTTAGGATTAAAAAAAACTGAGACCCCGAAGTATAAAGTAACATGATAACCTCACATAGCTAATAAGTGATAAGGTCATGATTTAATTTCAGATCTGGCCAAAGTCCATCTTTTAAGGAAGCATTACCAAAGAAAGAAAGAAATGCTTTTTGTCATAAGTAGTGATAATACATGTGGGTCCGTAGGGTTCTAATGGCAAGAATCTTCCCAGCTTGAGTCCATCTGTGAAAAAGTGAGTTCAGGAATGATGATTTTCAAAGTATAAAGGCAAGTCAATGAAACTGGTAACATGGAAACTTCTTATTTGGGATTAGCACTGAAGATACCAGAATCTCAAAAAGGAAGGAAATAATCCTTTTAAAATTAGATTCAAAGCAGCTAAAAAATTCTTAACTTCCTCAGATTTTACTACAACTATTGATTTTTATTGTTTTCTTTCATTTTACCCTACTTATATTTCAGTTCTTCCTCATTTGCTTAACAGCACCATGTCCTCCCTCACATATCTGCTTATGACCTTAGCAGGAAAGTTGACAAGGAGTTGCGAGGTCAGCAGGGAGTGACTGTTCCATCTGGGTCTCTTTTTCTGTACTGTAAGTTTCATTTGGGGGAGAAATGAGTCTCACTAACCAACAGCTTTTGCTATCATCTCTGTTTTAAGCTACTCAGCTAAGAGACTCAAGCTCATTGCTGTGGTATCAGGGTCTCGTGTTTGAAGCAGGGAAGGAAGTTCTGGATATTTTGGCATCATAAGAACTCAGTATGTATGTACTAATTGGTTACCTGGAATGATGTAAGAGGATACTTTAGTCTGCTCTGAATAGACATACTTCATAAACATAGTTTGTGTTTGTCTACTTGTGAGGGGGTTCACATGTGAAAGTTTATAAAAAGACATCCTTTGAAATTTTAATTTTTGTTATGCATTTTCACACTATGAAATATTTTATTTTGTTTTTCTTTTTAACACAAGGCAAACAATGTTGCTTCAAGATAATATAGGACATTTTCCCCCTTGAATCACTCTGCCTTTTGTTGATTCATTGGTATGTCTTTGGTAACAATTCTGCCACGCTTCATTTTGTTTTATAGCCCTGCCCTAGAACATTTAAAATGAAATTATACCTTGTAGTTAATAAGCAGGGTGTTCTATTATTATTTGAAATATTATGCATCAGTATTTGTATTGTCTTAAAGTCCTAAATAGGTTATTTATATTATTCCTCATTTTCAATTATACTTATTTTCCTGCTTTAATGTAAAGATGATTATTGCACAGTATATGGTTGAAGCATAATTCAGTTATGGTTTTATATATTAATTTCCTCGGGTGAATATTTGCTTTTTCTCCATGTAAAATTCATTTTTTTTCTTAAGTGGCTCTCTCTACTTCTCTCTATACCAATTTTAACTTCATCAGTAAATTAATATGTCATTATTCCCAGTAGTAGTATAGCTTACTAACCTTGAAATTTATATCTGTGTTTATTGTCAGAGGCTTGTTGGCAAATCAGTCTTGACAATCATGGAGAAAGAAAGCATGGTGACCTAGGACACACCGTTCTACTGAAATAATTCACAGTTTTTTGAATGTGTAGGGTTTTTTGTTGTTATTTGCTTTAAGTGAGCCAAGATACAATACATATAGTCACTTGAGTTATTCATCAATACTCCACATATAATTATTTAAAATTATTATTGGTAGAAACAACAATTTTGAATGTCTTTTTTCTTTAGCCATTGCAATATAAAGTTGATTGGTACAGCTTGAAAAGCTGTGAGTTTAAAATATGTCTCCTGAAGCCATGTGTTCTTAACTTGGGAAGCTGGTTTTGTGGTCAGTTTGAAGCTGTACCCATAGTGTGTGTTCCTTCTAGTTAAAAGGAAATGTGATATTTGTGCTAACATGATTTCCATTGTTAATAGTCCAAACTACTATGAATTGCAGAGGTAGAGAATCAACTTTAAAATTTTGGCTATATTTTAATAGAATATTTTTGGTGACACATTTGTTTCAGCTTGTTAGCTGTGTATTGCCAGTCATATTAATTGATGCTATTAGAGCATCCCTGAGATCAAATACTGGTTTAGAAATAGCATAAGGAATGTAGAACACACAGATGGCCAGTTGTACATTGGCCTCCTGTAAGGTCTCTCATTTCTTACATTTTAGGTCAGTTCAACAAACAGGGTGATCTAAGATGACCTCTCAGACCTTTGCCTGGCTCTGCTTTTCAGGAACTCTATCAGAAATTATATGGGACAGTAAATGATATTCAAAGCAAATTCTATTTTTAATTTAGTTAGAAGAACCTTTTTTTAAACATTTGGTGTAGAAGAAATAAAAGCTATGGAAAAAATGACCTTTAGAAATTATCTGTTGACTTTTTCATGACTGTTCTAGCCTCATTATTTGTAAAATGTAATTTAAGATTCTTATAAATTATAACTCCTGTTAGTAAAATGTTTTGCATTTTAAAAGGATTTTAAGACCTATTGCTTCTTTTCACCTTGCTCCTTTAATGCTTTGAAACAAGAATATGCATTTTATACATGGAAAAATCAAGATGAGGTAAGGGTGGGAGA